>NC_084844.1:72903378-73263628 GCF_033115175.1 Lepus europaeus
ATCCCAGACCTATTGATTTTAAATGAGTTTAGGTCAACAGCATTCCATTGCATTATCTTCTATCTCACAGTCCTGCTTTTCCAACAAGACCCACCCCCTGAGACCACATATTTCCTGCCTGTGTCTGTACAGTGGTGGAAGCTGTTCTGATACAAGCATCTCCTGGACAGTCACCAGCTTCCTGACTCACTACCTAGCTTGGAATCAATAGTTCTGAGGGAACTGAATTGAATGGCAGTCTCTGGCAGTCACAGACTTCTGCCTTAGGAAACAGAACATGTCCTCTACTCTGGGGCTCCCTTTTTCTCATCAACCATGGTGTCTGTGGTGATCTCTGGTTTTTCACTCAAGCCCTAGTAGAACTCTGATTCCAAAAAACAGGGATAAGTGTTCTACCTGGGACTGGTGCTGTGGCATAGCAAGTTACACTGATGCCTGCAGCACTAGCATCCCATATGGATGCCAGTTTGAGTCCCAGCTACTCCAGTTCTTACCCACTCCCTGCTGGGAAAAGCAGCATAAGATGGCCCAAGTGCTTGGTCCTCTGCCCCTACATGGGAGACCTGGAGGAAGCTCCTGGCTTCAGCCTGACCCAGCCCTGACCACTGTGGCCATTTAGGGAGTGAACTAGCAGATGGAAGAACTCTCTCTGCAACTCTGCCTTTCAAATAAGTAAAACATCATGTTGTACGCCCTTTTCCAGGCAGTTGTACAGCTGGGAGTTGTAGCTTCTTGTATATTTTGGATAATAAGAGTTTTGGTTTGAAAGCAAGCTCATCTGAAACAAAGATCACTCATTATCCTTCGTTAGAGAAGGGAGCTCTGCTCTTTGAAAGTGAAAATCAGAAGCTGTAACCTGTGATGAGCTCCACCTGCCAGGTCTGGGGATACTTAGTTGAAAGCCAGGACACCAGGAAAGGAAGCTTTTCAGATTCCCTGGCCCTTGCTTTAGTCTTATATCTTTACTTCCTTTGTTGCTTCTTGGTGCCAAGGGTGTACACTTTATACTGAAATGAGGAATTTGGTCTTACCTCTTTGGGGGTTTTTTCTATGAAGACTGTATATATTTACCTTGGTTTTAAGGATAGCTTCTGGGGTGGGTGGATTTTTCAGAAGTTTTCACAAGACAGCCAAAAGCCTATATTTCCCTCACAGAATTCAGTTTTTAAAAAAGCCTTCAATACAGCCAGAATATCTGTAGGAAGGGAAAAGTAGAAAAAAAAAAGCATGTGAAATATGAAGAACCGAATGATCAAATAATCCCTTGTGCTTTTCTAGTACTAGGATTAGCTATTTTCCAGTTTTTACTCAATCCTGTAGTCCTGAGGATTTAGCTCTTTAAAGACAAAGATGCCAGTAGGCAAAATACTTAAGTTGGTGCCATACTACTAAAACATAAATACTTCAGTTTGTTTTTAATGCCAAAATGTATTTGTAGGAGAGGCACAAATCGTCAGGGAACTAAGTCTCTTGCAAACACTGCCTGCAATGAAAAGCATCCTCAGCCTCCACCAAGAGCAGTGCCATTGCAGAACTGAAGGGTGATTTATCTCCCCCACCTGGGGTGAATATGCTGAGATAAAGGGAGATAAACAGGCCTTCTAGGTTAAGTCTCATTCCCCTTGGGGAGCTGCTCATGTGTGTTTGAGGACACAGCCTTTCTGCATTCTTGTCAAGATACTTGCAATGGATTAAATTCAAGACTAATTCACATTTGCAGGCCAGCAGCTCCTGGAATGCTTCTGACCACAGCAGTGCTTCCTTTGGGGAAGGTCTGCAAGAGCAGTTCTGTAGTGAGTTGTGCTCAGAGCAGTTCCCCTCCCAGCTCAGCAGTGAGCTGTTCAGATTGCAAACACAGGAATCTCAACTTACTTGATGAAAGTTTGCTACGTGCTTTTCTTGCCAACTGTGGCCTTCCCAGAAGTGGTGGAGTTTTGAGGTAGTTCAATCGTGTCTTCCAATCTTTTACTCATAAAAAAAAGTACATTTCACTAAATGACCATCCTTGAGTACACTACTGACCTGAATGCATTTTTACCAAATAAAATTGTCCAATAGCTACAAACAAACCAAAAGCCAATAGCAGGCTTACCAACCTAATATTAAACTCAGCACTGAATTACTGAGCAGTTTCATGTGTTCCTCATAATGTAAGTGCTGCTGTGAGGACTAAAGATAGGACTGCCCAAATTTTAATTTTCAATATACTGCACAGCTAATAAAGCAGATGCTGTCTCTGGCCCACCAAAGGGGACAGTTTCCCTGCAAGGTTAACCGCAATCGGGAGACATTTCACACCTGATGGAACCCGCAGCGGGACTACCTTGAGCCAGCTCCTCTGCTTCCCTTTCCACCTTCGGTCCTGGACGGGCCAGAGACCACGCACAGGAGGTGCCACCGCCTCACCCGTGCCCCCCTGTAACCCGCAACGCTCCTGGGAGGCAGATGCCGCAGAACAGTGATTTGTTCCATGGTTGTCACTGCGTGAGATCAGCCCATCATGAGAAAACGACCATGGACTCGGAGGAGACATCCAACCGCAGAAGCACTGCCCCAGCGGCAGCGCAGGAGGGTGGATGACGGAAGGCACAGCGCGGCCAGGATCTCTAGGGACCCCGCAGGACTCTGCTGCCCTGGATGCCTACAGCAGGCTGGCGGGAGAGGCTGAGGGTCGCACTCACCGGGTCTGCCTCCCTTCCTGGCTCTCCTAGCTCTCGACGCTGCCGCCTGTGTTCTTGTCCCAACGTCCGAAATTGAGCTCAATGGCCAAGAACGTAACACCACCCACGTCACCTGCACACACCCCAACTACCAGCTGCCCGCCAATGACCTTTATAGCCAGCCAGGCGTGGGGCAAGTCTGGCAGCGCCGGTCCTGTCCCAGGACAGGGAGGATTGGTCCGAGGCCCCTGGCCAGGCGGAGCCTGAGCCGCCCTGCAGCAGATTCTGGAAGCAAGGGAGCTGCTGATAGCTGAGGCCGGGCTCAGAGCGCACTCAGGGAGACGCCACGCCCGGCAGGGGCGCTGGGGCCCTGGACTTTCCCAGGCTGCAGTCCTGGGGTGGAGGCTGGCTTAGCCCTTCTTCCCTAGCCCTGCCCGCAAGTGGAGCAGGGTTCCCATGGGGGCAGTTTCCTTCACGGGAGGGCCTCGATTCAGGGTGCTGGCCTGCAGCCTTCCGGGAGGGAGTAGGAGACAGCGACTTTGTCAGGAGGCGACACCCGAGCTGGGCCTGCTTTTTGGGACAGCTCTGGATGCATGTCCGCGTGTGCCTGGACCTGCGGGGCTGCCTCTCGCTTCCTGGAGGATCTGGGAGCCGGGCGTCCTGGTGGCGGGGGCAGGAGGGCGATGAACTGAGCTCACCCTGGGTGCACCAGGCTCTTTGGAGCCTTTGAGAGTCGAGGTCACCTCCTGAGTCACTCCTGGTCCGTTTGGGATTTGCCAGAACCCTGAATTAGGGGTGTGGTGGAGGTGGTAGTGGTTGACTTCAATGCACTTTATTTGTGAATTCTTCAAACACAGTTTCTCCCTACTCCTGCAGGCTTTCAGGTGATTGACGAGGACAGAGTCCCTAAGCTGCAAAGAGACTGAATTTTGGAAACTACGTCCAGAACTCCACAGTGCGTATTCAGGTGCTCTTCCCTCAGGCCTGCAGGTGGACAACGAGAGCAACAGTAAGATATTAATTACTGTAGATACTCTCCTTTCTTTACAGTAGACCTGCCAAAAGAGAATGGGAGATGTGTGCTTGAACAGTAGAACCAGTCAGCATGCTAGGGTGAGCTGCCCAAGCGCTTGTACCCCTGCACCCACATGGGAGACCCAGAGGAAGCTCCTGATTTCCAGGCTTCAGATCGGCCCAATCTCTGGCCATTGCAGCCATTTAGGGAATGAACCAGCAGATGGAAGACCCCTTTTCTCTCTCTGCCTCTCTCTCTGTAACTCTACCTCTCAAATAAATAAATAAAATCTTTTAAAACATGTAATTGAATGTTAAGTAATGTGAGGATAGGGCAATACAGAGATCCCCAAATTTTAGTTTAATACTTTTGACAAATACTCCCCAGTTACTTAAAGGAAGAGCAACTCCTTGTGTGCCTGCTGCAACCTTGCCACTATTTGAAGGGGAAGAGCTCATTGCCTGCCCTGAGGGGCAGTGCTGCATCCCTCTCAGGTGTGCACACATGACTGTTGGACTGTCACTTCCCTAATGAGAGGATTAGAGCTGGCAGAGGGCCCAAGACAATTCTTTATATTTATTTCCTACAGTCAGATTCTTTATACCTATTTAAGTGCTATAGTAGTTACTATGCATAACCAGAGCAGCCATTCTCCCAGCCTCTTATTTGTGACAAGTTCAATAGTTTGTAGTGATTCCCCCCACCATGGAAATCAGTTTGTATTTATTTCTGTGAAGGATATCAAAACCAGGGTGCACTGTCCTCAAGGGACTTATGGATCTACAAATCTTCAAAATGGGTTTATAAATAATAAAATAGCAAAAAATTTGAGGACAGTTTTTACAGCATCAATCTTCAATTGTTAAACAAAGATATTTTTGTGTAAACAGAACAAAATTATATGGACATTCACAGTTACATTTTTTTTTTTGACAGGCAGAGTTAGTGAGAGAGGGAGAGACAGAGAAAGGTCTTCCCTCCATTGGTTCACCCCCAAATGGCTGCTATGGCTGGCACCTGTGCCGATCCGAAGCCAGGAGCCAGGTACTTCCTCCTGGTCTCCCATGCAGGTGCAGGGCCCAAGCACCTGGGCCATCATCCACTGCCTTCCTGGACCACAGCAGAGAGCTGAACTGGAAAAGGAGCAACCGGGATGGAATCGGTGCCCCAACTGGTACTAGAACCCAGTGTGCCAGCACCGCAGGCAGAGGATTAGCCTAGTGAGCCACAGCACTGGCCACATTCACAGTTACATTAACAACAAAGATGTATGGGATTTGCTCACCCTGTCACCATCCGCCTACTTGTTGGCCCCCAAGGACTGCTGAGGCTCTCTTCTGTACTGGGAGATGGCATTCCAGAGTCTGCCGCTATGAAAGCAACAAGAGAGGTGTCAGGAACCTTTTGGCAAAAGTGACTTCAAAAAGTTTGTGGAAAAATAAAAAAATGTAGGGGCATCTGTTCATAGTGGGTCAGGCTTGTGCACCTGGGAGGCAGCAGATGATGGCTTAAAGGCTTGGAGTTCCTGGCTGGGCCAGCCCCAGCTGTTATGGACATCTGGAAAATAAAGCAGTGGATGGAGGATCTCAGTTGCTGTCTTTCAAGTTTTTTTTTTTAAGGTGTTAAGTTCAAAAATAACTAAATAAATTGTGAGAGCTACACATAATTCATACTATGTATATTCCATATGCATGGCTTTCAGTTTCTTTGTACCTTTTTTTTTAAGATGGCAGAGAGAGGTAGGGAGATAGATCTTCTATCTGATGGCTCACTCGCCAGGTGCATGCAATAGCTGGGGCAGCTGGTCCAGGCAGAAGTCATGAGCCAAGAATGCCCTCTGAGTCTCCCACATGGGTGGCAGGGGCCCAAGCACATAAGTCAACATCTGCTGCATTAGCAGAAAGCTGAAGCAGAGCAACCAGGACTGAGCTGGAGCTCCCCTATGGGATGTCCACATCGCAAAAAGTGGCTAAACCTGCTGCTTGACAATGCTGGCCCTTACACCTATCTTTTAATTCCATGTTCCACAAACTCTTTGTATAATAGAAATGTTCTCTGCATGTTTGGAGGTGGCTCTTGGGTGCCAGTGGTGGAGGAAGTGGTCTAGAGGGAGGTAGCACAGTGCTGCAGGAGAACAAGGGTGCAGGTACTGCCTGCTGGCATCTCATGCTTTGCCTCCCTTAGAGCAAGGTGTGGATGGCAGGAGGCTGAACCATTTACCTTCCTGCTTCAGACTTTGCCCATCTGTCCCGCAATTCCAGCCACATCTTGGCAAACCTGGCAAAATGCCTGACTGGTGGGGAGGTGGAGAAGCTCATCTGACCAAGCTCCAGCAAAGGGAATTAATTTAGAAAGTTATCAGTGTGCTTTCTACTGCTTTAAGGCATATTCACATGGAAAAAGTAACATTCTATTGTACAAACCATTCTGAGGCTCTTAGCAGAGTAAAGATATCTTAGATCCTCATCAGTGAAATCTTTAGGAATGTCAGAAAGCCTGTAACCTTCTTCAGTGATCTGAAACAGACGAGATCCGTAAGGGCAGAACTGCTCAGCAGCCACACTGCAGGGATAGGTATCTTTCCGATGATATCTTCATCTGCTCCTTGTGGTTGAAGCCATTGTATGAGCTCTTGATCTGTTTTCTGCCCTGGGAGGGCCTAGGGTGCTCTATATTATCTGTAAAGATTCAAAATTTTTTGTATATTAATGTCTAATCATAAAATTTCCAAAGTGACAAGCTGGATGTAATAAACTATGCCAGACTGCAAAAAAAAATACAAACATGGTATATTGTCTATAAAGTACAGAGGTAAGTCTGTATTATAGAGATACACATCTCTATACATATCTCTATTTCTTTCACCTCTGAAAGTCTACATTAAGCTCTCGATGGAATGATTAATTAGGAATAGATTTCATATACTTAATTTTGTAATCAGTGAACTAGGAATTATTATTGTAGTATTGAGGATTGTACTGACTAAAACAGTATGTTTATTCCATGTTAAATACCATCATCGTATCCTTGGATTCCTTTTGTCCTACTACTTAGATATTCACAGGAGAGGGGAGGTGGGAGGAAAACCCAAGATCCATCAGGGTGGAGGGGGAATATCAGAGGCTGTGGTTCTATTGTACTGCAGCATTTGTTCTGGAAGAACACATTAATGGACCCAGATTTTTCTAAGGTAACTGAGTGCCTCTTTTCTCCTGTACACTTGTCTGTAGTATTACATTTTCATTTATGTAAAAGTTTATTTTCTTCAAATAAAATATTAATTTGGATGAAAATGAAGATATTAAGGAATTTTCAGAATGGGTCTGTGGCAGCCCTCCTTGGCTTTGTTTTTAGGCACTTATATCAGAAAAGAAAAGATAGAAAAGTACATTTTGGGTTCTTTTCCTCTCTACCATGACAGTCTTTTGTTAAGATTTGTCATTTTGTCATATTTGATTCTCTAGACTCCCTGAAAAATGCCTTACTTCATTAGATGGAGTCATTGTCTCACCATGGCAGTGAAAAGTTTAAAATGTTCCAGCTTTGCATTTAGCTAGGTCATGGACACATGTCATGGCTCTTGCCAGCCAAGTGTATCAGGGACATCATCTCAATCGGACTTACTCACATTAAAAAAAAAAAGCTGCAGATCCTTCCAGTGAAAGTGGAGAGGAGCAGGAGCTACAGAACATTGCCAGGGGTGGGTGTGCCGTGGGATGTCATGTTGTGGCTGGTGTCTGGGGTACTGGTTCTGCAGAAGACAGGGTTTATGGGGGCCAGTGCTGTGGCGTAGCGGGTAAGGCTGCCACCTGCAGTGCCAGCATCCCATATGGGCACCGGTTCGAGCCCCGGCTGCTCCACTTCCGATTCAGCTGTGCTATGGTCTGAGAAAGCAGTAGAAGATGGCCCAAGTCCTTGGACTCCTGAACCCATGTGGGAGACCTGAAAGAAGCTCCTGGCTCCTGGCTTTGGTTCAGCTCAGCTCCAGCCATTGTGGCCAATTGGGGAGTAAAGCAGCAGATGGAAGATCTTTCTCTCTCTCTCTCTCTCTGCCTCTCCTCTCTCTGTGCCTCTCCTCTCTCTGTGCAACTCTGACTTTCAAATAAATAAATAAATCTTTTAAAAAAAAGAGTTTATGCTTACTGGTAGTGGTCATGGAAAATATATGGGATATTTTGCAGCAAGATTTGGGATGAATTTTCCAAACCCTGAACCTCCTAGAGATTAGAATACATTTCTAATGCATAACTTCCTCTTATGCTTAATTAGGTTTTTGTTTTGAATTGTTTTTGATGAAACAGCAAGGAATTCTGAGTTATAGACTTCCTATTTCAGAGACAGGAAAACATTAAATGCCTGCATTATAATTAAATAATGCCTATCACCCTTTCTTAAGCAACAAATGATCATAGATTCTCTCTTTGCTAATAATTAATGAGCATGGAGATTCTTTCCACTGTAACCACTCTCCCACCTACACTCCCTCCCCTCTTCCTCCTTCCTCTCCTATTGACATGGAATGCCTTACATAGTTAGGGTGAACATTTAACCCGCTTGGCCCTAGATGTTTATACACTTCAACTCTGTGTCATTATTAATATGCCCTTTTTATGACCAAGCTTATGTCAGAACAACAAATTATATATTCACCTAATACTGACAGTCATCAAATCAATTTTTATTTTCTTCTCTATTAGGCAGTTCTTGAGGGGCAGAAATATTTATTTTGTATATCATTTATTCATTCAACTAAAAGACTGACTGTCAAGATGCTGAGTTTTAGTGTCAAAGCAAGTGTTTCTAGACCCCATGAAGTTTACAGTCTGGCAAGAAAGAGCAATCTACCCAAAGAATATTGTCTTTCATAGTGAATGGTGGTGTGAAGTCAGTGGATAAAGATTTAAGCATTCTTAATCTAGCACCAACTCTAATCCCATGATCTCTAATTGAGAGAAGTAATCAGAGATATAGAACCCCATGTTACCCAGTTATCTCTTTGAATTTCTGCTTAAAAATAAAACATATCAAACAACACACAAATACCTAGCACTGCAAATTTACATACTATCTTGATATTAAAAATAAGAAAAAATTACCATGAAATAATAGAAACTTTGAATCTCCTTTGTTTTCTTTTTTTATTTATTTTTTAATTTTTGACAGGCAGAGTGGACAGTGAGAGAGAGAGAGACAGAGAGAAAGGTCTTCCTTTTTGCCGTTGGTTCACGCTCCAATGGCCGCCGCAGCTGGCGCACTGCACCAATCAGATGGCAGGAGCCAGGTGCCTATCCTGGTCTCCCATGGGGTGCAGGGCCCAAGGACCTGGGCCATCCTCCACTGCACTCCCTGGCCACAGCAGAGAGCTGGCCTGGAAGAGGGGCAACCGGGACAGAATCCGGCGTCCCGACCGGGACTAGAACCTGGTGTGCCAGCGCCGCAATGCGGAGGATTAGCCTGTTGAGCCATGGCGCTGGCCAAATCTCCTTTGTTTTCTAGACAAGTTATAATCCTCTGTGGTTCTTTACAGTGTAAATTATTTTTGTAGGTACTCTTTGTATCTCTCACATTTTTTCCCTATGAGAAATCAGATTTTAAAAACTGAGACCCAAGACAAAAGAAAGATTTTTAAAACTAGTATTATATGTTGATTAGCTCTTTAAAAAAGATTTATTTATTTATTTGAAAGTCGGAGTTACACAGAGTAGAAGGGGAGAGAGAGAGAGAGAGACATCTTCCATCTTTTGGTTCACTCACCAATTGGTCACAATGGCTGGGGCTGTACTGATCTGATGCCAGCAGCCAGGAGCTTCTTCTGTGTCTCCCACACAGGTGCAGCTGCCCAAGGATTTGGGCCATCTTCCACCACTTTCCCTGGCCATAGTAGAGAGCTGGATTGAAAGCAGAGTAGCTGGGACTCAACCTCCACCCATATGGAATATCAATGCTGGTGGCAGCTTTACCTGCTATGCCACAACGCTGGCCCCTTGATTGGCCTTTAACTTAGACTTTTTAATGATATTAAAAAACACCATGTTTTTCCAAGCTCTTTCCATTCAGTTTCTCCTTTGTAAACTCCAGATAATACTGTCCCCAGAATTAATCGAAGGTATATAAATGATATAAGGCATTTAACCCCTTAACCTGTCTTCTTGAATATTCAGCTATGTTAGCTCTGTGTCCATTCCTCTGTTTGTCTCCGTACTAGATGAATAAAAAGACAGTGTAAAATGATTTGAAAAGAACTATAAGGGGTCAGTGCTGTGGCACTGCTGCCAATTGGGGAGTGAACTAGCCGATGGAAAACCTCTCTCTCGCTGCCTCTCCTCTGTAACTCTGGCTTCCAAATAAATAAATAAATCTTAAAAGAACTGTAAACACAAATAAAAATTGTATTCTCAAAACTGGATGTTAAACCATGCCTTCTACACCTCTCTTAAAAGTTACATTCTACCATAGCCATTTATGATTTCTAGGGCCAAAGCAGTAAATAAGATTTTTCTGGAAGAGACAGAGGTTATGAGGGAGCCAAAATTTTGGGTCAGTAGCAGCAGTGGGTGTCATTCTTTAAGATTTTGATTCAGGAAAGGAAGAACAGCAACTGATCCTTGAGATTTTGGGGTGGGAAGGACAGGAAGGAGGGACTTAACAAAAGCAAATGCCCTCTGGTTGTGGGCACCCACCCCAGCCTGCACCCCTTGGGGAGGGCCATCTGGTGTCTGTAGGGATGCTGTGGCCTGGACTCCATTTCCCAGAGTACCCAGGATCTCTGATGTAATCTGCCTTCCGAATGCCTGTAGGCATGCGCGTGATAGTGCCCGCCCAAGGGTTGGACCAGAGGGAGTTCATTCCCTGGTCGAGGTCTGCCCTGGGGCCTGGGCTGTTCTGTCTCCCACCTCTGCTTCCCAGGCTCCCAGCGCCTGGCCTGTCCCTAATGTGCTTTATTTAGTGGTTACAGGAGAGGGCAGCGTTCTGGGAAACTGCACACGCAGGGCAGCTGAGAGCACAGGGAAGGAAGGCGGGGAGACTCCTGCTCTCCAGTTAAATAAGCCGGGCTCCCACTGTGGGTGGTCTCAGAATGCAGTCTGGCAGGGCCTCCTGCTGTTTCCTGGGCTGGTTCCTGCAGGGTGGGGCTGGATGGTCTTCAGCAGAGAGCCTGGGGCAGCAGAGGGGTGGGAAGGAGGATCTGACTAGGATCTGCCCCACTGCTCTCATCCTGCACCTCATCTTCCTGGTGGGGTCCCCGCGGACACACCTGCTGGGTGTGGCCCTGAGTGTTCAGCTTTTTCCCAGAGGGAGCAGTGTGCAGCCTGTGTAGCAGCTTTGTGCATTGATCCCTTTCCCATATTTGATTATCAGATTTTTCCAATCTGGAATTTGAAGCTGTTACAGAAACCTGGGGTGGGAAAACTCCCTTCTTTCAAACAGGCACAGAGAGAGTGGAGGGTCCAAGGAGTTTATATTAATGGCCCTAGGCTCAGCTGGAATGATTTCCTGAGAATTGAGCATTAAATTCAAGTTTGTTAGAATATTCATAGGATCACCAGCATCATACCTCAGCTGTTATAGTACTGGTGGGTTTAAATGCAGCCTACATGACTTAGGATCACATTTCCAACTATTGGTGGGTCCAGTATGTTTGTAAAAGAGATGCCAGGGACAGATTTACAAGGACAGATTTATGACTGGAGTTTTCAGAAGCAGAACTTAGGGCATCTTCACTCCCTAGACAAGATATCAGTGGGCAGCTGCTTCACTCATTAATTGTGAGCATCCACTTTTCAAGGTTTGTGTTGGATGGGGTTCATTTCTCTTTCTTTGTCTCAGGTTGTGGCTGTATTTCTTCTACAAGGCCATGGAATCGTAGCTGATGATTTATTTGGCTGCTTTTCATTTTCTGTCTTCAGCTATTTCTTCTCCGGTTAGCAAGGTTGTCAACTGTTTTTACCTGCCACTGATCCCTTTGCAAAGTGAAAAGTGAACTAAAATTAATGCAAGTCTACTGTGTTGTCAATAACTGGAGTTGTTTTTTTTTTTTTTTTTTTTTTTTTTTTTTTAAGATTTATTTATTGGCCGGTGCCACATCTCAATAGGCTAATCCTCCACCTGTGGTGCCAACACACCTGGTTCTAGTCCCGGTCGGGGTGCCAAATTCTGTCCCGGTTGCCCCTCTCCAGGCCAGCTCTCTGCTATGGCCTGGGCATGCAGTGGAGGATGTCCCAAGTGCTTGGGCCTTGCACCCACTTGGGAAAGCAGGAGAAGCACCTGGCTCCTGGTTTCAGATCAGTGCAGTGTGCTGGCTGCAGCATGCTGGCCACGGCAGCCATTGGAAGGTGAACCAATGGCAAAGGGAGACCTTTCTCTCTGTCTCTCTCTCACTATCCACTCTGCCTGTCAAAAAAAAAAAAGATTTATTTATTCATTTGAAACTCAGAGATACAAAGAGAGAGGCAGGCAGAGAGAGAGAGAGAGAGAGATATCTTCCATCCAATGGTTCACTCCCCAATTGGCAGCAGCAGCTGGAGCTGTGCTGATCTGAAGCCAGTAGCCAGGAGCTTCTTCTGCATTGAAGCTGTTTGTTAAAATAATTATTTGTTTATTTGAAAGGCAGAGTTACAGAGTGGCATAAGCAGAGATAGATGGCCTAAGCTGTTCTGATAAAAAACCAGGAGCCAGGAGCTTTCCAGGTCTCCTAGGTGGGTGCAGGAGATGAGGGATTTGGGCCATCTTCTACTGTTTTCCCAGGGCACAGCAGAGAGCTGGATGGGAAGTGGAGCAGCCAGGACCCCAACTGGCACCCATATGGGATGCTGACACTGCAGGAAGTAGCTTAACCCACTATGCAACAGTGCTGCCCACTAACTGGAGCTCTTTTAATCTGAGTTTGCATAAAGTGGAGAATTACAGCATCATAAATACAGATGAGTAACAGTTTTTCTCTGCCTAGTACTTTACAGTTACCCAGTGATCCACTGAGAATCTTATATTCCACACTGTGTAATTAAGAAGGGCAGTTATTTGTCTTATTTTGGGTTCTGTGTTTAAACCCGTGACATTTTTGACATGGGAGGAAATTAGTTCTACATTTTCATAGAGACTGGTCTGTGGAAGCATCTATAGAAGTTATAACTGTGAGAGTGGTAAGAAAGAAGAGGGGAAGAAATAAGTGCCCCTTGCCCCCCACAGATATGTCCACATAGTGGAGTAGAAGATGTGCCCTGGAAAACTATGGCTGACTTTCCGTGACAAACTGTGTTTGAGTGCTTCACATGTTCTGATAGAAAGGTGTTGCCACCAGGTTACTACTATATTTATTTATTTATTTAGTTTTTAAAGATTATTTATTTGGAAATCAGATTTACACAGACAGAGAAGGAGAGGCAGAGAGAGGAAGAAAGAGAGGCCTTCCATTGGGTTCATTCCCTCGATGGCTTCATCATTGTGAACCTTGCTCAGTTCCTGGCCTATACCTTTCCTTTAACCTAGTACTTTGCCATGTAGTAGCCCATGCAAACTGCAGACTGCATAAATGAATGAATACTTTGATGGTTGTGATTTCTTAGAGGAATATCATAAGGGACAGAAGGAATAAAAACAAAAAAAAAGTATCCTCAGTTTATAGAAGGTATACTATTTTTGCAAGCGACAGAGAGAGGAAGAAGAAGGAAAGTAGTGAGACTGGAAAGTTGTGGCAAATATAGTAGGCACTGGTCAAATTTAACAGGCCCATTAGAAAACATTAAGGTTTCCTTACTGCCATGTAGACTCTGCCCTCTAGAGGTGAACAGGGTCCTCTAAAGCCACTTGTTGCACAAATGAAAACCCAAGCATTGTGTTCTCCCACAGATGGAGTCTGCTATTGGTTTTGATTTACGTTTCCCTAATGGTGAGTGATATTGGGCATGTTCATATATGTCTTGACCATTTATATTTCTTCTTCTGAGAAACATCTATTCTGATCAATGCCCATTTCTTTCTTTTTTTTTTTTTTTTTTTTTTTTTTTCTGACAGGCAGCGTGGACAGTGAGAGAGAGAGACAAAGGTCTTCTTTGTGCCGTTGGTTCACCCTCCAATGGCCGCCGCGTCCGGTGCACTGTGGCTGGTGCACCACGCTGTTCCAAAGGCAGGAGCCAGGTGCTTCTCCTGGTCTCCCATGGGGTGCAGGGCCCAAGCACTTGGGCAATCCTCCACTGCACTCCCGGGCCATAGCAGAGAGCTGGCCTGGAAGAGGGGCAGCCGGGGCAGAATCTGGTGCCCCAACTGGGACTAGAACCCAGTGTGCCAGCACCGCAAGGCAGAGGATTAGCTTGTTGAGCCACGGCACTGGCCTTGCCCATTTCTTAACTGTACATTTTGCTTCTTGTTTAGAGTTTTTCCAGTTCTATATATGTATGTTCTGGCTATCAATCTTTTGTCATATGTAGAGTTTTCAATGTTTT
The DNA here is from genome assembly GCF_033115175.1 of Lepus europaeus. Classification (NCBI taxonomy): domain Eukaryota; kingdom Metazoa; phylum Chordata; class Mammalia; order Lagomorpha; family Leporidae; genus Lepus; species Lepus europaeus. Next base: position 72,917,490 of record NC_084844.1, read on the forward strand.
CTGCCATTCTGTTTGTTAATCTTCACTCTGATGATTACTTTGTTGTGAAGATGTATCTTAATTTGATACACTCAAATTCATATGTTTTATTTTTGTTACTTGTGCTTTTGGAATCTTACCCAAAACTGTCTCTCGCTAATGTTTCATAGTTTCCTCTATCTTTACTTAGTTTTTGGTTTTGTATTTAGTTTTTTAATTCATCTTGAGTTACTTTCACATAGTGTATGAGGTGTTGGGGTATATTTTCAGGCTTCTACATGTGGATAATCACTTTCCTCTAGACCATTTGCTAAAAGGAATCTTCTTTCTCCTGTTTGTTTTAGTTTCTTTGTTAAATATGAGTTGCCTGTAGAAAAGTCGGTTTATTTCAGCTGCCTATTCTTTTCCATTGAACTATGTGTCTGTTTTTCCAACAGTGCTAACACTGCCTCTATTTTTTTAGTTTTTTTTGAAAGGCCAGACACTTCTTCCAAGTCTTTCAGGTGGGTGCTAGCACCCAAGAACATGGGCCATCTTCCACCGATTTCCCAGGTGCATTAGTAGGCAGCTGGATTGGAAGTAGAGTAGCTGGTCTCATAGCAGCAACATATGGGATGCAAGGTCAAGGCTCTAACCCATTGCACCTCAGCACCAGCCCTTTATTTATTTATTTCTGCAGTGATCTTTCATTATTCACTTTTTCTACTGCCCTGCAACTTGATTCATTCTTGTTTTTCTCTGGGTACTGGAGGATGGTAGTAAGTTGCTTCTGGGATATCTTTTTTGTGTTTGTAGATAGTTGGTCATCTATAGTCATAGTTTTAATTTTTATATTTCTCTGCCAATCATGAGAACCTTCTAGATGACTGCATGAAATGTTGGCAGAAATGAGGATGTATTAATTTGCTAAGAAAATACCAGAGAGAATATGATTTAAATCATGGGATTTTACTTCTCAGAGTTGTGGAGCTTGAAAATATAAAATCAAGGTCCTAAAAGGCTCAATTTTTCAGACAGACACATATATCATTTGACCTGCTTAAAAGCACTTTCTTCAGGTAGAGTCATGTTGGTGGTTAGCACTTCAGTGTTTGAGCTTTAGGGAGGCACATTTCAGTCCATAACATCAAAAGGGGCCCTGTGGTCTGCTTCAATGACAGTCATTTCTAGGGAGGACAGAAAGTTTGAAATCAGCGTTAGGATTTCTCACAGTATTACTGTCAGTGCTATCTCCATACAATGTGCATTCATGTACACACAAACAAAAATACCTGTACATATAAATGCATTCTACAGTGGAAATGTCTGTTGGTTGTGTACAGGTAACATCAATATAATAATCCATAAGATGGCCTGTAAGCAGACATTAAAAAGAGGATTAGAAAGAATGACAACAAAATCTGCAGTTACCTATATTTATGTATATATGTATGATATTCAATATTTATAGTTGCTAAAAGATGAATGCTGATGTGTGAGAAATAAAAGCTAAACCTTACCTTACAATATTGCAGCCTATTCTACATGAAAGGTGTCTTCCTAAAACCAATCACTGGGCCCACTCTGTGGCATAGTAGGTTAAGCTTCCACCTGCAGTACCAGCATCCCATATGGGCACTAGTTTGAGTCCCTGCTTCTGCACTTCCAATCCAGCTCTTTGCTAATGGCCTAGGAAAGCAGTGGAATATGATATCAATGCTTGGGCCCCTGCACTCATGTGGGAGACCTGGAGGAAGCTGCTGATTCCTGGCTTCTGGCACCTGGCTTCAGATTGGCCCAGCTCCAGACCTTCTGGCCATTTGGGGGTGAACCAGTGGATAGAAGACCTCTCTTTCACTTCCTCTCTATATCTGTAACTCTGCCTCACAATAAATAAATACATTTTTTAAAACCTTTCACATTTTACATTTCTTAATTTTTAAAGATTTATTTATTTGAAAGTCAGAGTTACAAAGAGGGAGGAGAGCCAGAGAGAGAGGTCTTCCATCTTATGTTTACTCCCTAATTGGTTGCAACTGCTGGAGCTGTGCTGTTCTGAAGCCAGGAGCTAGTTCTGGATCTCCCAGATGGGTGCAGGGGCACAAGGACTTGGGCCATCTTCTACTACTTTCCTAGGCCATAGCAGAGAGCAGGATCAGAAGTGGAGTAGCTGGGTATTGAATTGGCCCCCATATGGGATACTGGCACTTCAGGCCATGGTGTTAACCTGCTCCACCCCAGCACCAGTCCATCATTTAAAATTTCTGATACTCTAAAGTAGCACAGGACTACATTACATATAAGAAAGATGCATTCAAATATTATAAACCTAGTGCATTTTAGCAGACATTTTAACAAATACTTCTGCTTTTCTCAGAATTATGTATTAAATTAATGACATAATGAGTCATTGTCAGGTTTTTAGCTCTTTGACAGCCACTTATAATACTTAACAGCTTTTTCAAATTTATTGCTAGTGTATTTTTTTCAACACATGCACTGGATTTTACCAGTTTAGTGAACATGGCGTTGCCTATTCTAGGATTTGCATTTTATGCATTTTCATGGCTCACATAATCAACATCTGCAAAGCCTCTAAAAGACATAAATAATAACATGAATCAGGTTTTTTAAAAAAAAGATTTATTTATTTGAAAGTCAGAGTTGCACAAATAGAGGAGAGGTACAGAGAGACAGAGACAGAGAGGTCTTCCATCTGCTGATTGTGGCCCAGTTGGCCACAATGGCTGGTCTGCATCGATCCAAAGCCAGGACCCAGGAGCTTCTTCTGGGTCTCCCACGTGTGTGCTGGGCCCCAAGGACTTGAGACATCTTCTACTGCTTTTGCAGGCAATTGCAGAGAGCTGGTTCAGAAATGGAGCAGCCGGGACTTGAACTAGCACCCATATGGGTTGCCAGCACTGTAGGCAGCAGCTTTACCTGCTATGCCACAGCACCAGCCCCACATTGCATCTTTTTAAGATGATATGGATTTAAGTTCATGAGAAATTATTAGCATAGTGGGAACTGATAGATATGGATGATTCAGGATGGGCTTGTTAGGGATGGTAATGTTAATTTTCTTATAAAATAAAAATAAAATATGATCAGACATAAATGAAGACTAAATTTTATTAGTGGTGATCCAGAAAACACTGATCTCAGGTCTTTTTCTTCTAGTGTTAAGTTTATGTTTTAAAACTCATATTAAGTGAACAAATTTCATGTAATTTATATATACAGATTTAAGAGCAAACTGATACATCCTACCCTATCTTCCCTTTGTCTCATACTTCCAACTCCCTCCTTCTTGTTTTATTTTCTTTCAACTTTTACAACTCCATGCTTTGATTTAATTTTAGAATCACAAGCTTTAACCCTCTACAAAATAAAGAATTCAAGTAGTAGCAGAAATATCGATGAGTATATTTTCTATACTCTATCAAAGAGTACAGAAAAGCGCTGTGAACAATAATCAAATCTCAAAATGTCAATTTAACTCATGCTACATTTTGTTGTCTATATATTAATTACCATCAATCAGAGAAAACATATGGTATTTGTCTTGTGGGGACTGGCTTTTTTCACAAAGCATAATTGTTTCCAGTTGCATCCATTTGGTTACAAAAGATAGGATTTCATTCTCAATTATGGCTGAATAGTATTTTAGACTGTATATATAGCTCATATTCTTTTTCCAGTCACCAGTTGATGGACATCTGGGTTGATTCCATGTTAACTATTGTGAATTGAGCTGTTATAAACATGAGGGTACAGATAACTCGTGCATATGCATATTCTATTTCATTTCATTTGGATAAATTCCCAGGAGTGGAATGGCAGGATCATATGGTATATCTGTTTTCAGATTTCTGAGGAACTTTTATACTGCCTTCCATAATGGCTGTACTAGCTTCATTCCCACCAACAGTGGGTTAGAGTACCTTTTTCTCTACCTCTCCACCAGCCTTTACTTTTTGTTGACTTTTTCAAAAGAATTCTTTATTTGAAAGGTGGAGTTACAGAGAGGGAGAGGCAGAGGCATAGAGACATAAATATTTTATCTGCTAGTTTATTCTCCATATGACCCAACAGGTGGTGCTGGTCCAATCTGAAGCCAGAGTTAGAAGCATCTCCCTGGTCACCCAAGTGGGTGCAGGGGCCCAGGTACTTGGGCCATCTTCTGCTGCCTTCCCAAGCACATTAGCAGGGAGCTGGATCAGAAGTGCAGCAGCCTGAACTCAAAATCGCAATCATGTGGGGTTCTAGCACTGCAGGCAGCAGCTTAACCTGCTACACAAAACCTCCATCTCCTGACTTTTGGTTTCTGTCTGAGAGCCATTCTAACTGGGTGAGGCAAAAGGTCATTGTGGCTTTTATTTGCAGTTCTCTGATGGCTATTGTTCCTGAGCATGTTTTCATGTGTCTGCTTGCTAATTGAAATCCATCCTTGGAAAAATGCCAATTTATATCCTGTGCCCATTTCTTGACTGGATTGTTTGTTTTTTGTTGTTGAGTTTTTTGAGCTCTTTCTAGATTCTGGATATTTTACTTTTTCAGTTGCCTAGTTTGCAAATATTTTCTTCCATTCTGTCAGGTGCTTCATCTTGTTGAATGTTTGCTTTGCAGTTCAGAAGGTTCTTAGCTTGATGTAATCCCATTTGAGTATTTATACCTTCATTGATTGTGCTTCTTGGAGCCTTTTCTAAGAAGGCTTTGCCAATGCCAGTATCTTGCAGAGTTTCTCTGATGTTTCCCTCTAGGAATTGATGGTATCACATCATAGATTTAGATCATCGATCCATTTACACTGTATTTTTGTATAAGTTGTAAGGTAGAGATCTTGTTTCATTTTTCTGCATGAGAAGGTCAAATTTTTCCAGCACCATTTTTGAAGACTGTTCTTTGTCCAGGGATTTATTTTAGATCATTTGTCACAAATTAGTTGGTTGTAGATTTGTGGATTAATTTTTGGGGATTCTACTCCGCTTCATTCATCCACATGACTTTTTGGTGTCAGTACCTGACTGTTTTGATTATAACTGTCTTGTAATAGGTCTTGAATTTTGGTATTGTGAGGCTTCCAACTTTGTTTTTGTTGTTTAAGATTCCTTTAACTATTTGGGGTCTCTTGCATTTCCATGCAAATTTTAATATTATTTTCTCTGGATCTCAAGAAGGATGTTGTTGGTATTTTGATTGGGATCATATTGAATCTGTGATTGCTTTTGGGGGGCTAGTGCTGTGGTATACTAGATTGAGTCTCTGCCACCCACACTGGCATATCACATGGGCATCAATTTGTATCCTGGCTGCTGCTCTAATGATCCAGCTCTCTGCGAATGGGCAGGGAAGTCAGTGGAAAATGGTTCAAGTACTTTGGCCCCTGCGCTCATGTGGGAAACCCTGGAGAAACTACTGGCTCCTTGCTTCAGATCAGCCCAGCTCCAGGCATTGTGGTCATTTGTACTCAATTATGTATTTCTTTTATGAGGATTTTTGCATCTATATTCATCACAGATATGTTTCTTTCTTTTTTAAAATTTTTTAACTCTACTTATAGGTAGAGTTACAGAAAGTGAAAAAGAAACAGGGAGAAAGATCCTCTCTTCACTGCCTCACTCACCAAATGGCCGCAATGGCCGGATCTGTTCTGACCTGAAGTCAGGAGCCAGATGCCTCTTCCTGGTCTCTCATGCAGGTGTAGGGGCCCAGGCACTTGGGCCATCCTCCACTGCCCTCTCAGGCCAGAGCAGAGAGCTGGACTGGAAGAGGAGCAACTGGGACCAGAACCAGCACCCACATGGGATGCCAGATCTGCAGGTGGAGGATCAACCCAGTGTGCCATGGCACCGGCCCTCATCAGGGATATTTTTCTATAGTTTTCTTTTTCCACTGTGTCTTTTTCTAGTTTAAGAATCAAGGTGATGCAGGCTTAATAGAAGGAGTCTGAGAGGATTGTCTCTCTTTCAATTGTTTTGAATAGTTTGAGAAGAAATGGAATTAGTTCTTCTTTAAAAGTCCGGAAAAATTCAATAATGAGGCTGTCTGATCCTGGACTTTTCTTTGTTGGGAGGGTCTTTATTACTCATCCAATCTCTGTCTTGGTTTTTGATTTATTTAGCTTTTCTATGTGTCTTTATGACTAAATTTTGGTATATTGTGTATGTCCAGGAATCTGTTCATTTTTTTCCTCCAGGTTTTCCAATTTATTAGCCATCACAACAGATGCCCACATCCTATATTGCAGTGCTAATCTGAGTTTTGGGTATCCCACTTCCAAATCTGTTTCATGTTAATATCCCCAGGAAGCAATGGATGATGGCTCAAATTCTTTGATTCCTGTCATCTAATTTGGAGAACTGTAACCTAAATGGGGACTTGAGAACCTGGTCTTGCATAGTTGTTGTAGCCATGTAGAAAGTGAACCAGCAGATGGGAGATCTCTATGTTTCTCTTTCCCTCTTTCTTTGTCTCTGTGTCTCTGCCTTTTTTATCATATTAACATATTTAATTATTTATTTGAAAGAGTTACAGAGAGAGGGAGAGACAGAAATCTTCCATCACCTGATTCATTTTTGAGATGACTTCAATAGCCAGAGTGTGGCCAGGTTGAAGCCAGGAGCTTCTCCTCCAATGTGTGTGGCAGCAGCCCGGCACTTGGCCCATCTTCCACTGTTTTTTCAGTCCATTGGCAGGGAGCTGGATCAGAATTGGAATAGCTGATACTTGAACTGGTGCACATACAGGATTGCCAGTGTAACATATAGCAGCTTTGTCCACTGCACTACACCACCAGCTCCTCTTTCTGCCTTTTGAATAAATAAATCTTTTGAAAAAGAACTTCGGGTAGTAAAAGTCATCATGACTGAGCAATGGCAAATTGATTGAAGTGATCTACTTTTTTAAAGATTTATTTATATATTTGAAAGGCAGCACTACAAAGAGAGTGGGAGAGATTGATCTTCCTCCTCAAATGACTGCAATGACTGTGGCTAGGCCAGACTGATGTCAGGAGCCAGGGGCTTCTTTCAATCTCTTACATGGGTACAGGAGCCCCAATATTTGAGTCATCCTGTGCTGCTTTTCCAGACACATTAGCAGGGAACTGGATCAGTTTGGAGCATTAATGTCTATGATACTCTCCTTGCAGTTAAAGAATTTGGAATCCATTTTGATTATGGGTGGGCCAAGTACAACAGCTTCCAATCGTCCAAGGTTTGGACTAGATGGGTTCTGAGAAATTTTGTTAAAATAGTTATTAATCATAACTCTCAGTTTAAGCTTTTCTTACCAAATTTTCATGTTTGTTGATGTTAACATCTATGGGAAAATTGGGTCTCTGGATTGCAACCAATGAAAGCATCCAGACTAACAGTAAATAAGGTCAATAGTCAGCAGAATGGTGTCCAGCTGAACTTAAATAGCTTTTCTTGTTTGGTAGAGGGGTAACCTCCTGCATTATACTGACATACTGACATAGACAGTAGATATTGGAGCCTGTCCCTTGTGCCAAATGGAGAATGCCATGTTTTGGTTCATTTTATATATATATATATATATATATACACACATAGACATATATACATATACATATATATATATATATACACACACACATACATACACACAGCTTTTATTTATTTATTTGACAGGTGTAGTTACAGATAGTGAGAGAAAGAGACAGAGAGAAAGGTCTTCCATATGCTCGTTTACTCCCCTAATGACTGCAATGGCTAGAGTTGGGCCAATCCAAGCTAGGAGCTTCCAGGTCTCCCACATTTTTGCAGGGACCGAAGCACTTGGACCATCTTCTACTGCTTTCCCAGGCTATTGCAGAGAGCTGCATGGGAAGAGGAGAAATGGGGACTAGAACTGGTGCACATATTGGGTGTTGGCACTGCAGGTAAAGGATTACACCACTGCACCACAGTGCTGGCCCCAGTCTATCCTTAATTAAGGACACCTCAGTAACCATACTCAGGTTTTACTGTCCTATATTCATGGCCAAAGTCCTAGCAGACAACACAGTTTGGAGAATCATAAGCACAAGTTGTGTAGGAGACTTCATTTCTCATACAGCACAGTTAATAACAAGGTTCCAAGAGGGGAAATTACTTGCATCATAGTCTTTGACAACTAATGGACATCACAGGTGATCTAGAGAATTTAGGTTTGTGAGCCCCTAGAGTGAAAAAGTCACTGAGAACACAAGGACAGTGCCTAGAGTTTATTTTGATGGATTTTAGCCCCTTTCATTGGAGGGAGGCCCAAAGAAGCTGGACTGATTTGTATACCTCAGAAGTGTCTTTTCTTTTCTTTTTTTTTTTTTATTAAACTTTTATTTAATGAATATAAATTTCCAAAGTACAGCTCATGGGTTACAATGGCTTCCCCCTCCCAAAACTTCCCTCCCACCCACAACCCTCCCCTTTCCCGCTCCCTCTCCCCTTCCAATCACATCATGATTCATTTTCAATTCTCTTTATATACAAAAGATCAGTTTAGTATAAATTAGGTAACGATTTCAACAGTTTGCCCCCATATAGCAACACAAAGTGAAAAAAAAAATACTGTTGGAGTACTAGTTATAGCATTAAATAAGAGTGCACAGCACATTAAAGACAGAGATCCTACATAATATTTTTTTTAATTAATTAATTTTCTATGCCATTTCCAATTTAACACCAGGTTTTTTTTTTATTTCCAAATATCTTTATATACAGAAGATCGATTCAGTATATAATTAGTAAAGATCTCATCAGTTTGTACCCACGCAGAAACACAAAGTGTAAAAATACTGTTTCAGTACTAGTTACAGCATCACTGCACATTAGACAACACATTAAGGACAGTTCCCACATGGGATGTAAGTACACAGTGACTCCTGTTGCTGGCTTAACAATTTGACACTCCTGTTCATGGCGTCAGTAATCTCCCTAGGCTCTAGTCATGAGTTGCCAGGGCTATGGAAGCCTTTAGAGTTCGCTGACTTTGATCTTATTCCGATAGGGTCACAGCCAAAGTGGAAGTTCTCTCCTCCCTTCAGAGAAAGGTACCTCCTTCTTTGATGGCCCCGTTCTTTCCACTGGGATCTCACTCACAGAGATCTTTCATTTAGGTCTTCTTCTTTTTTTTTCTTTTCCATGGTATCTTGGCTTTCCATGCCTACAATACTCTCATGGGCTCTTGAGCCAGGTCCGAATGCCTTAAGGGCTGATTCTGAGGCCAGAGTGTTGTTTAGGACATCTGCCATTCTATGAGTCTGCTGTGTATCCCACTTCCCATGCTGGATCTTTCTCTCCCTTTTTGATTCTATCAGTTAGTATTAGCAGACACTTGTCTTGTTTGTGTGAACCCTTTGTTTCTTAGACCTATCCAAGCCATCGAATGTGAACTGAAATTGATCACTTGGACTAGTGAGATGGCATTGGTACATGCCACCTTGATGGGATTATAATGGAATCCCCTGGCACATTTCTAACTCCATCATTTGGGGCAAGACTGATTGTGCATGTCCCAAACTATGCATCTCCCCCCTCTATTTTCCACTCTGAAATTTAACAGGGGTCACTTTTCAGTTAACATTTAAACACCTAAGAATAATTGTGTGTTAATTACAGAGTTCAACCACTAGTACTAGAACAACAACAACAACAACAACAACAAATACTAAAAAGGATAAAGTATTACATTGTACATCTAGAGTCAGGACAAAAGCTGATCAGGTCATTGTTTCTTATAGTGTCCATTTCACTTCAACAGGTTTCCCCTTTGGTGCTCAGTTGTCGCCGATCAGGGAAAACAAATGGTATTTGTCTCTTTGGGACTGGCTTAATTCACTCAGCATGATGCTTTCCAGATCCCTCCATCTTGTTGCAAATGACTGGGTTTCATTGTTCCTTACTGCTGTATAGTATTCTATGGAGTACATGTCCCATAATTTCTTTATCCAGTCTACTGTTGATGGGCATTTGGGTTGGTTCCAGGTCTTAGCTATTGTGAATTGAGCTGCAATAAACATTAATGTGCAGATGGCTTTTTTATTAGCCAAATTAATTTCCTTTGGGTAAATTCCAAGGAGTGGGATGGCTGGGTTGTATGGTAGGGTTATGTTCAGGTTTCTGAGGAATCTCCAGACTGACTTCCATAGTGGCCTAACCAGTTTGCATTCCCACCAACAGTGGGCTAGTGTCCCTTTTACCCCACATCCTCTCCAGCATCTATTGTTGGTAGATTTCTGGATGTGAGCCATTCTCACCGGGGTGAGGTGAAACCTCATTGTGGTTTTGATTTGCATTTCTCTAATTGCTAGTGATCTTGAACATTTTTTCATGTGTCTGTTGGCCATTTGGATTTCCTCTTTTGAAAAATGTCTATTGAGGTCCTTGGCCCATCTCTTCAGTGGGTTGTTTGTTCTGTTGTTGTGGATTTTCTTGATTTCTTTGTAGATTCTGGTTATCAACCCTTTATCTGTAGTATAGTTTGCAAATATTTTTTCCCATTCTGTGGGTTGCCTCTTCACTTTCCTGACTGTTTCTTTTGAAGTACAGAAACTTCTCAATTTGATGCAATCCCAAATGTTGATTTTGGTTTTGACTGCCTGTGCTCCTGGGGTCTTTTCCAAGAAGTCTTTGCCTGTACCTATATCTTGCAGAGTTTCTCCAATGCTCTCTAATAATTTGATGGTTTCGGGTCGTAGATTTAAGTCTTTAATCCATGTTGAGTGAATTTTTGTGTAAGGTGAAAGGTAGGGGTCTTGCTTCAAGCTTCTGCACATGGAAATCCAATTTTCCCAGCACCATTTATTGAATAGGCTGTCCTTATTCCAGGGATTAGTTTTGGATCTTTGATCAAATATAAGTTGGCTGTAGATGTTTGGATTGATTTCTGGTGTTTCTATTCTGTTCCATTGGTCTATCCATCTGTTTCTGTACCAGTACCATGCTGTTTTGATGACAACTGCCCTGTAGTATGCCCTGAAATCTGGGATTGTGATGCCTCCGGCTTTGTTTTTGTTGTACAAGATTGCTTTGGCTATTCGAGGTCTTCTGTGTCTCCATATGAATTTCAGCATTATTTTTTCCAGATCTGAGAAGAATGTCTTCGGTATCTTGATTGGTATTGCATTGAATGTATAAATTGCTTTTGGGAGAATAGACATTTTGATGATATTGATTCTTCCAATCCATGAGCATGGAAGATTTCTCCATTTTTTGGTATCCTCTTCTATTTCTTTCTTTAAGGTTTTGTAGTTTTCATCGTAGAGATCTTTAACATCCTTGGTTAAGTTTATTCCAAGGTATTTGATTGTTTTTGTAGCTATTGCGAATGGGATTGATCTTAGGAGTTCTTCCTCAGCCGTGGCATTGCATGTGTATACAAAGGCTGCTTGATTTTTGTGCATTGATTTTATATCCTGCTACTTTGCCAAACTCTTCGATGAGTTCCAGTGGTCTCTTAGTAGAGTTCTTTGGGTCTCCTAAATAAAGAATCATATCATCTGCAAAGAGGGATAGTTTGAGTTCTTCCTTCCCGATTTGTATCCCTTTAATTTCTTTTTCTTGCCTAATAGCTCTGGCTAAAACTTCCAGAACTATATTGAAGAGCAGTGGTGAGAGTGGGCATCCCTGTCTGGTACCAGATCTCATTGGAAAAGCTTCCAACTTTTCCCCATTCAATATGATGTTGGTGGTGGGTTTTTCATATATTGCTTTGATTGTGTTGAGGAATGTTCCTTCCATACCCAGTTTGCTTAGAGTTTTCATCATGAAAAGGTGTTGTGTTTTATCAAATGCTTTCTCTGCGTCTATTGAGAGAATCATATGGTTTTCCTTCTGCAGTCTGTTAATGTAGTGTATTACGTTGACTGTTTTGCGGACGTTGAACCATCCCTGCATACCAGGGATAAATCCCACTTGGTCTGGGTAGATGATCTTTCTGATGTGCTGTTGCATTCTATTGGCCAGAATTTTATTGAGGATTTTTGCGTCTATGTTCATCAGGGATATTGGTCTGTAATTCTCTTTCAATGCTGCATCTTTTTCCAGCTTAGGAATTAAGGTGATGCTGGCTTCATAGAAAGAATTTGGGAGGATTCCCTCTTTTTCGATTGTTCTGAATAGTTTGAGAAGAATTGGAGTTAGTTCTTCTCTAAATGTCTGGTAGAACTCAGCAGTGAATCCATCTGGTCCTGGGCTTTTCTTTGTTGGGAGGGCCTTTATTACTGTTTCAATTTCTGTGTCAGTTATGGGTCTGTTTAGGTTTTCTATGTCTTCCTGGCTCAATTTAGGTAGGTTGTATGTGTCCAAGAATCTGTCCATTTCTGATAGATTTCCCTGTTTGCTGGCATACAAGTCCTTGTAGTAATTTCTGATGATTCTTTTTATTTCTGTGGTGTCTGTTGTTATGTTTCCTTTTTCATCTCTGATCCTATTGATTTGGGTCTTTTCTCTTCTTTTTTTAGTTAGTTGGGCCAATGGGGTGTCAATTTTGTTTATTTTTTCAAAAAACCAGCTCCTTCTTTGGCTGATTTTTTGTAATGTTTTTTTGGATTCAATCCTGTTGATTTCTTCTTTGATTTTAATTATTTCCCTTCTTCTACTGGGTTTGGGTTTGGGTTTGGTTTGCTGCAGATTTTCTAGATCCTTGAGATGACTTGAAAGCTCATCTATTTGGTGCCTCTCCAATTTCTTGATGTAGGCACCTATTGATATAAACCTTCCTCTTAACACTGTTTTTGTTGTATCCCATAGGTTTTGGTATGTTGTGCTGTTATCCTCATTTACTTCCAGAAAATTTTTGATTTCTCTTTTAATTTCTTCTATGACCCATTGTTCGTTCAGGAGCATGTTGTTCAATCTCCATGTGTTTGCACGTGCTCTAGGGATTCCCGAGTTGCTAATTTCCAATTTCATTCCTTTGTGGTCTGAGAAGTTGCATGGTATGATTCTAATTCTCTTGAATTTGCTGAGACTTGCTTTATGGCCTAGTATGTGGTCAATCCTAGAGAAGGTTCCATGTACTGCTGAGAAGAATATAAAGTCCTTAGATGTAGGATGAAATGTTCTGTAGATATCTGTTAGATCCATTTGGGCTATAGTGTCATTTAAATCTGCTGTCTCCTTGTTGATCTTCTGTCCTGTTGATCTGTCTATCTCTGAGAGTGGAGTATTGAAGTCCCCCAGTACTATTGTATTGGGGTCTAAGTCTCCCTTTAAGTCCCTTAACAAGGCTTTTAAATAAGCTGGTGCCCTGTAATTAGGTGCATATACATTGAGAATCATTATATCTTCCTGTTGAATGGATCCCTTAATCGTTATATAGTGCCCCTCTTTGTCTCTCCTGACAGTTTTTGTGGTAAAGTTTATGTTGTCCGATATTAAGATGGCTACGCCCGCTCTTTTTTCATTTCTGTTGGCATGTTATATCTTTTTCCAGCCTTTCACTTTCAGTCTGTATGGATCATTGTTGGAAAGATGAGTTTCTTGTAAGCAGCAAAAAGATGGGTTTTGTTCCTTGACCCAATCAGCCAATCGGTGTCTTTTAACTGGACAGTTCAAGCCATTAACATTCAATGTGACTATTGAGAAGGAGTAACTTTGCCCTGCCATTTGCCAAAGATATTTTCTAATATCTGGTTTGAGATTCCTGTGATCTTTTGTTGTGAGGTTTCCTTCCTTTACCTTCTTTCATATTGGTGACCGTGTTTCTGTGTTTCTGTATGTAACACATCTTTAAGCATCTTTTGCAGGGCTGGACGAGTGGCGACAAATTCTTTCAATTTCTGTTTGCTATGAAAAGTCTTAATTTCACCTTCATTCACAAATGAGAGCTTTGCAGGATATAGTATTCTGGGCTGGCAGTTTTTCTCTCTTAGTACCTGGGCTATGTCTCGCCATTCTCTCCTGGCTTGTAGGGTTTCTGATGAGAAGTCAGCTGTAAGTCTAATTGGAGATCCTCTGAGAGTAATCTGGCATTTCTCTCTTGCACATTTTAGGATCTTTTCTTTGTGTTTCACTGTGGTGAGTTTGATTACAACGTGTCGTGGTGAGGATCTCTTTTGATCATGTTTATTAGGGGTTCTATAAGCTTCCTGTACTAGGATGTCTCTGTCCTTCTCCAAATCTGGGAAATTTTCTGCTAGTATCTCACTAAAAAGGCCTTCTAATCCTTTCTCCCTTTCCATGCCTTCAGGAACTCCTAGAACCCGAATGTTGGGTTTTTTAATAGTATCCTGTAGATTCCTGACAGTATTTTTTAGATTTCTTATTTCTTCTTCTTTTCTTTGATTTGACTGTTTCCTTTCCTGTTCTCTGTCTTCTAATTCCGATATTCTCTCTTCTGCTTCACCCATTCTGTTTTTAAGGCTCTCTAATGTGTTTGCCATTTGATCTATTGAGTTCTTCATTTCATTGTGGTTTTTGGTCACTATCTCAGTTTCCTGTTCTACTAGTTGTTTCATTTCATTTTGATTCCTCCTTAATATTTCATTTTCACGTGAGAGACTTTCTATCTTGTCCATTAAGGATTTCTGTAGTTCAAGAATTTGTTTTTGAGAACTTCTTAATGTTCTTATCAATTTTTTGAGATCTGCTTCTTGCATTTCCTCTATCTCTTCATCTTCATAATCTTGCATTGGCGTGTCTTGTTCACTTGGGGGCGTCATAGTGCCTTCCTTGCTCTTGTTACCTCGGCTTCTATGTTTGTTGTGTGGCATGTTGGAGATAATTTGTGGTGTGGTTTTTTTTTTTTTTTTTTTTTTTGCTGTGGTGTTTTCTTTTCTCGTTATACTATGCCTCTACGTGAGCTCTCTGCTTTGTTGGAGCCTTAGGGGCTGTGATGGGTGTGGCCAGAGAGCTATGCTTGTTTCTTCAGGTTTAAGGCTGTGTAAAGAGCGACTCTCCCAGATTGCTCACTCACTTGCTCCTTGCTGGTTCGCTCTCTCTCTCTCTCTCTCTCTCTCTTTTTTTTTTTTTTTTTTTTTTGACTCAGTTGGGAGTGGAGTTGAGGGTAGTTGAAATCTGGCCTCTGTGAGTATTCGTTTGATCTACCCCTGGGACCATACACAGAGTTTATGCAGCCCTCAATGTGTTCTCCAGTTTCCCTAAAGATACTGAGTTTGGCTGAGCTTTACATATGTAAAATCACGGTGCTCTTTGTTTTGCTTGGTGAGTGAAGAGAGAGGCCTCTGTTCCCCCTCCCCCCAATGTCTTGGGCTTCTGAGGTCTTTGTCTTACCCTCCTGGGTTCCCGCGCTGGCGAAATTCTGTGGCTCTGGCTCCTCTCCCGCCGCTTGGCTCGTCTCGGTTGGTTTTCCACGCGGTGGGCTCCCTGCAAGTCCTCTGTGTCTCATCCACAAGATCCGGAAGAGTTTCCTCTGCAGTTTTTTTCTTGAGTCTTTTCCTGAGGCTACAGTAATTCCACTTTTATGAAAGTTTATTTTCCCAAACTAAGGCGCACGTCCTCACTATCCGCCATCTTGGCTCCGCCCCCCCAGAAGTGTCTTTTCAAGGTGAAGGCAAACTGAGACTGAGGGGCTTTTGGAAAAACTTTGAACAAAACACATTTGCCATACTTGGTTAAGACACAGCATTTATCTATTGAGATGCATCAGATCTGTTAACATTAGCTATAAGGTACAGTGGACATGGTGGATGGCATACAGCAATATGATTTTAGTAATCTATCATGAGGTGCTATTTTTTTTACTGGATTTAGCAGGTATAATTGGGCTACCTAATGGGGTATAGCTTGAATAATCACCTTTCTGTTAAATAAATCTGAGGTAGTAAATGTTAGTATAGGAAGACATTGAGTTTTCTTTTATTGGGCCTTCTTGGTTATTTTAATCTGGGATCTGCAAATTCTCATTTTCTCTAGCCAAGTTGTAACTTAAAAACTTTATTTTATTACACATCATGTTGGACTAACTTTGCCACTTCTGGGATTTTTTTTAGTACATCTGACAACTGGAAATTTAGACAATAGTATAGTACCAAGTAAAGTACTTATTTTTCTTCTGATACATATTTTGAAATTCTTCTAAAATTCCTATTGAGTACTCTTGTTAAATTTAGTTGCACCCCTGGTTAAGACTTATTGGAGCCACTCTACTGATTACATCTATGAAACTTTGTTAATAAATGCACATAGAACCTGGGAAAGTTGATTTATATCTTATGCTGTAGAGACATAAGACAGAACATCTTTTTTATCTTTTTCAATTATATAATTTAAAAATGAATTTTAGATTTTCAATAGGATCAAATTGTGTACTTTTCAGAAATGTATACATGCAGACAACTATAATTTATGCATTTTACATTTTTCTTCTTTAGATTTTTAAAAAGCTTTACTGAGATTGCTGCTGTGATATAGCAGGTCAAGCCCAGCTCTGGCCATTGTGGCCAGTTGGGAGTGAACCAGTGGGTGGAAGGCATCTCTGTCAATGCTTCTCCCTATCTATAACTCTTACTCTCAGATAAATAAAGAAATCCTGTAAATATTTAAAAATAAAAAATAAGGAAGACTGACCTCCCTCGAGTTCAGAATAAAGTCACTGAAAGGTAATTACCAGCTCAGAGATGATACAGGAATTTGAACAGCACAGTTCAGACATTATATCTAGTAAAAATTGACCAATAGCTGTGGGCCAAAAGTCAGTGCCCAATGACACTACCACTCAAATCATAATTTCATGTCCATTCTCACTTATACAGGAAAAGGAGTAAAAGCAGGAAGTCCATGGCATCCCTTTATCTGTCTCTGGGCCTAATTTGTGGGAGAAACCACAAATTAAGTTCAGATCTCAAAAAAATAAAGTTTTGTTAAATACTTAACTAAATGGAGTGATTCATAGATGAATTTCAGGAACTTTTGGGTAAAGAATTACCAGGTAGTGCAATTTCAATTATTCATGAACATTTTAGAAGGCACTCACCCCAATTTCCAGCCATTTTAATACACTGAATAGATTCAAATAATTTTCCTCACTGCAAAATATGATGCATTGATGGGTGAAAAAATGTTTTAGTAGGTAAGATCAAGCATCATTTTAAAAGATTAAAAATGAGTTGTTGAGGAACATTAGTTTCTTCGAATATTTTAAGTTAAAAAAATTCTTGGAGTCTTTTCCTGAGTATCTGTAAGAAGTATATATTTAGGGGGCTGGTGCTTTGGTGCAGCAGGTAAAAGCCCTGGCCTGCAGTGCTGGCATCCCATATCGGCCCTGATTCCAATCCCAGCTGCTCCACTTCTGAACCAGCTCTCTGGTATGGCCTGGGAAAGCAGTGGAAGATGGCTCATGTCCATGGGCCCCTGCAGCTGCACAGGAGACCAAGTAGAAGTTTCCATTCCTGGCTTTGGATAGCTCAGCTCTGGTTGTTGCAGCCATTTGGGGGTGAATTAGCAGGTGGAAGACCTCTCTCTCTTGCTCTACCTCTCTCTGTGTCTCTGTCTTTCAAATAGATAAAATAAGTCATAAAAAATATGTGAGGTTTTTAGAACCATATTTTAATTATCAGATTTAAAAATAACAATAAATTTAATGACAATTGCCAAGAATTCTTTCCATATTTGAATTTCTCCACTTATACTATGTTTCTTTCAGATGTAAATATGTCAAACCAAGAATTACTGAGGAATTGGATAATTATGTGGGTATCTCATGTGGTCAGGAAAGTTCTGATATATCCCCTCTGTGTCCCAGGAGGCTGATTTTCCAGCTGATATATGGATCATCTTCATTTCTTCCTAATGGAGGCGTGCATTGGTATCTGGGAATCTAGCGTCATCTGCCCATGATGTCAGCAGGTCAGGACCATGGGAAATCTCCTCTGGCCTCCTTCTCAGCATGTGCCATTCCAACCACTCCCACCATCTTCACAGAATTCCTGACCCCTGTGGCTTTCCTCATATGCTCAAGAGCTGTGTGGTTGGTTTCTGTGTCTGTGGGTGTTAGTGTGAGGGTGAAAGGAACCTTGGAGAGCAGGACAGGTGTCTGTCTCTTGGTGGCATAGGTGACAGCCATAGATCTGAGGTGTTAAGTCAGGTATTCAGGTGCACCCTGTAGATCTTGGCTGGTCGAGGAAGAGACACCAGTGGCACAGCCTCAGTTCTGGAGCTGGAGAAAGGGTGAATTTTTATTAACATATTTTAGAAAGTTGAAATTTTAAGGAATTTTTTGTCAGAAAATGCTGCACTGAAAGAAGACTGGAGAAAAGGTGAATAAGGTTGAGATTTTAAGGATTTTTTTGGTCAGAAATTGGTGCACTGAAAGAAGACCAATGTGTCTCCAGGTGTACAGAGTACAGTTCTAAAAATTCTGTAGAAAGTCTGTCTCATCCAAGACGGCAATGGGATGGAGCTGGGGGTTCAGGCCATTTGGGATGAAATGTGTGTGGGTGAATGTCTATTGCACCTCTGTCACTATTTACCTATCTGTAAGATTAGTGCTACTAGTGAAATGTCCCTGCATTCCCTGAGAAATCCTCGTGAGGTGTGTGCAGGCTGACTTACACTATGTGGCAATTGCAATTTTGGGGTTTCATGGTATATCATCTTCTAGTAAAATTTCTGTTTTCCTGCATTGTGTAGCCTGCCTTGCACTACTCTTTCAAGGTTACAGAACTTTATACAAGACCTAGTTTGCAAAAATGTGGAAGTTTGGATACTCTGTGACAATCCCGTTTGCAGAGAGAGAGATGTCTTCCATTTGCTGATTTACTCTCCAACTGGCCACAATGGCCAGAGCTGCACCAATCCAAAGCCAGGATCCAAGAGCTTCTTCCAGGTCTCCCAAGCAGGTGCAGAGGCCAAAGGACTTGGGCCAACTTTTACTGTTTACACAGGCCATAGCAGAGAACTGGAACTGAAGTAGAACAGCTGGGATTTGAACTTGCACCCATATGGGATACAGGCAGCTGCTTTACCTTTTAAGCCACAGTGCCAGTCCCCAAAATAACTTTCATTAGTGTAAATTTTACTGAACATAGTTTATTTGAAAAATAACTAAGTTTTATTGTTTTTTGTTGTTACATTGTCATTTAATAAAATTTTGGCAATGCTTTCATTAAAGCAATGATAACTTCTGGTTAATCTCTGCCACTTAATAGAGGTGGGGGCACTTGCCTATATATTTCCATGTTTAAACGTTTATTCCTCCATGGTGAAGTTGACATTTTCTCTATTTATATATTCAAGATTCTTTATTCATTTTACCATTCCTTTTTCTACAGTGTAATGTAGAAGGAAAGACGAGAAATTTTCTTTTAAATCCTTGCATTCACGTTTTCTTCCAGGTATGATTCAGGGCACCTCCTGATATTTCAAAAAGCAAAGAAAATTAATACATCACCTGCAAATTGTGTACTTTTTAAAACATATTTATTTTATACATTTGAAAGACCGAGTCACAGAGAGTGATAGAGAAAGAGAGCAAGAGAGAGACAGAGAGAATCTTTTATCTGCTGGTTCATTCCCCAAAAGGCCACAATGGTCAGAGCTGAGATAATCTAAACCCAAGAGGCAGGAGATTCTTCTGTGTTTCCCACATAGTTGCAGGGGTCCATGCACTTGAGTCATCCTCCAGTACTTTCCTGGTCATATTAGCAGGAGCTGTATCTGAGGTAGAGAAGCTGGGACTCAAACTGGCACTCACATGGGATGCTGGCTCTGCGGGCTGGGGCTTTAACCCACTGGGCGATCACACTGGCCCCTATAAGTGGTTTTTTTATTCCCCAACTTGCTGTCAGTTTTCTTTTTAGATTAATAATAATTTATTAATGGAAATGGATAAAGGAAGATGAATTTTATTCTCAGGGAATATATAAAAACAAGATGAATGGTGAATGTGTCATGGCTATGAAGCATTGCAGTTATCCAAGATAAGGCAGTTTTGTCGCTCACCTTTCTGTTGCCATAGCAAAATATATATTTGTTATATGATTTCAGCTGAAGCTTCAAGGACAATATTCTAAATTTTGGGGTCATGATGTCCAATAGAGTCTTTAGTGTTATACAGATGATGTAGTGGGCAGTGTTTTAGTGCCACCCTGGAAGTAAACACTTAGCATTCTGCAAGGGAAAGAGTTACCTAGGGCTAAAACACAAATCAGTTGCATTTATTTTTAATTGTTAGAGCAATGCAGTCCTTAATAGTTTGAGGAGATGAACTTGATCCTGAGCTAGGACGATGTCGGGAAAATAATCTACTGCAGGTTCTTTTATGTTTTAAGATTTTTAAAAAAGATTATTTATTTGAAAATCAGAGTTACACAGAGAGAGGAGAGGCAGAGAGAAAGAGGGAGAAGAGAGATCTTTCAACAGTTCACTCTCCAATTGGTTGCAATGGCTGGGCTGCACTGATCTAAAGCCAGGAGCCAGGAGCTTCTTCTGGGTCTCCCACATGGGTTCAAGGGCCCAAGGATTTGGGCCTTCTTCTACTGCTTTCCCAGGTCATAGCAGAGAGCTGGATCAGAAGTAGAGCAGCTGGGTCTCAAAACGGTGCTCATATGGGATGCCAGTTTTTTAAGCCAGGGCATTAACCTACTGTGCCACAGTGCCAGCCCCAAGATTTATTTATTAACTTATTTGAAAGGCAGAGTAATAGAGATAGGGAGATATGGGTAGTGAGAAAGAGATATCTTCCATCTACTGGTTCATTCAACAAATGGACACAATGGTTGGCCAGGCCAAAGCCAGGAGTCTGGAACTCTATCTGGGTCTCCCATAACCATGGAAGTGGCCCAAATACTCAGGCCATCTTTCACTGCTCTTTCAGGCACTTTAGCAGGGAACTCAATTGGAAGTGGAGCACCAAGGACTCAAATTGTTTGTTCACATGGGATGCCTGAATTGCAGGTGGAGACTTACCTGCTGCACCACAATGCTGGTGCCTACTGCAGGTTCTCAAACAAATCTCTCTGTATTCCCCTCAGTCACAAATGCAGATTATACTGCAGAATTTCTCAAGTTCTGTTCTTGGGTAAATAACTCCACTGCTTTTACTTTAATTTGTTATAATGTTATTTCAGTTCTTTAAATGTTTATGAGTAGAATAATTATAGAAAAAGCCAAAGCTGCTTTCTATTCTTTCTTGAATCTCCTCCCTTATTTTCAAATATTTATGAGCTTGGTAGAGAAAGAAGTTGATGGTGTGAGAGAAAGCTAGAGAGCTCCCATGTACTTCTTCACTGCCTAAATAATCATATCAAGCAGGGATGGGGCACAACTGAAGCCAAGAGTCAGGAATGGAATCTAGGCCTCCTTCTTGGTTGGCATCACCATTGCTTCCCCTGTTCTGCATTAGCCAGGAGCTGGAAACCAGAGCTGGCACTGAAATCCAACTTTGGAAATTTGATGTAGAGAGAATATCTGAGCTGGCATCATAAACACTAAGTTAAAGTCCTACTGTCTCTTTTAAAATATTTTTTTCTCTGCCATAATTGCATTGACTGTGTATAGTGTTTTCCTGGAAATTCTTCTCTGTTCAATCCCTTCATAACTTCCCTGATGGTTTCTTGTCTTTTTCCCTGAATTCTTCTACATTCTTCTGAACATTGCTCATTCCAGAGTGACTTTTGTCTCCCTTTCAGCCTACTGTGCAAATACCCTTGACATACTCTGGCCTTTGTGAACAGAAATTCCTGTTTCCCTCCAGCTTGGGCATTTTTCACAGCCTTTATACCATAGGTTTGATCCCCTGCTGAATGCTTCTGTGAGGCTGTCCAAATGCTCAACCAATCTAAAATGAAATGGCATTCTTGCTTCTTCTTCCTCCATACCCATGTAGAAGATATACAACTGCCATTGTTTGTTATGTGACAGAGTTGACATGTTGACCAGGAGTGTTTTATCCCAGGTGATGATAGCATTTGAAGACCTGGCTGTGTACTTTACCTGGGAGGAATGGCAGAACATGAACCAAGCTCAGAAAATCCTGTACAAGGATGTGATGCTGGAGACCTACAGCAGCCTGTTCTCCCTGGGTAAGTGTCACACTTCACATGCCCAATGGTAACATTTTCTCGCTATTTGACAAAGAAGTGAGCACTATTCATAAAGTTTAATGAGAGACAGGTATAGAATTTGAGTCCATGAAGAATCTGAATATCTACCACCTGGGAAGGATTTCAAATTGGAACATTGGTTGCATAGCTTCTGGACCAAGCTGTACTTCTTTAATTAACCCAAGATAGTGATTTCACAAAGTCTACATTGTTTCCATTAATAGGGTACTGCATGACCAAACCTGACTTGATCTTCAAGTTGGAGCAAGGAGCAGAGCCCTGGATGGGGGAAGAATGCCTACATCAGAGCCTTCCAGGTCAGTCTGCACATAACGGGCAGGGAGGCCAAAGTAGAAGCAGTGCAGCAGATGTTGAGTGGTGTTCTTTCCATGATTTTTTCCCAAGTCTTACTCCTGAAGACAGCTGGTCTTGTGATTCAGACACAGACATTCTACAGTATCTATGGAGATCAGTATCTCTAGTAAAGGCAAAGGAAATGAAGTTTTATGTGAAAATCAACAACTGATGAAAAACCTCCAGAAACTCAAATTATCACAGAGGAGTGTTTATAGAAAGAAACAAGAGGAGGTAACCAGGGCTGACGTCTACACAATGAGTTAGAAATTAATTTTCAATAATTGAGCAGACTCTGGATTGCAGAAACAAATTATTTAAACTGGTGGGAATGTATAGCCAAGGTGGTATATTGGGACTTTCTGTAACTGTTGCAGTTCAAAGAAGCTGAGGATGTCAGGTTTCCTTAGAAATATGGGGAAACTGTAAGAGTGCAGATAAAACAGAGAATTTCATTAGAAAAATTTCACAAATGCTGTTTCCCTGGGAAGACAGAACATGAGACAACCACATATTCAAATCTTGTCCCATGAATGTGATCCTTCTTACAGTATAGACACATTTCACTCTTTACCTTCAAGGAAATGATCTAGTAAAACGTCTCCATATTTATGGTTGAAATATCACAGAAGTACAAAACCCACAATTTTTCTAAAATTGAAAAAGGGGCTCGCGCTGTGGCTCACTTGGATAATCCTCCCCCTGCAGTGCCAGCATCCCATATGGGCCTTGGGTTCTAGTCCCAGTTGCACCTCTTCCAGTCCAGCTGTCTGCTGTGGCCCAGGAGGGCAGTGGAGGATGGCCCAAATGCTTGGGCCCCTGCACCTACAAAGGAGATAAGGAGGAAGCAACTGGCTCCTGGCTTTGGATTGGCATAGTTCCAACCGTATTTGCCATTTGAGGGTGAGCCAATGGAAGGAAGATCTTTGTCTCTGTCTCTGTCTAACTCTGACAAATAAATAAATAAATAAAAATACATTAAAAAATGGACAGGGAAAAATTGGTTTCTAGATTACAGATGAATATATTTATTAAATATTAGTCCATTCTGTGAAGTCTTATTCATTTTTGTGAAAGTAGAAAGTGAGAGAGAAACAGTGAGAAATATATTTTCTATTAACTCTCTCTCCAAATACTAGCAACAGTTATGACTAATCTGAAGCCAGAAGCCTGGAATTTCACCTACTCATCTCTATCACAGGGTCCCAAGCACATAAACCATTATCTGCTGCTTTCCAGTATCTATTATCCCAGAACTGTATTGGAAGCAGAGTAGCCTTGGCTTAAACTGGCACTGTTTTGAGATACAGGCATCTCAAGCAGTGACTTAAGACATCTTACCACAAAAACCATTCAATCATACTTGAAAAAATTCTGGTAGTAAACAGGATCATGGATGAACATTGGAAAATCTATGGATACAATTTAATATATTAATGTATTATGGAGAAAACCTGTATATTCATAAATATGTATCTTCTAATCATTTTGTTAAAATTTTATGATGGAACGAGCATACGAGCCTGAGCCATTCTCCTTCATTGCCCAAAGGATATAAACTTTGGAATGTATTCCTTGCCCTTGAAACTCAATTGGGTCTCACAGCCTATTGTCTTCATACCCCACCCTGCGTTATTTTCCAGGTTCCCAAGGCCCCCACCCAGTTCCTGGAATTCCCCTCCACTGCTGCCCACTACCCCCATGCCCAGCCTTAGCCCTCCTTAAAAAGGTCTAGCCCCTGGGAGTTGGGGCCTTCTGCCACCCGCTCCATCTTGTACACACAGCCAGTTAGTCACCCACCTCTGTAGATTAATTTTATCTGAATAAATTCTGTCTGGCTGTAAATTGATACACTGTCTCCTCTATTCTACAACTCTTTTCCTAACATTTTGGTGCCCTGTGTGAGGAGGCACCATTGCAGAACTTTTCCTAACATCTTATCCCTCTTAAATACAAGTAACTTCATTCCTTTTACATGAGTATGCTAGGAGAAATAATTATATTTGATTCAGTGACATTTTTTTTCTCACTTCAGTTGCCATGAAACTGGATGAACTGATTAAGACCAACCAGAAAAGTCTGGAGAAAAATCTGAATCAGGATGTTATGAAAAATAATAAGACATTAACTTCCAAGGGAGTTGAATTCAGAAAAACACTTAATTTAAGTATAAGCCATATTCCAAAACTGAGTATCAAAAAGAGAAACTATTCAGGAATAAAACCTGAAGAATGCAGTGTATGTCACAATGTGTATCCCCATTGTGGGCCTGATCAACTACAAGCTGGAGAGAAATTTGATGCTACTACAGTACCTGGGAACACTCTCCAGTTCTGTGAGCCTCTTAATCAACAGCACAAAATTCAGACCATGGAGCAGGCACTTGAACAAATTGGACAAGGGAAAGTCTTCAAAAGGAAGAATATATTCTATGGATCTGAGAAGCTTTTTATGGTAGAAACCTGTAATAAGCCAACTGCCACTATTGGCAAGACAACTCAAATACTACAAGATTTCCATAAAAAGTCTAACCTCAGTATACATCAACAAAGTCCCAAAAGAGAGAACGTTTATAAGAATATTGGGCCTGTGGAACCTGTCATTTACCAATCACATTTTAGAATGAATCATAGACCAAATATAGAGAAGGAATCCTATGCATGTAAAACTTGTGGGAAGTCATTCAGTAATAAATTCTGCCATCCCCTCCATCACAGCACTCATATAGTGGAAAACCCTCATGTGTGTAATGATTGTGGAGAAACCACTCACCAGAAGTCAGGTGTCATTAGACATGAGAGAATTCACACAGGGTTGAAATCTTATAAATGTAATGACTGTGGGAAGTTCTTTGACCAGAAGAAACACCTCATAAATCATCAGAGAATTCACACAGGGGAGAAACCTTATGAATGTAATTATTGTGGAAAAACTTTTGGCCAGAAGTCACAACTCAAAATGCATCAGAGAAGTCACACAGGGGAGAAGCCTTATGAATGCAATGATTGTGGAAAAGCCTTTGGCCGGAAGTCAAACCTCATAAATCATCAGAGAAGTCACACAGGGGAGAGGCCTTATGAGTGCAATGACTGTGGAAAAGCCTTTGGCCAGAAGTCAAACCTCAGAAAGCATCAGAAAAGTCACCCAGGGGATAAGCCTTATGAGTGCAATGACTGTGGAAAAGCCTTTGGCCGGAAGTCAATCCTCAGAAATCATCAGAGAAGTCACACAGGGGAGAAGCCTTATGAGTGCAATGACTGTGGAAAAGCCTTTGGCCACAAGTCATACCTCAGAAATCATCAGAGAATTCACACAGGGGAGAAACCGTATGAATGCAGTGACTGTGGAAAAACCTTTGGCCAGAATTCAAACTTCAGAAAGCATCAGAGAATTCACACAGGGGAGAAGCCTTATGAGTGCAATGACTGTGGGAAAACCTTTGGCCAGAAGAAATACCTCATAAATCATCAGAGAATTCACACAGGGGATAAGCCTTATGAATGCAATGACTGTGGAAAAGCCTTTGGCCAGAAATCAACACTCACAAATCAGCAGAGAAGTCACACAGGGGAGAAACCTTATGAATGCAGTGACTGTGGAAAAGCCTTTGGCCAGAAGTCATCCCTCATAATTCATCAGAGAATTCACACAGGGGATAAGCCTTATGAATGCAATGACTGTGGAAAAACCTTTGGCCAGAAGTCATCCCTCATAAATCATCAGAGAATTCACACAGGGGAGAAGCCTTATGAATGCAGTGACTGCGGAAAAGCCTTTAGCCAGAAGTCATCCCTCATAACTCATCAGAGAATTCACACAGGGGAGAAACCTTATGAATGCAGTGACTGCAGAAAAGCCTTTAGCCAGAAGTCATCCCTCATAAATCATCAGAGAATTCACACAGGGGAGAAGCCTTATGAATGCAATGACTGTGGAAAAACCTTTGGCCAGAACTCAAGCCTCAGAAAGCATCAGAGAATTCACACAGGGGATAAGCCTTATGAATGCAATGACTGTGGAAAAGCCTTTGGCCAGAAGTCACAACTCAAAATGCATCAGAGAATTCACACCATGGAGAAAGCTTATAAATGAAATGACTGTGGAAAAGCCTTTGGTCCCATCCTTGCATACCGAGGATAAATCCCACTTGGTCTGGGTGGATGATCTTTCTGATGCATTGTTAGATTAAATTGGCCAGAATTTTGTTGCGGATCTTTGCATGTATGTTCATCAGGGAAATTGGTCTATAATTACTTTCTCTGTTGTAGTTTTTTCAGGTTTAGGAATGAAGGTGATGCTGGCTTCATAGAAAGAATTTGGGAGAATCACCTCTCTCTCAATTGTTTTGAATAACTTGAGAAGAATTAAAGTTAGTTCTTCTTTAAATGTCTGTCAGAATTCAACAGTGAAGCCATCCAATCCTGAGATTTTCTTTGTGGCAAGGGTCTTTATTACTGATATCATTTCCATCTGATTGTGGGTGTGTTTAGTTTTCCTATATCTGTGTTGCTCAATTTACGTAGGTTTTATGGATGTCAGGATGGTGGAAAGCCTTTTTGCTGTAATTCATAACTCATAAGATATCAGAGAATTCACACAGGGAATTTTCTATATGACCTTTTTGTACAAGTTATATCTCATGAAATATTAGAGAATTCACCAAGGGGAGAAATGCATGAATGTAATAAATGTGAATAAGCCTTTGTGGTGCAAATCAGACCTCATCAAACATAAAAGAATTCTCATGGGGAGAAATTTTATGAATGTAATGACTCAGAGCCTTTTACCATAATTCAGCCCTCGCTGTACATCATCAAATTCATATAGGGAAAAACCCCTTTGAAAGTAAAATCCCTTTAATTAGAAGCCATACCTCATAAGACAACAGGGAATTCACATGGGAGAGAAACATTATGGGTGTAATGAGTGTTGGAAAGCTCTGCCCAAATCTCTCCTTATATCAGAATGCACAACATATATATCTAATGAATGAAATACATGTGAGAAAGCCATTTCACATAAGTAATGCCTCATAATCCATCATGGAGCTTGAACAAGGGAGAGACCTTAACAATATAATGAAGGTGGAAGAGCTTTTCCCCAAAATTCATGTACGTATTGTGATAAAACCTTTTGCTGGAAATCACATCCTATCTAACAGACGCATGTAATGGAGAAAGCTTATAAATATTATTAGTGTGAAAAGATTGTCAGAAGTCAATGGTACATCAGAGAATTGACACAGGTGGTTTCTTATGAGTATAATGATTGTGTAAAAACATTTTCTTTATTTCAGGCTTGTATAAATATAGAATTCACAAAAGGTAATATTCTTTGCATGCTGTGAATTTGATAAAACTTAGCCAGAAATTAGACATCAACAGACTTCAGAGGATTCATAAGGAACAAAATTCCATGCAATGACTTTGGAAAAAGTATTTCTGCTGTAAATCAGTCTTTAATTCCCATGAACAGACTCACAAATGAGAAAACATGCATGCATAGAAAAGTTTTGTACCATAAATTATCTCTAGATGATAAACTAATAATTCACACAAAAGAAAAATCATGAGTGTAATGGAATTGGGAAACCCTTTGCTGTAAGGCAGATTTCCAGGAAGCTTAGCAAGATTACAGAAAAGTCTCTGAAAATGTAACATGTCTGAAAGAATTGTTAGCATCACAAAGTGGAGGATAGCTCAAGTGCATGTGTTTTTGTGACCTGGCATCCAAATTGGTATCTCTTTTTCTTTGATGAATTCCTTGTTTATTTATTGAACAGATTTAGAGACAAAGTATTCCTGTCCATTGATTTACTATCATATGCCCACAATTGCCATGGTAAGGTCTATGGCAAAATCTGAGTGCTGAGGGCTGTGAATCTGATTCATCACGGATAATGCTGAAGACATTGGTTCCTGGTTTTTACACCGCTATGCATGGAAATGTTTTTCTAATTTCTTTTTCAAAGAGTTCATTGTTAATATAAAGAAATGCTCCTGATTTTTAAAATTTTATTTAAATAATTTGTGATCAGTGTGTACTAGTCAGACATTATTACAGGGTGTAGTGCAGTATTTGTACACATTTACACAGTAGAAACTGATCA
The DNA here is from genome assembly GCF_033115175.1 of Lepus europaeus. Lineage (NCBI taxonomy): Eukaryota > Metazoa > Chordata > Mammalia > Lagomorpha > Leporidae > Lepus > Lepus europaeus. Next base: position 72,945,920 of record NC_084844.1, read on the forward strand.
AGCTAAGCAACTACAGTTTTATCAATTTGTTTAAAGATTTATTTATTTGAAAGACAGAGTTACAGAGAGAAGTAGCAGCAGAGAGAGGGAGAGGTCTTCCTCTGCTGGTTCACTCCCCAGATGGCTGCAATGGCTGGAGCTGTGCCAATTTGATGCCAGGAACCAGGAGCTTCTTCCAGATCTCCCACTTGGGTTCAGGGACCCAAGGACTTGGGCCATCTTCTACTGCTTTCCCAGGCCATAGCAGAGAGTTGGATTGGAAGAGGAGCAGCCTGGACTAGAACTGGTGCCCACGTGGGATGCTGGTGCTTCAGGCCAGGCTGTTAGCCCACTGTGCCACAATGCTGGCCCCCAAGCAACTACAGTTTAATTCTTCTCCATGATTTGAGACTACCAGCTCCTCTCTTCCAGTTCTTTACACAGAACCTAATATGGTTGAATGTAGTCATCTCATTATATTATGGAACACCAGAAGTTCCTTCTGCCTCTTTGTATTTTGTTACCTATTATCCAATCCCCTTCTATCCCTAGCTGCTTCCCTTCTCAGCCTCTAATAATCACAGTTCTGTGTTCAGATCCATTATTTTCTTTCACTTCCACATGTGACAAGGACTATGTGACATTTATGTTCCTGTTTCTGGCTTATTTCAATTAATTTAATAATATTTTGTTCTTTTTTCTATCTAAATGATGTTCCCCTGTCCATTTTTTTCATTGATGGACAGCTAGATTGGTTTCAAATCATGGCTGCAGTGAACTGTGTTATGGGAAAATTGCTGTATCTTTGATATGCTCTTCTCATTTCCTTCTAATAAAATTTCCTTCTTATATATAGCCAAGAGCAAGATAACTGTCAAACGGTATGTCAATTTTTATCTTTATTTTAAATTTTTGTTATTTATTTGAAAGAGTTACAGACAGAGGTAGAGACACAGAGAGGTCCTCCATTAGCTGGTTCACTCTACAGATGACTACAAAGGCTGGAGCTGTGCCATTCTGAAGCCTGGAAACAGGAGCTTCCTCTGGGTCTCCCACGTGGGTGGATGGGCCCAAGGACTTGGGCCATCTTCTGCTATCCCAGGACATAGCAGAGAGCTGTATTGGAAGAAGAGCAGCTGGAACTAGAACTGGCACCCAAATGGGATGCTGGCCCTTCAGGCCAGGGTTTTAACCCACTGCACCACAGTGCTGGCCCAAATTTTTATCTTTTTTAAGGAGTGACCATACTGTTCTCCATAACAACTGTACTAATTTGTATTTTCACCCACCATATATGAAGGTTTTCTTTTCCCATATGCTCTCTAGCATTTGTTATTTTTTATCATTTTGGCATAAAGATGATATAATATTGTTCATGTTTTTGTGTATTTTGAAATCAGTTATTTTGTTTATTAAATATTTGTTTATTTGAAAGGTGGATTTAGAGAGAGAGAGGGATAGACAGAGATAGCTTTCATCTGCTGGCTCACACCCCAGAGAGTTTCAGTAGTTGAGCCTGGGGCATGCTGAAGTCAAGAGCTTCATCCAAGTCTCCCACGTGAGTGGCAGGGACCCAAGTCCTTCATCCATCTTCTGCTGGTTTCCCAGGTACTTTAGCAGTGAGCTAAATTGGAAGTGGAGAATCCTAAACTCAAAGTGAAACTCACATGATATGCTGGCCTCACAGATTGCAGCTTACCCCACTTAGCCACAATGTCAGCCTCTCTATCAATTTAATTCCTCAAAAATAGGTCAGTAATGTTGGCATCTATCTCATTTTGTTTTCTCTCTGTTATTATTCAACTTATTGATGTCTTATTTTTGTTCCCATTATTCCTCTCAATTGCTCTACCCGTGGTCAGTAGCAGCTGCTGTGTTGCTTAAATGCAGTGTATGCTTTAGATTCCTCATTTACTGAGTGCATGTCATTCTCATAGCACTTCCCTGAAGTTCTACTATGTCCCAAATCCTCTTCTAGGCACAGAATTCAGACCACTTTTCTGTTAGGCCTAGATCTTGCCTTTAACATACTACTTGGAATTTAGTAGCTCATGAAATGTGCAGACTGCATAAATGAATGAATATTTTGAGGGCTGTGATTTTGTGGGGGAACTTCATAAGAGACCGAAGGAATAAAATAAATCAAAAGTATCCATCGTATATAGAATGTATACTATTTTACAAGTCACAGAGAAGAGGAAGAAGAAGGAAAGTAGTGAGACTAGAAAGTTTGTGGCAAGACTAACAGGCACTGGTTGAGAACTTAATAAGCCCGTTAGGAAAGCAGTAAGGTTTCTCTATCTCCCTGTAGACTCTGCTCTCCAGAGGTGAACAGGGTCCTCTAAAACCCACTTGCTGCACACACAAAAACCTGAGCGTTGTATTCTCCCACAGATGTTGGAGACTGATATTGTGTTCTGATTTATATTTACATAATGGCCAGTGACATTGGGCATAGTCACATGTTTTGACCATTTACATTTCTTCTGAGAAATGTCTATTCAGATCCTTGCCTGTTTCTTCACTGTAGTTTTTGGAGTTTTTCCAATATATATATAAGTTCTGGAAATCTGTAAACATTCAGAGTTTAAATTTTTCCTGCCATTCTGTTCACTATATCTACACTCTGATGTTTACTTTGTTTTGAAGAAGTATCTTAGTTTGATATACTCAAGTGTCTGTTTTTATTTTTGTTACTATTGCTATTGGAATCTTACCCAAAACTATTGTCTGTTGACAATATTTAGAGTTTCCCTATGTTTACTTAGGTTTTGGTCTTATGATTAGATTTTTAGTTCACTGTGAGTTCACTTTCACATAGTGTGGAGTCACATAGTTGGAGTCTATTTTCAGGCTTCTACATATGGATAATCAGGTTCCTCTGCACCACTTGTGAAAGAGATTCTTCTTTCTCCAGTTCATTTTAGTTCCTTTGTTAAATATGAGTTGCCAGTAGAAATTTGGGTTATTTCTGTGCTACCTATTCTTTTCCATTGAACGATGTATCTGTTATCATGTCAGTGCTAACACTTCTTCTTTTTGTTTTTTACAGTTTATTTATTTATTTGAAAGGCAGAGTTACAGAGAGGTAGAGGCAGAGAGAGAGAGGTCTTCCACCCACTGGTTTACTCCCCAAATGGCCACAATGGCCGGAGCTGTGTTGATCTGAATCCAAGTGTTAGGAGCTTCTTCCAGGTCTCTATGCAGGTTCAGGGGCCCAAAGACTTTGGCCATTTTCTACTTTTTTCTCAGGCTATAACAGAGAGGGGTATAAGAAGTGGAGCAGCTGGAAAACATACTGGCATCCGTATGAGATGGTGGCACTGCACACGGTGACTTTACCTGCTTTGTCATAGTGCTGACCCCTGTAATATGTCTTAAAATATGGTATGATGTCTCTAGCTTTTTTTGTTTTATAATATTGCTTTAGATGTTAAGCATCTCTCATGTTTCTATATGAATGTTAGCATCATTTTTTTTAGCTCTGAGAAGAATATCGTTGGTATGTTGATTGGGATTGCATTGAATCTGTAAATTGCTTTTGGTAGTATGGACATTTTGATATTATTCTTCCCATTCACAAACATAAGTTTTCTGTGAGACTGTCAAAAAGCCTTGACAAAAATTGGACTTTATTACACAAAAATTGATCACTTTTTCTGATCATTTAAATCCATATTTTTGCACTAATATTTGATAAATAATGAGACTGAGCATTTTAGTAGGAGAAATTAAAAATATTTATTTTACCAATTTCTTCAAATATTGTTTAGATTTGATATTTAAATATTGTTTAGAGCCATTGTCTGTAGTCCCTCTAAATTAGGATCTTTTTTGCTTTTTGCCTGTTAAGTTTGTCCCTTGATTCAAGAACCCTTTTTAATGTAATGTAAACTTAAAATTGTCGGAGGCCACCCAACAAACCACACAGAGACACGCACACTCAGTCAATTCATCACCACGTTTATTGCCTCATCGTGTTCCAGGCCAAAGTAGGGAGCCCGGCGATGAGGGACTGGAGGCAGTCTCCCTGGGGAAACCCTTCAGTCTCCAGCCGCGAGCACCAAGAAACACAAGGATATATACCCCAGGCCCCATACAGATAACATTCTTTGTGTGCAATCATGCATAGCACAGGAATAGAGCAAGTTTACAAGGTAGCAAAGATCAGGGTACAAGCTCTGCTGATAGAGCAAAGAACATCATACACCTTCATCAGAAGTCACATCCTGCCTGCAGGAATGTGTCTTGTGCCTTCAGAACAATAAGCACAGGAAACAGGATTAGATAAGGGACAGCCTCAGCCTGCTGCATCTCATGTCAGGCCAGGGCACTAGCCCCGACATCTCCCCCTTCTTGTTTGTACAAGAATGGCCTGGTGTTTATGTTAACCGGTGTCTACACTGTCCAGAGGGCCGCAGGGGAGGATCCATCCCCTACAAGTCCCTCACATTAAACGCTGAATGGTGTGGACTCATGCCTGTCTTAGGTGCCCTGCAGCGCTTACTCTGCTTACCCATCATCAAGGATTCAGGAAGCATGTCCTGTCCTCTGTCTTAGGTCGCTAGAGAAGCCTGCGAGTGCTTACCCGTCATTGACTACCAGTCCACCCTAAGAACAGTGTAGGAGCAAGCGGTCAATGAGGCAGTTAGGAAGAGAGACTGAGGCTTCCACAGCATATCACATACCACAGCCCCCTGTCTTAGAGAGTGTCCTTGAAGGTATGTACTGTCCTTTTGATAGTCTCTCTGTTTGCGCACATTGGAACAGTGAGAACGTTTGGTTGTTTTACTTCACATCAGTCTACAGGCAGGTCTAGGCAGGCAGGCAGGCAGAAGACAGAGGCTGTGGGGGCCGGCTCCCCACAGCTCCCCCTTTTATTACTTTAGGACCAGCACCTGTCTTAGGCACCCCTGAGCGGAGTGGCAGCTTACCCGTCTTTGCCAGAGGGTCGACTTGCATGAGCAGTTTCAGCCCTCTGCTGTCTTAGGTTGCATGCCATCCCTCAAAGCACTTATCCGTCTCTGGCTACTGGTCCAAGAAACCAAACAACACCTGCTGTATTGCAGGGGATGGGGGTTTTGTAACGATGACTTCGAATTGGGACCAAATATCTGTGTCCAGTTGTGTTAAGAACCCAAATCTCTTGCCGTAGTTCACGCAGCAAACGAGTGAAATTACTATCCCAGGTATGGTTCAAGGTGGCACCTAAAGAGTGAGACAAATTAGCAAGACGAGTATAGTTATGCCAGGGAAACGGAGTAACGCAAAGCGCGACAGATTGAACCAAGCAGGGGGTTCCCCACATCCCCATCTAAGATTCAGTTCTTCCTGGAGAACGTCGAACCGTTGGTTTAGTAATAAGATTCCTGAATGGATATGCTGATCCACTGCCACTCGGAGCGTTCTTGTTTGATCATTCTTCTGGAGCATGGGAATAGGTGACCTTTTTTTTTTTTTTTTTTTTTCAGGAGTTTCACAAACCAAGACTGACCTTGACTTGTCTATGACTTGTTTATGGGCTGCCTACATCTCCCCCTTTTTTATTTAATTGAGAATGGCCTCTGTCTTAGGTTGCCCTCAGTCATCTCTGTCCTTACCCGTCATCGGTAACTCTGGCAGCTTGGCCTAGAGCCCTGTCTTAGGTTGGTACAGGATGCTGAGTGTCTTACCCGTCTCTGAGTACCATTCCAGCCCAACATTAGGTGAGAGATGAAACATACAGCCAAATATTAATTATTTGTGATTACAAATAATGATGAATGTCAGTTCATACAGACTGTAGCAAAGTCAGCATAAAATGCAGAACACATGGAAAACATCCCATACCAAGTAGGAAAAGCAGTAGTGGTCCAGTCAACATTACTAACCAATGAATCCATTGAAACCCTCCAAATGTTAGGGGGTTAGTAATAAACATATGTTGCATTTCATTTTTAAGTTTATCAACAACAGACTCTATATATGGCACATTGTTAGTAATGTTAAAACAATATTTTCCTGTTACAGATTTACAACTTATATGATCTTTTAACATGAAGTAATTGTTAGCTGCATGGTTTAAAAGTACTCCTGAGTGAACTTGATCCAATGTTTCGGCTATATTGGACAGTCCAGTAGCAGTAAGATTAATTGTTTTGGTCACTAAACATGTAAGCCTTCGCAGTCCACGGTGATTTCCAAAGGCCAGTCCAGGAACACTTACTACTGGTACAGCCATGGCCAGGGCAGTGTCCTCTCCTATTAGGATTACGTTGCCATTACAGTCTTTAGGTGAAGCATGCTGCCGATGCACTCTATCCGCCACTGTAAATACAGATGTCAGCATCGGGGCCACACAGTCCAGGGAGCAATTGCGGAAGTTATCAGAGGCTAACGATGTGAAGGCATATTCGCTACATAAAAAGAACCATCCCTTAGGAGTCCATGTCCCATACCAGTATTGGATTAGGTGTATTTTATTGATTGGTGATAGGATTTCTTTATTTTACCGATTGTAAAACCTTAATAACTTGTGGAGGCTGTGCACTCCGTAACTTGTCATTTCAATTTTCACTCAATCCTGAGCAGAGAGCCCATTCCTTTGCCAAAGAGGCGAACTGAGGGTCTTTCCAGCCAGGAACATCACAGGTTACACATGCAACTTTAGTTTTTCTTTTAAAGAAAGGCATTGCTTTGTATACTTGCAGATCCTGTCAACTACACCAATTTGTGACAGTAAATTATTTTTTAGCTGTCTGCTGTGTACAGACTTAGTTACTTTTAGTTTAATCTGCAAGAAATACGCTGCAAGCCTTATAGTGCACACTAAAATTATTTAGAGGAAAGATGGTAAAGGAGTATAGATTAACAGAATGTTGCAATAAACATGGCTCCATTGCTTTAATAATACTATAGCAAGACGGTCCACTGATTCCTGTTGGGAGGGCCTGAGACTGGCCCCACTTCCAGTTTTTTGAACTCTGTTTCTTAATGAATTACCTTCTTTATCAGTTTTGGAGTGACATTCATTGGCCCAATGCCTTCCCCTTTAGCACTGGGGGAAAATGCCAGGAGGAGCCCTATTTTGATTTTTGACTTTTGGACAATTTTTGTACATGTCCCTGCTGCCCACATTTATAGTACCCTTATTTATTGGGCATAGCCCTCCTTGATAATTTTTATAATGACAAACCATGTAGAGTGGCCGGTCCTGAATGTCCTGTTTTTAAGTGAATTTATTTTGTTAATTTTTCATCAAAGGAACTGTCACAGAACACCTCAGTCATAGTAGCCAATTGATTCATGTTTACATTGTACTTACGTTTAGTAGAATTTATAGTGTTGTGGGCATCACTAGGCAATCTTTACAAAGCACCGGAAAAGAATCCATACTGAGAATCAGACATTATTAGTAATCATTACAGGCATGTTTAACATTTAGCTTGACTGTGTGTTCCCCTGGGATGAAGCAGCAGTAGAGGCTTGTTCTGGCTCCCTCTTAAAGCCTCCAAGGACAAGGGTGGCTTATTGCCAAGATTTTAGGCAAGCAGTGCGTCCCGTCCCGGATCTTGGCCAGAGAGCCAAGACACGAAGCATACCCACCTGTTTATCAGAAACATTCCTTTATCCTCCTCCCCGGGAACTGGCCAGGCTCCCAAGGAGCAGGAGAAGGTCATTCGGCAACAAAGTTACTTGTCCACCAGAGCTGAACCTAGATACAAGCCTCTTTATTCCAAAAATTTGTCCTTACATTTGGCCCTAGGACTGCATTGAGAGGTAGACATAATTAACACATTATAAGAATATAATACAAATTTCTCATACAAGTATATATCCAGCAATCAAACACAATAATACTCAATGTGTTTTAAGGGTAAATTGAAACATAACTGAGGGAGAATAGCTTCTTGGGCACCCATGTCAGGGACATAAAAAACAGTACCATTCCAATACAACAACTCAAGCTGCTGCAGACAGCCTGAGAACTGGCTAGACAATTTCATGGCATGGAGATCTGAGGCATTGTTACTTGTTAAACAGACATGTTGAGGTGTACAGTCCAATTAACAAATGTGCTAACATTTTGCAGTACTCTGAAATTAGTGATTTGGGTTTTATGAAATATTTGTAGCATCTACTTTTGATAAAACAACAAAATTTTCAGCGGATGGAACACGGTGGGTAACCATTTAGCCATAATGATAGTAGCCTCTTACTAACTGTAATTGTTACATTTTTGTAGGTTTGTGCAATCTTAACTATTTGGGGCATATTTTCATTTACTTTTTTTTTTAAAGCCAACCACGCATAATCTGCCCAAGCATTCCTATCAATAACAAGGGTAGAGTTAGTACATAATACAAAAATAGAATGGGTAGTCCGGACACTTTGACACGTTTAAATGCGCATATTCCATAGTTATGGCTTAGAGGGGCTCCTGAGAAATTTTTTGTCTTTTAAGTCCTACACGTGCCAATTGCTCCCTCCTTTCTCCTGCAACCGGTGTCCCAGCACTTTTTAACAAGGCCTTTATATCCTTGTCACATTTAGATGTGACTGTATATTCCCCATGGGCAATAGAAGAGGCTCCCCGGGCAAGCCCTAGTCTGCCACGCCCTACTCATGTTATGTGCCTCCCTTGTAATCCCTACAGCCTGCTACCGCCACAGCCTTCCCTCTTACAGAGGCTTACCTGTGGATGAGATGAATCCGAGTCACGGCACCAGCTGTCGGAGGCCACCCAACAAACCACATGGAGACACGCAGCACTCAGTCAATTCATCACCACGTTTATTGCCTCATCGTGTTCCAAGCCAAAGTAGGGGGCCCGGCGATGAGGGACTGGAGGCAGTCTCCCTAGGGAAACCCTTCAGTCTCCATCCCCGAGCACCAAGAAACACAAGGATATATACCCCAGACCCCATACAGATAACATTCATTGTGTACAATCATGCATAGTACAGGAATGAAACAAGTATACAAGGTAGCAAAGATCAGGGTACAAGCTCTGCTGATAGAGCAAAGAACATCATACACCTTCATCAGAAGTCACATCCTGCCTGCAGGATTGTGGGATGAAAAATCTTGTGCCTTCGGCCTTCAGGACAATAAGCACAGGAAACAGGATTAGATAAGGGACAGCCTCAGCCTGCTGCATCTCATGTCAGGCCAGGGCCACTAGCCCCGACAGGGGAAGTTAGGGCTGAAAAATAACCAACATTGCCATTAGGTAAGTGGCATTTGAAGGAGTGATAGTTTTAACATTTTAAAAATAACTCAGCACTTTGGGTTTTTGAGATAATTTTTAAATTTATAAAAGTTGAGTAAATTTCATGTATTTCACATATGCAGATTTAGGTGCATTGTGATACTTCCTACTCTACCCTCCCTTACCATTCCTTTCTTACACTTTTTTAAATTTTTTTTAATTCTTTTTTTTTTTTTTGACAGGCAGAGTGGATAGTGAGAGAGAGAGAGAGGTCTTCCTTTTTGCCGTTGGTTCACCCTCCAATGGCTGCTGCAGCCGGCGCATCTCGTTGATCCAAAGCCAGGAGCCAGGTGCTTCTCCTGGTCTCCCGTGCGGGTGCAGGGCCCAAGAACTTGGGCCATCCTCCACTGCCTTCCTGGGCCATAGCAGAGAGCTGGCCTGGAAGAGGGGCAACCGGGATAGAATCCGGCGCCCCAACCAGGACTAGCACCCGGTGTGCCAGCACCGCAAGGCAGAGGATTAGCCTGTTAAGCCACAGTGCTGGCCTTCTTTTAATTTTTACAATGACTTAATTTCAGTTTATTTTATAATCATAAGCTTAACCCCCCACTAACACAAGTAGTAACAAGTCACATGTAACAAGCAGTAAGAAGGAGAAACAAACAAAACACTGTTCTTCAAAGGTAGAGACAAGAGCTGTAAACAATAATCAAACCACAAAATGTCCATTTTACTCATATACAATAAATTTTTATACTCTATTATTTACCACAGATCATGGAAAACATTTTTCTCATTGGGACTGGTTTATTTCACTAGGTATAATTGATTCCAGTTGCATCCATTTTGTTGCAAACAACAAAATTTCATTGTTTTTTATGGCTAAGTAGCATTCCATAGTGTATATGTACCACATTTTCTTTATCTAAACATTGGTTGATGGGCATCTGGGTTGATTCTGTATCTTAGCTACTGCAAATTGGGCTGCAGTAAACATAGGGGTACAGGTAAACTCTCTCATATGCTGATTTCATTTTTTGGGTAAATTCCCAGAAGGGTGATGGCTGGGTCATATGGTAGATTTGTTTTCAGATTTCTTGGGTATCTTAATACTGTCTTCCACAATGGCTGTACCAGTTTACATTCCCAGCTTTCCCTGACATCATCACTGACATTTGTGGTTTATTGATTTTAGCATATTAGCTATTCTAATTGTGATGAGGGAAAACCTCATTGTGGTTTTTGTTCTCATTTCCTTGATGGCTAGTTATCCTGGGTATCTTTCAGGTGTCTGTTGGCCATTTGAATTTCATCCTTTAAAAAATGCCTGATTGAGTTATTTACCCATTTCTTAACAGGATTGTTCATTTTCTTTTGATGAGTTTCTTGAGCTCTTTGTAGGTTCTGGATATTAATCTCTTATCAGTTGCATAGTTTGCAATATTTTCTCCTGTTCTATCAGTTGCTTCTTCACTTTGCTGTGTTTCCTTTGCAGTACAAAAGATTCTTAGCTTGATGTAATCCTATTTGTTTATTTTTGCTTTTATTGCCTGTGCCTCTGGGTCTTCTCGAAGAAGTCTTTGCCTATGCCAAAATGTCCCCAATGTTCCCTAGTAATTTGCTGGTATCAGATCATAGATTTAGATCCCTGATCCATTTGAGTTGATTTTTGTATAACCTATAAGATAGAGGTCTTGTTTCATACTTCTTCATGTGGAGATTCAGTCATCTTGCAACACTTTGTTGAAGAGACCGGCCTGGGGGCTGGCACTGTGGTGTAGCGGGTAAAGCCAATGCCTGTGTAGCAGGTAAAGCTAACACCTGCAGTGCCAACATCCCATATGGGCTCCAGTTCATATCCCAGCTGTTCCACTTCTGATCCAGCTCTCTGCTATGGCCTGGGAGAGCAGTGGAGGATGGCCCAAGCCTTTGGATCCCTGCACCCTTGTGGGAGACCTGGAGGAAACTCCTGGCTCCTACCTTCAGATCGGCGCAGCTCTGGCCACTGCAGCCAATTGGGGAGTAAACCAGCAGTTGGAAGACTTCTCTCTCTCTCTCTCTCTCTCTCTCTCTCTCTCTCTCTCTGCCTCTCCTTCTCTTGTTTGTAATGCTGAATTTCAAATAAATAAATATATTTTAGAAGAGAGAGAGACTGGCCTTTCTTCAAGGATCACTTTTAGTTCCTTTGTCAAAGATTAGTTGGCTATAGAGGTGTGGATTAATTTCTGGGGCTTCTATTCTGTTCCCTTGGTTATATGTCTATTTTTGTGCCTGTACCAGGCTTGTTTTGAACATAAGTGCCTTGTAAGATAACTTAAAGTCTGGTATTGTGATACCTCTGGCTTTTTTTTTTTTCTTGTTTACAATTGCTTTAGCTATCTGGGGTCTCTTGTACTTTCATACAAATTTTAGCATTGTTTCCTGTAGATCTGAGAAGAATGTCATTGGTACTTTGATTTTGACCACTTTGTTTTTTGTTTTTTATTTTTTTTGCTTGTTTGTTTTTAAGATGTCTTTGAATATGTAAATTGTGATGGATAGTATGGGCATTTTGATTATGTTAATTCTTCCAATCTACAAGTGTGGAAGGTTCTTCCAATTTTTTGTGTCTTCTTTGACTTCTTGTTTTAATATATTGTAATTTTCATTGTAGAGAACTTTGACATCCTTGGTTAAATTTACTCTAAGGTATTGAAATATTTTGTAGCTATTGTGAATGATACTGTCATTTTTCTGTGTATACAAAGGGTATTGATATTTGTTTGTTGATTTCATATCCTGCAACTTTACCAAACTCTCTTAAGAGTTTCAGCAGTCTTTTTTTTTAAGATTTATTTATTTACTTTAAAGTCAGAATACACACAGAGAGAAGGAGAGGCAGAGAGAGAGAGAGAGAAAGAGAGGGATAGTGAGAGAGAGAGAGAGAGAGAGAGAGAGAGAGAGGTCTTCCATCTGATAGTTCACTCCCCAGATGGCTGCAATAGCTGGAGCTGTACCAATCTGAAGCCAGGAGCCAGGAGTTTCTTCCAGGTCTCCCACATGTGTGTAGGGGCCCAAGAGCTTGGGTCATCTGCTGCTGCTTTCCCAGGCCATAGCAGAGACCTGGATCAGAAGTGGAGCAGCTGGGACTAGAACCAGCACCATATGGGATGCCAGCACTGCAGGCGGTGGCTTTACTTGCTATGCCACAGCACCAGCCCTGAGTTTCAGCAGTCTCTTAGTGGCATCTTGTGTTTTCCCTACATATATGATCATGTCATCTGCAAACAGGGATAATTTGACTTTCTCCATTCCAATTTGTATCACATTGATTTCTTTTTCTCGCTTAATGGCTCTGACTAAAACATCTAGAATGCTATTGAATAGCAATGGTGAGAGTGGGCATCCTTGTCTGGTTCTGTACCTTAGTAGAAATGCTTCTAGCTTTTCCTCACTTAATATGATCCTTGTTGTGAGTTAGTCATGTATTTCCTTGACTGTGTTAAGGAACGTTCAAGAACAAATAATAGGTGAAAACCATGCTGATTATATCATTGACCAGATTTCTTGGATACCAAATAAATACCCACATCACAGCAGGAAATGGTAGTACCTTAAACTTCTAATATTTCACTCCTCAGAAAACACTACATCCTGTCATGTATTTGATAACACAGCTTCAATGAATGACAGCCCATCACATAGAACCCCGGTTATCCTGTAAGATTATATTGACTAGTAATGGCATAGATCTTGGCTTGTGTAGATATATTTTGTGATGTGCAGCAGTGACTAAATTTCCTAATGATGCCTTTCCCAAAATGTATTCTCATTGTGATGTGATACATGACCATTATGTGGAAGCCATTTACTTGGGGAATAATTCAGGAAAATTTGAATAATGTATTTACATTTATTTGGTTTGGAAGAGAGAGAGACACATGGAGAGAAAGATATAGAAAGAGAAATAGGGAGATACAGTGACAGAGGGAGCTGTCCCTATGCTGCTTCATTCCCCAAATGTTGGCAACAGACTCAGTAATCAAAAATCACAGCCCTGGACTCAATCCAGGCTCCCATGTGGGTAGTAGTCCCAAAGTGCAGCCAAGACTTGCAAGCAGGCATTTAGATATGAACATGAGTGTCCCAAGCAGCATCTTACCTACTACACCAAATATCCACTGCCAAGCCAAACTTTTTTAAAAGGCCATATGAGGAACTCTAATAATTCAATAATCCTAAAACAATAAGTCCTTTGATAAATAAAACATTTATCCTTTAATGAAATGGTCCCACATACATAAAATGTGTCCCATAATTATGTAAACTGACAAAAATAAGGATGCTTTCTCTCTCTCTGTCATTCTCTCTGTGGCACACTGTCTTTCAAGTAAATAAATAAACTAATACACTTTTAAAAAGACCATGGAAAGGGAATGTAGCAAAATTGCATATCCTGTGTTAATGTGAGATATATTAATAAAATTATAAGAAATTATCCAAAAGAAATTAACATAAGTGCATGAAGGAGAGAATCTGTATAGGGACAAAATCAAATAAAAGCATTATTTTGTGTTTTCCATGTCAAAATCCTATGGCCATTTTTCAATGACATTTATATCCTTTACATTTCCAAATATTTCAAATTAGAGAGAGAGAGAGAATGAATCTTCCATGTGCTGGTCCACTTCTGAAATGGCTACAACACTTGGGGTGAGGTGGACTGAAGCCAGGAATCTAGAATTGAATTTAGGTTTCCCGTGTGGGTGCAGGGACCACATACCTGCTGCCTCCCAGGGTATGTGTAATCGAAAGCAGAATTGGAAATGGAACCTGGGCTCAAACCCAGGTACTCTGGGATGTGGTCAACCCAAGCATTGGTGGGATGTAACATGGGGTCAGGGGTGGCGGGTTCTGCAGTGGGATGTCAGATGTGGCAAGGGCAGGGTAGGGAAGGCTGTAACAGTATTTCAGATGGTGCAGGGACCTCTTAGATTCCAAAGAGAGAGAGATGCACAGAATATAACTCTCATACTAACTCCACACTCTGTATTCAGGGAAGGTCCATGGTCTGGCTTTCTGGTTTGATGTTTTTCTTACTGGCTCCATAATGACCATGTGGCTACGCCTGGCCATGACAGGTCCCCTATCACACTGTCACCAGGTCTTGTGCCTGCTCCAGTCACCACCACTTGCCAAGGCTGGAGGAATGCTTTCAGGAACATATCTGCTTTGTGAACCTGCAAGTTCTATACCATGTGGGCAGCTGCTGCTGCCCACGTCCTGGGCCTCAGCACAAGTCATTGTCATATTTTACGTAAGATCATATCAGGGAAGCCTTCATCACCAACTCCCACCCTGCCCTCCACAACCTGACCTTGCTTGGACATCTGCTGCCACAGGCCTGTTGGGCCTGACAGCTGCACATGGGTGGGGGTGGGAGGAAGGGAGTGACTTCTAATGAGCCCAGCTGGCTGGACACTCCATTTCAACTACCAAGCCTGCATCACCATGGGTTTGGCAAGCTGCTTTTTAGTAAATTATTTATTTTTGGAAATGAACCAGTTCAGTTGACCGATCCTCTGAGAAACCCAGCCAGGTGGGCTCAGCCAGCAACGCCTTCTTGCCTTAGACTCAGGGGCTTGGTGGTGAGGGGTGGCCCTGATGAGTATTCAGGGAAGGTCAGGGGCAAGCCCTGGGGGACCCCTCTCAACCAACCTTCCCTCACACTTGAGGGTAAACCCTCCCCAACTGTCTGAAGGCCTCCACCCACAGGCCGTGCTTTTGCTGTTATGTTGTCTCGGAGTCCCTGTAGGTCCCTCTCCCACTCCACACCAAGATGTGGCCTGGAGAGTACACCATGGGTCACTTGGGGGTAGACACAAACATCCACGTCTGTCAGAAGATGCCCCATCCTCTTTCCTCACACTAATATTAGGCCCCTGTTTCCCCCCATCAGCATGGCTGCTACAGTCCCTATGGCCATGATGACATTTTGCTCCCTCTCCATCCTTGGAAGGGACCAGGCAGCGACTTCTCCCTCCAAGTATAGGAATAATAGAAAGATAAACATAGAGGAAATGCATATTTCAAACAGTAAGTACAGTATTTAAATGTAGCACCATGTGACATTTGAAAAGGTTACAAAAGCACTTTTATAGAATTATAATCAATATATATCAGTTGGATACAATAACAAAATGGAGACCAGTAATTTTATTATTGTATTGTTGGTTCTGAAACAGACGTGAGGTGTAGATTCATTTATTTGACGGGTGAAATGTCTCTGAAAAAGTGGAGATTGAAGTGACATCATGAGCTACATTTAAGCATCAATGCATGCATAACTGAACAGCAAGGAAGATTGTTTTCCACTACATTGATGTCTTACAAAAATAAATAAAAGTGTTTGTAAATCATCAGATTAAAATTAGAACATCTTATCAACCCCATTACACCACATTCTTTGTCAACCTCCCATATTCACCATATCTGTATATAGGAAAATGATTATTACCTAAATGTATGCACACTCTAAGATAATATTTTTTATTTTCAATGTCTATTTTGATCTGATTTATTTCAGTTTGTCTGTTTCCCCTCCTCCTCCCCTCCCCCTCCTCCTCCCCTCCCCCTTCCTCCTCTCCTCTCCTCTCCTCTCCTCTCCTCTCCTCTCCTCTCCTCTCCTCTCCTCTCCTCTCCTCTTCTCTTCTCTCTCTCTCTCTCTCTCTCCCCTCTCCCCTCTCCCCTCTCCCCTCTCCTCTCTTCCCTCTCCCCTTCTCTACCATTCTGCCTTTCCAAGAAATCATGGGATTGAGCTTCATTCAGATGTGGTGGAATATGCCAGGGGAAAATGGGAGAGCTTCATCAAACATAGTGATAGCTTTGATAAATATGAGTTGTGTGATCCTGCATTTGTGATTGGTAATTGCCTCCAGAGAGCATCTGACAGTTATCAGTATGATCAAATTATTGTGTTGCTGGAGTCCAGAAAGACAATGAAAGCTATGTGAAAATTTTCCTGAACATGGGAGGCCTACTAGTCATTCCTGTAGAAGATCAGTTAACACAGATTATGCAAACTGAACAAAACACTTGGAAAAGTAAAAATATCCTTGCTGTTTTATTTGCTCCACTTGTGCAGTCAAGAAAGAATGACTACAGCAAACCTGATTCTGTGGGACTCCTCCCCACCCTGTGCTCTGAGGAACCTGCAGGACTTGTCCTGTATTTACATTCACTGCACTTAGAAATTTCATAAATGATGAGACGCAGGCCAAAGGGATTCCCCAAAAGGCTCCACCCAAAATGAAAAGAGAATGAAACAGAATTAACACGTAGGTCTTTGTGAGTAATCAGCTTATTCCTTAGCCTCTAAACAGTGAGGATCACAAATAAGAGGAGGGGAAAGACCACAGCAAAGCCATGAAGCCAGAAGGGTCTCAGAATTTACTGAGAAAATCATGAAGCTGCCCCTCCCTGAGTCTTTAAAAGTTTACTTGACATATTTTAGAGACAAATAACAGATTAAGAAGAAAGAATGCCAACTTATGATTCCTGTAGTCTTGAATACATAGCATTTTTTAGTTGAAAGAATTATTCCTTTAATCAGAATGGTAGGGGAAAAGTATAACCTGTTTCTGTCAGTAACGGAAATGATGTATTCAGTCATTTAAAAGGATCCTTTTTATAAAATCTATTTTTCTTTAATCTTGGGAAAATGCTGTTTTGTCTCAGAGTGATTTGAAAGTGGAATGCAACCACAGTCAAGACATTGTGTCCTATAAATTGTTTTCTGACTCCTTACAGATTTGTAGTGGTAAATGTTAGACATAATTTTAGATAAGATTAAGACCATTGTTAAGCATATAAATTTGATTTGAATTGCAGTTATTTTATTTCCTCTATGAAAGTCCCTCATAAAGAAATAAAATGCTTTGTAGACCTATTTACCTTTTTTAAAAGATGTATTTATTTATTTATTTGAAAGTCAGAGTTACACAGAGAGAGGAGAGGCAGAGAGGGAGAGAGAGAGAGGTTCACTCCCCAATTGGTCACATTGGCCAGAGCTGCACCAATCCAAAGCCAGGAGCCAGAAGCTTCTTCTGAGTTTCCCACATGGCTGCAGGGGCCCAAGGCCTTGAGCCATCTTCTATTGCTTTCCCAGGCCATAGCAGAGAGCTGGATCAGAAGTGGAGCAGCCATGTTTTGAACTGGTGCCTATGTGGGATGCCGGCACTTCAGCCCATGGCATTAACCCACTGCACTACATCACTGGCCCCAAACTATTTACCTTCCTGTGTTGCAATCACTATTTCTGAGTTGCTGGAGACATATTCCAGGCAATATATGAGTGCAATAATAATGCAAAATAATAAGTAATTTAGCTTTTAAATAAAACACAAATTTCATGAAATTTTACAGTCCTGCAACTTTTGCTTTTGAATCAGTTGACCAAAGACCTGGGCAGGAGTGGGAGGGGATATCTGCTTCTCTGAGAGATTTTTAATAGCACAGCAAGTGAATATTAGAAAGTATACATTTACTACAACTCTTAGTTTGTATGGACCCTTTACATTTTTAGTATTTAAAGTTAATGAGATCATCTTGATTCTCTCAAGATTTCAAGGTCTATTAAAGATTGTTTTTTCTATGGTTCACTGTATAAAGTATTTGGTTGAAGAGCTCCAGTGTTGTACGTGACTCTTAGCATAGACAGTGAGTGAGTGAGTGAAATAAACACGTGTGACTGCCACTTTCCTGGAAAGCTCTGAGTTTCAGGGCTACAGCAGGTGTGGGTAGCAGATGCACTTCAGTAAAAGGGACTTCCAGTTTATCTGAATATTTATCTTTGACAAAAGGGGAGTGCTGAGCTTACAGCTTTTGCTTTGTATCTTTCTAGTATAAGAAATAATCACAGAACTTGTATGTAGACAACTTCTGTTTTGAAAAGCCAGTTCAGAATCACAGTATAAACTTTGGGACCTACAACATGCTCATCTAACCACTCACTTTTTAATGTGTTTTTTAGCAAAGTTATAATGGTTTTACTTTTTTGCTTAATATCATGTACTTAATGTACTCATTATGTGAATTTTGTTATAGCTTATCAGTGATAAAACTGGCAGGAAATGTCATTATGACTTTGTTTCCCTAGGAAGGCATGTAAACAGTCATGCCTTGATAAAAAAGTATGCACTGTAACCTGCCACTTAATGTTAATATGGATTACATATTTTCAAAGGGAAAATTATTATAATCATTATTCAGATATGCTTAAGGAAATCCAAGCATTGTATAGTAAACGGATTTTTATTTCTCTACTAAGTTACAAGTATTGATTCAAAAATCTCAGCTCTAACAATTCTACACATCTGAAAACAAGCAGTTTAAATAATGCAAGTATGACATCGCTCCAGATAATTGAGGATGCTTTAGCAACATGAAGGACAGTTTCAGGGAAAGTACTGCTTCCAGTGGCTGGGAATAGGCTGGGGGGTACCACTACATTTTACTGATATGATTGTTAAGCTGCTACTAAGAAATGCTTCATCAGGTTTCTGTCTAGAAAACAGCTTCATATCGTTGTCATCTGTTGGAAATGGTCATTTGATTTGGAATCAAGTGCTTGCTTTAAAACTGATGAAATCTTTACTTAGTATATACTGAATCGATCTTCTGTATATAAAGATAATTGAAAATGAAAAAAAATTGGTGTTAAATTGGAAATTGCATAGAAAATCAATTTTTAAAAAATATCATGTAGGATCTCTGTCTTTAATGTGCTGTACACTGGTATTTAATGCTATAACTAGTACTCCAACAGTATTTTTCACTTTGTGTTGCTATGTGGGGGCAAACTGTTGAAATATTTACTTAATATATACTAAATTGATCTTCTGTATATAAAGAGAATTGAAAATGAATATTGATGTGAATGGAAGGGGAGAGGGAGTGGGAAAGGGGAGGGTTGCGGCTGGGAGGGAAGTTATGGGGGGAAGCCATTGTAATGCATAAGCTGTACTTTGGAAATTTATATTCATTAAATAAAAGTTAAAAATAAATAAATACAATAAAATAAAAGTGTAGCTGTGAACATGTTTTTATCTGGAATTCCTGGGAAGAGTGGAAAGAAGGGACCTTCAAAAAAGAAGGTACCTTTCTTTGAAAGGAGGAGAGAACTTCCACTTTGGTTATGGCCCTGTCTAAATAATGTCAGCCTTGGCAGCCCATGACAAGAGCCTCAGGTGATCACTGACATCATAAATAAGAATGTCAGTTGTTAAACCAAACAGGAGTCACTGTGCATTTGCTCCCCATGTAGGACCTCTGTCTTTAATGAGTTGTACTATGAGAATTAACAGTAAAACTTGTCTTCAGATGGTGCTTTATATGTTGTGTGTGGGTGGCTGGGTGGGTGCAAGCTGTTGAAATATTTACTTAGTATAGAGTTGATCTTCTGCATAAAATAATTAAAAATGTGTCTTACTGAAGAATGGGATGGGAGAGGGAGTAGAAGGTGGGATGAGAGTGGAGGTGGAAGGGCCAATTTGAGGGAAAGAACTGCTATATTCCAAAAGCTGTACCTATGAAATTAAATTTATTAAATAAAAGCTTTATTAAAAAAAGTCCAGTTTGAAAGGGAACTTTTGGAATGACAGAGGGAGGGCCTCTGTAAATAAACTTTTCCTAAAATAAAAAGAAATCCTGGGGAGACTTAGCCATCTTTTCTCACCCTCCTCTCCCTAATTGTATTGGAGCTGGTGTAAAAGTACATGTTCTTAAATAATGGCTTTACTATTTAGGAGAGCGTTTTTGCTAGGCATATTTGAAGAATGACTTTTTCATAATGTCTTTCATTCTCTCATCCTTGTTAGAGTGTACAGATTTTTCATGATCATTGAATACTTTTTGTCATGGAAATGTATCTTTCGTGTTTTTAAGTGCATTCATTTTACAGTTGTGATGTTATCATTGACTTTAAGATAGTGGTAGAAATTAAAAAATGAACACATTTTTTAAATAAAATTTATTTGCCAGGTAGAGTTATAGACAGTGAGAGAGAGAGTGAGAGAGAGAGACGGAGAGAAAGGTGTTCCTTCCATTGGTTCACTCCCCAAATGGCCGCTATGCCTGGCACTGCACCGATCCGAAGCCAGGAGCCAGGTGCTTTCCTCCTGGTCTCCCATGCGTGTGCAGGGGCCCAAGCACCTGGGCCATCCTCCACTGCCCTCCCAGGCCACAGCAGAGAGCTGGACTGGAGGAGGTGCAACTGGGACCAGAACCAGCCACTAAATGGGATGCCGGCGCCGCAGGCTGAGGAATAACCAAGTAAGCCATGGTGCCAGCCCCAAATGAACAAATAATTTTAAAAAGAACATCCAATATTCCAGAAGGAAAAACTACTGTTTTATAATTTTGTGCAGGAATTAAGGCTGAAAGCAGTTTGTAAAATGATTTGTTTACTTTTGTCTGGAATAAAATTGCTGTAACTTTCCCAGTGCATTTCTGAATTATTTTATAAGCCTGAGTGCTCTATCAATATAATTAAAACAACACAGGAAGTCAGGCACAACCCAGGTGATCCTTACCATCATGGAGTCGAGGAAATGTTGATGGTGCCTTAGCTGCTGAGAGTTGGTTGGGGTTTATGAGCGGAATAGACAGTATATGATCAAAAATTTTGCATGTTGATGCTGTTATGCTCAATGAAAAGAGTTTACCCAAAATTTTGTTATTTGAGAAATTATTCTCTTTTACGTTATGCCCATAACACAGATACAGGTGAGAAAAAAAAGGGGGGGGGCGCTAAATGTAGAGAACATTGTTGCATCAGTAACTCAAAGAATCAGCTGAGGTCAGTGAATGAACGTAGGCTTTACATTAACCCCAGGAATTCAACTTCCGGTCATAGCTAGCAATGCGTTGGAGTAGGTGCAGAGAAGCCATCTATAAGGGTGTGGTGCCGGGGTGGTGAGGGCACCGGGGTCATAACCTCTGACCTTGCTCTGACCAATCAACAAGCTTCCCTCCCTGTGACCCCGGCAGCACTCCCAGCCCGCCCTCCTGTCCACGTCAGGATCCTCCCTCAGCCGCCTACTGCGGGAGCCGGGCCTGGCCGCTCGCCGCCGGCCGCAGTCATGGGCGCTGTCTGAAGGCCACATTGGCACGGAATCCTGAGGTAAATCTGGAAGCGGGTGATGCGGGCTGAGGCAGAGGCTGGACCCCACCCTTTTATTTTTGTTACGGGGTCGGCAGCTGTGGGGAAATTAGTTACATGAAGGTGCCCAAAGGAAGTAAGGTGGGCGGAATCCAAAGATGTTTACCACTAAAACTAATTGGCTGCGCAACATCGGGGAGGTAACAAAACTAGTAACAAGTGTATAGACATATGGCTAGTCCTATAGAAATCCCCCCGGAAAATGACCGTTTAAGTGATTGGTTGGTCCTTAGCCCTGCCCCAATGACTCTGCAGTTTTGTGCTATAAAAGGTTCTGTTTTGCACGAAGTAAATGAGTCCTTGCTAGACTTGGCTCCCCGCTGCGTCTGATTGTCTCCGGGATCGGGAGGCTGGGGAACGGGCGAGCGGCGCACTTACCTTTCCTCGGACCCAGTCCATCCTTGTACGGGTGGACTAAGACCCAGCAGGCAGCAGCACCTGGCACTCTGCTTAGAGGGCCAGGCCACTCGCGTCACCACCGGGAGCCCGGTGAAGCGAGGGGGCGCCCTGACCGGCAGTGGCCCGCACTCCCTCACACCTGCCGCCATTCCCCCACCCAGCCTGGTCAGTGCCGCCATTTTTCTCTCCACCGAGGCTGTTGGCTTCTCCACTTTGTCCTCCCAGGCCTCGCCAAAGCCTCTCTGTCACTCCCCGGCAGAACCACAGTCTGTCTGAACGGGAGCTTGGAGATAAGTATTTGTAACTTCTAGTTAGAAGTCATTAAAAAAATAAATCTAAGTCAAACCAATGACTAGTTCTTTTCCTTGTCAATGGGAGTCACTTTTAGGTTGTTAGCAAATCAATAAAATTACATAATTGATTGCTTTCTACTAGTGTGCATTTTGAATGAAGAGTAGTTGTTTAAAAGCATTTGTTTGACCTCTGTTAGAGGGGATGGTTAAGTATAAATAATTTCTGGCACCTTGAATGATAAGAAGCAGTAGAAATATGAAAGAAACTTTAAAGCTAAAACCAGGAACATTTTTATGGGGATAATGGTGCCAGAAGTGAGTCCACTTCTAAGAAAAAAAATGTATAAAAGCTTTATTATTTGATGAGATCCTTCGAGGTAGGCTGGGCAAAGCTTTCTTTAAGGCAGTGCTGCTGTGATAGGATAGTGGACTGCATAAAAAATGTAGTCCAACTATACGCATTGGATTTCATCATTTAAGTGCAGTTTGCTGGAGTAAACACTGCCCAAGAAGGATAAGGTAGAATATAGCTCTTCCTGAGTTTGAGCTAATAATTGCCCAACACTCTAGGTGTTGCAGAATAAAGTAGTCATTCTATGCTGTCATCATTTCTTTGTATTGTGGCCTGGATCATTTGAGTACAGCAGGTGTACCCAACCCCAAAAATACAGAGTTCACTCCACACATGGCTTATCATAAACACACAATGTCTTCCATTCCACTTTCAGTGTCTGGGTCATATAGAAAGATTAGGTTATCACAGGTAATAAGATTCAAGATAACAAAATACCAAGGATAATTCATACTTAAAGGAGGATGTTGGTATACTGTTTTGCTTGGTAATGTGTTAAGTATAAATAGATTTTTGTTGGCTTTTATCTATTTAGAAATAAGAATTAGAATAATATGATGTATTAGCCCAGTGTGCCACATGCTGCCCCGACTTGGGTGTTTTCTAAATAAATGACCAAGATGATTACAACAAGCCACTGTACTGATATAAATCTCAAAATGTAATTCAATAGAACTGATACAAAAGGCACAAAGAGTGATACCTTATTCATAAAGTTAGAGTCCACCAATAAGATAAAATTGTTGTTTTTATATACTTCTCAGCATTCTCATGATTCACAAGAACTAATTTGATGAATACAAATTGATATTATATAAAAACAGTACTATGACAGATAAATTTAGCATGTGCTGACCACAAATGAACAGATCCAAACTGGTAAAAAGGTTTATAAAATAAGATTCAACTAGTTCATCTTCAAGTACTAAGAAAACAATATATAGTTCCCTGAAACAAATTTTGTGTATCACTGATCAGCATGCAATATTGAAATTATAGAAAAAATGTAAAGCACATATATGATTGTACTTCAGATAGTTCATGGACGAATGGAATTAAAGATGTGTTTTGAAATACATAAATAAAATTTTTCACAGCATGAATATATCATGAAAATTTTCAAACATCTGTTGTATACATGGATTTCAAAATTCCATTTGCTGTTAAATTATTTGAAGTATGCTTATACAATATACCTTTATAGTTAACTTTTAAAATATATTTTATATTTTATACATTTGCCAAAGTGCTCCTCGGGGAAATTTATAATATCAAATGCATTATTGTGGCCGGCGCCATGGCTCACTAGGCTAATCCTCCACCTTGCGGTGCCGGCACACCAGGTTCTAGTCCCGGTCGGGGCACCGATCCTGTCCCGGTTGCCCCTCTTCCAGTCCAGCTCTCTGCTGTGGCCAGGGAGTGCAGTGGAGGATGGCCCAAGTGCTTGGGCCCTGCACCCCATGGGAGACCAGGATAAGCACCTGGCTCCTGCCATCGGATCAGCGCGGTGCGCCAGCTGCAGCGCGTCTACCACGGTGGCCATTGGAGGGTGAACCAACGGCAAAAAGGAAGACCTTTCTGTCTCTCTCTCACTGTCCACTCTGCCTGTCAAAAAAAAATGCATTATTGCAAGAAATTACAAATAATGTAAATTGTCATAAAAGATATCAAAACAGTAAATTTTTTAAATGTGAGAAATTATGAATAAGTTCACAAACATAAAAGAAACAAAAATACGTAATTAAACATATCTAAAATCAATAAACCACAATTAAAATTTAAAACATGTATCTTTGGTCCTGTGTCCCTCCTTATCCTTATTTATTTATATACTATTTCTCATTCAAATTATATTCACTTTCACAAACTTAGCTTTCACAATACAAATTTGTATTTCTAAAATTACTGTCATTAGAGTTGTTTTCCACCTGTAACTTTCACTGAAGGATTATCCCTGCCTTTTACAGATTCGAGAAGGTGGATACTAATCTTGGCTCATGATCATCATTGAGCTTCAAAGCCAGGAGAGGCATCATTCTGACTTCCGCTGCCTTCATCTTAGCTCCTTCTCTGGCTCCTCTCCCCTCTTCTCCATTATAAAGCTCTGTGATTACACTGGAACCACCAAACAACCCAGAATAGACTCCCCTAATTAACATGTTTACCTTACATCCTCAAAGAGCCTTCAAAGCTTGAGGAATTAGAATCCATTATATCAGGAATAGGGTTGAAGATAATAAAGGCCATATATAGCAAACCTGTGACTAACATATTGAATGGGGAAAAGGTGAAAGCTTCCTAAAATCTAGAGCTAGACAAGGATGTGCACTGTCAGTCTGCGTGGTACTGGAAGTGCTGGGTAGAGCTGTCAGACAAGAGATGGGACTGAGGGACATCCAAGCTGGAAAGAAGAAAGTTGGGACTTACACTGTGGAGCAATAGGTTGAGCTGCCATCTGTAGACCTGGAATCCAATATAGGCATTGGCTTGAATCCTGACAGTTCCACCTCTGATGCAGCTGCCTACTATTGGGACTAAGAATGCAGTGGAACATGGACCAAGTGCTTGGGCCCCTGTACCCATGTGGGAAATAAAGATTAAACCCCTGGCTTCAGCCTGGCTCAGCCCTGGCCCATTGCAGCAACTGGGAGAGGGAACCAGAGGATGAAGATCTCTCTGTGTTTCTCCTTCTAACTCTTTGAAATAAATAAATAAATAGGTAAGTAAATACATCTATTAAAAAAGAGAGTGTTCAAATTGCTACCCTTTGTAGACAATATGATATTACATCAGAAGAATCCACAATAGAGCTATTAGAATTACCAAATTCAGTGAATTTTTAGGACAAAGTCAGGAACTCTTATATTCCAATAGTGAATTGTTAGAAAAACAAACAAAATTGCATTGCATTTATAGAAGTTACACAAATGTAAAATACCTAGGAATCAACAAAGGATATGACATGTATTTACAATGAAAACTATAAATAATTGAAAAGAAGAGGGCACCAAAAGACTTTGTATTCATGGATTAGAATTAACACAGTTAAGCTGGCGCCATGGCTCAACAGGCTAATCTTCTGCCTAGCAGCGCCAGCACACTGGGTTCTAGTCCCGGTCGGGGTGCTGGATTCTGTCCCAGTTGCCCCTCTTCCAGGCCAGCTCTCTGCTATAGCCCAGGAAGGCAGTGGAGGATGGCCCAAGTGCTTGGGCCCTGCACTTCATGGGAGACCAGAAGAAGCACCTGGCTCCTGCCCTCGATCAGCATGGTGCACCGGCTGTGGCGGCCATGGGAGGGTGAACTGACAGCAAAGGAAGACCTTTCTCTCTGTTTCTCTCTCACACTGTCCGCTCTGCCTGTGAAAAATTAAAAAAAAGAATTAACATAGTTAAAATGACCATGCTGTGCAAAACAATCTATGGATCCAATGTAATCTCCATTAAAATGCCAATGACATCCTTCTTAGAGATTTTTTTAAAAAATTCTAAAATATGGGGGCTGGCACTGTGGTGCAGTGCATTAAAGCCTTGACTGGCAGCACCAGCATCCCATGTGGGTGCCGGTTCTAGTCCTGGCTGCTCTATTTCCAACCCAGCTCCTTGCTAATGCATCTGGGAAAGCAGTGGAGCATGGCCCAAGTCCTTGGGCCCCTGCACTAATGTGGGAGAACTGGAAGAAGCTCCTGGCTCCTGGCTCTGGATCAGTGCAGCTCTGTCAATTGTGGCCATCTGGGGAATGAACCAGCAGATGGATGACCTCTCTCTCTCTCTCTCTCCCTCCCTCCCTCCCTCCCACTCTCTGTAACTCTTTAAAATAAATAAAATAAATCTTTAAAAAATTCTTAGATATTATGAAAGCACAAAAGACTTCAGACAGACACATCAATTTGAAAAAAGAATAGCTCTGAAAGCATCACACTACCTAACAAAAATATACTGCAAAGTTTAGTAACACAAACTACATGGAATTAGATAAAAGCAGATGCATGAAAAAGTGGAACAGAATAGAGAAAACAATAGAAAGTAAGTCTATGCATCTACCACAAGTTAACTTTTACATTATGTGCAAAGTACACATAATGTGGAAAATGCAAACTCTTAATAAATGGTGCTGAGAAAATGATATTGACATGCAGGAGAATGAAATCAGCCTCTTCTCAACATATACAAAAATTAAAGTGTTCCAGATAAGTATAAGATGTGAAATTACAAACATACTAGAAGAAAACAAAATGAAGGGCAATGGATTAAGCAACTATTTGAGTTGTCCACAGCCTACGTAAGAGTATCAGTTCAAATCTTAGCTAGGCTTGTGATCCAACTTCCTTCTAATATTGCTGGTAAGTACTGGATGATCACACAAGTACTTGAGTCTGCCACCCATGTTGGAGGTCTGGATGGAGTTCCAGGCTCCTGATTTCAGCCTGCCCCCTGCTTTCAGTTCTCCTTTCAAATACATAAATGTTATAAAGGTAAACCTTAGACTTTAGTCTAAGTACGCAATTTTATAGCACCCCAAAAGGACAGACAACAAAAGCCAATACAGATAAATAAGCCTACATGAAACTAAAAAAGCCTTTACACAGCAAATAAAACAGAGCCAAGAGACCACCTTCAGAATGGGAAGATGTATTTGCAAACCATGCATCTGATAAGGGGTTGTTATCCAAAGCATATAAGTAATTGAAACAAGTGAATTACAACATACAAAGTACAAGATGTAAAAATGATTTAAAAATATATATACAGTTCTTAAGACACAGATGACCAAGAGATACATGAAAAAAATACCTGACATCACTATCATGGAAATACAAATGAAATCTACCATGAGAAATTAAAAGATGTTGATTAGGATGTGGAGAAAAGGGAACCATTGCACCCTGTTGGTTGGAATATTAATTAGTATATCCATCATGGAAAACAGAACAGAGGCTACTGAAAAAATACAAATAAAAATACTGTTTTTAGGGATTTAGGAATACTGTGTATATATCCAAAAGAAGAGAAGTCATTATGTCAAACAGATTTCTGCACTTCAGGATTCACTGCACCCTTATTCAAAATAGCCAAGACATAATTAACCTAAGTATCCATCATTGGATGAATGGATAAAGAAAAATCCATATAAAATAAAACATATGGACTACTTTGAAGCCATGAAACTAATGAAATTCTGTCACTCACAGCAATGTTATTAGAGAATATTATGTTAATCCAGGCACAGAAAGACAGATACTATGGTATCTCACTCTTACATAGAATCTAAAAAAGTTGCTCTCATAGAGAAGTAGAGAGTAGAAGAGCAGTTACCACAAACTGGTAAGGGTAGTGGAAAAGGAGAAGAGTTTGAGACATTGATTAACATTAAAAGTTACAGAGAGGGGGGCCAGTGCAGTGGCATAGCAGGTAAATCTGCCACCTGCAGTGCTGGCATCCCATATGTGCACTGGTTCAAGTCCTGTTGCTCCACTTCCAATCCAGCTTTCTGCTTATGGCCTGGGAAAGCAGTAGAAGATGGCCCAAGTCCTTGGGCCCTTGCACCCATGTGGGAGACCCAGAGGATGCTCTTATCTCCTGGCTTCTGTCTGGTCCAGCCCCAGCCATTGTGGCTATTAGGGGAGTGACCCAGATGGAAGACTCTCTCTGCCTCCCTTTCTCTCTCTGTGTAACTCTGACTTTCAAATAAATAAATAAATAAATCTTTTTTTAAAAAAGTTAAAGGGAGATAGAAAAATAAGTTTTGGTTTTACATTATATCAAAAAACAACTAGAGTTAACTAATAGTTTATTTTGAAATAGCTAATGAGGTTTTTGAATATTATCTAAGGTGATGTATATGCTAATTAACCTGAGTTGATTGCATATATTCCTACATTAAAATAGCATACTGTTCCCCAGAAATATGCATAATTACTGTACAATTTTAAGTGTCAGACAAAAATTAAGTTTTAAAATCAAGTGTAATAATCTTATAATAACTGAAGGAATTCCTTCAGAGAAATTACTAAGACTCAATTGAGAGAACAAAATCTTACTAAGGATATGCTTAATAAATTTTATTCATCATTTAATACTTCTGGTGTGAACCTCATATTGGATTGGAGTTTGAGATATAATTATAACCTCATACCCAAACACATATACAAGCAAATAAATATGAGATATGTATAAGATATATACATATATCTTATACATATATAAGATAAATATGAGATATGTATATATCTCATATATATAAATATGAGATAAATATGAGAATGTATATATCCATGGTTTGGTCTATATAGTTGCATTTCATAGCACCATCTGATAGGATGGAGTAATACACTTTTCAGAGAGACACTGATTTCTTTTTAAGGTGTATTTACTTATTTTTATTTGAAGTGTATAATCACAGATAGAAATATCTTCAATCATTTAGTTCACTCCCCAAATGCTTGTAATAATGAGGGTTGGGGAAGGTTAAAGCCAGAAGGTAGGTACTCTGTCCAGGTTTCTTAATGGGTGGCAGGGGAGCCAGGCACTTGAGCCATCATTTGATGTCTCCTAGGGTACACATTAGCAGGAGGCTAGATCAGAAGCAGAGGGAAGACTCATTCTCAAATATTTCTCTTTTTTTAAAGATTTATTTATTTATTTGAAAGACTGAATCACAGAGACACAGAGGCAGAGAGAGAGAGAGAGAGAGAGAGAGAGAGAGAGAGGTCTTTCATCTGCTGGTTCACTCCCCAGGTGGCCTCAATGGCCGAAGCTGAGCTGATCCACAGCCAGGAGCCAGGAGCTTCTTCGGGTTCTCCCACATGGGTGCAGGGACCCAAGGACTTAGGCCATCCTCTACTGCTTTCCCAGGCCATAAGCAGAGAATTGGATTGGAAGTGGAGCAGGCGGGACTCAAACCAGTACCCCTATGGGATGCCGGCACTGCAGGCAGTGGCTTTATTTGCTACACCACAGCATTGGCCTCCATGTCACTAATTTTTTAAAATATTTATTTTAACTTATTTGAAGGACAGATTTACAGAGTGAGGGGAGACAGAGAGACCACCCATCTACTGGTTCAATCCCCAAATGGCTGCAACAGCCAGAGCAGTGCCAGACTGAAACCAAGAGCTTCTTCCAGTTCTCCCATGTGAGTTCAGGGGCCCAAGCAGTTCTTTCCTAGGCACATTAGCAGGGAACTGGATTGAAATTGGAGCAGCCATGGGGCTGGCACTGTGGCACAGTGGGTTAACACCTTGACCTGAAGTGCTGGCATCCCATATGGGCACCGGTTCTAGTCCTGGCTGCTCCTCTTCCAATACAGCTTTCTGCTATTGCCTGGGAAAGCAGTAGAAGATGGCCCAAGTCCTTGGGCCCCTGCACCTGTGTGGGAGACCTGGAAGAAGCTCCTGGCTCCTGGCTTCAGATTGGTGCAGCTCTGTCCGTTGCGACCACTGGGGAGTGAACCATTGGATGGAAGACCTCTCTCTCTCTCTGCCTCCCCTCTCTCAGAAAAGAAAGTGGAGCAGCCAGGACTCAAACAGTTTTCCTGAAGGGATGTTAGTGTCACAGGTGGAGGCCCCACAACACTAATTCTATGCAAAACAAATAAAAGAATGGAAGAGAGTGTCAGTAGTTTCAGTCAATGTATTGAATAAGTATATTTAACTCAATACTTATATAAATATGAGGAAAGAAATGTGGATATTTGTCTAGATTGCCTACTAATTAAAATAGTAATTATAAATACCTACTAAAAAGAAATTGGAAGAAAAACTAATAATTCTCAACTCATTTTGTGTGCATTTGCATTGCCTGAAGTCAAAATCAAATAAGGCTGTAAATAGACAAAACTACTCATACTTAACAATGTAAAAATATCTACCAAAATAGTTCCACATAAAAATAATACATCAAGGAAAAAGATAATATGAATAATTTGGTTTAATAATAGATATTTAATATTTGTTTACTTGATTCTAAGAACATAGTGACAAGCCATATAATCTAAAAATATGTGAATCAAAAGTATGAAAATTAAATTACACATACAGTCACAGTAAGAGAAACCAAATGTAGTTATATAAGGAAATATATATCTAAGGAAATAGTCTTAACCTGAGAATGAGTACCAACAGATAGCCTACAATGAATTGCTACTTATATTTGAACTAAGGACTCTTTTTCTCATTAATAACAGTATTTTTTTTTGTTCTCTCCCACTGATCCTTCCTGCTTGATGTTCATATTATCAATCAAGATTTACTGACAAAAATATATTTTTACATATATATACAATGCAATAAGATGCATGGTATGGATAGCTAAGCTGCTGCCTGTGATCCTAGCATCCAATATGGTTGCCAATTCGAGTCCTGGCTGCTCCACTTCTTTTCCAGCCCCATGCTAATAACATAGGTAAAGCAGCAAAAGATTATCCAAGTTGTTTGGTCCCGTACCACCGTTATAGGAGACCGAGATGAAGCTCCTGGCCATTGGAGAAATCTGGGGAGTGAACCAGCAGATAGAAGATCTGTCTCCCACGTTCTCTCTGGACTCTTTTAAATAATTAAAAGTTTTTTAAGACTCAGTTTAAAAAATAAAGTTGCTAATGATTTAAGAAAAAGAGATGCATATTTATTCAATCATGGGTGAAAAATTGGGGTAAGTTGTCAGGGAAGCTGATTTTAGTTTTTTATTTTGTACTCATATATTGTTTGAAATTATATATCAGCACAAAATGCATGGGTACCCCAAACACAGCAGAAATCAACAGTACCACTTCTAATCAGTTAATTTTATTTATTTCCTCTTACTGAGTCTGATTGTCCTTTATCAAATTAAAATACTATGATTTTTTCTCAAACAGCATTTGCATGTTTTCTGTGTGTATGTGTTTGCGTGTCCTATGCATCCAAACTCTCAGACTTGTCAACAAGTTAAAACAAAGGTTGTCAGCCTATGAATTCAAACAGAACTTAAAGCCCTTGAAAAGAATTATTTTTTTTAACTTTTATTTAATGAATATAAATTTCCAGTATACACCTTATGGATTACAATGGCTTCCCCCTCCCATAACTTCCCTCCCACCCGCAACCCTCCCCTCTCCCGCTCCCTCTCCCCTTCCATTTGCATCAAGATTCATTTTCAATTCTCTTTATATACAGAAGATCAATTTAGTATAAAGATTTCAACAGTTTGCACCCACATAGAAACACAAAGTGAAACATACTGTTTGAGTACTAGTTATAGCATTAAATCACAATGTACAGCACATTAAGGACAGAGATCCCACATGAGGAGCAAGTGCACAGTGACTCCTGTTATTGACCCAACAAATTGACACTCTAGTTTATGGCGCCAGTAACCACCCTAGGCTGTCGTCATGAGTTGCCAAGGCTATGGAAGCCTTCCAAGTTTGCCGACTCTGATCATATTTAGACAAGGTCATAAAAGACAGAGTGAGGATAGTAACCAATGATCCTAAGGGTGGCATTTACCAGGTTTGAACAATTATACAGTATTAAGTGGGGAAGAGGACCATCAGTACACACAGGTTGGGAGTAGAGCCATTGGAGGTAGAGTAGAGGTTATGATTACAAAGGAATGAGGCCCAAGTGCGCTAGACAGGGTCTAGAACAAAGGACAGAATCATTATTAGAGGAGCTAAGAAAGGTGCTGTCTAAGCTACAATTAAGTTTTCTGATTGAGAGGCAAATAGAACCTGATAGAAGGGGCTTGATAATAATCTGGTGGGCTTTAGGCCTAGTAAGTTAAGAGGCCCAGACCTATCTATCTTTTCACATGGGGTACATCCTAAGGGAGGTGTGAACATCCTAGGGGAAGGCACTCTGTTGACTTTCATTACTTGGCTGGCCTGGGAGTAGAGCTGGCCAGATAAAGGCAGGGGGCATCTCTAACAAGAAATTTACAGTCCTGCCTGCAATGTTCCTGACCCTACTTGGCCATACCCTCAGCTGCAGTGGTCATTTTGGAAGTTGGGCTGAGTGAAGGGCTTTTCAGCTTAGAGCCAATAAGATCTATGGCTCTGACCTGGGCATCCTTCGACTCCAGTGCAGGTCCATATCCAGTGATCCAACTCTTGGCAGAGCTGCCAGGGCTCTTCACAAGCTGACTTCTGCTGAAGCCCAGGCTTACCACATTGAAAGCCACTGCAGTGGACTGGCCTGTTGGGTCTCCTTGACGGCAGATCACTGTACAGATCAGCCATTAATAGGCCTGCCACCCATTGCTTCTGATGCCTAGCTTTCTTTTCTTTTCTTGGTTTTTGTTAAAGCAGACCAGAGGATGCTTTCCTACCTGGAAGACAATAGAGAAATGAAAGAACAAGTTGGGCTTAGAATAGAGAAATGAGGGAGCAAGTCCTAGATCGCTTGCTGACAATAGCAATATCACATGAATAGTTAGCAAACAGTTTCAACCATTAGATAACAACTTAAGAAAACATTTACCAGAAGATCCGATGCCTTCTATAAATTTTAAGAATCATGTATTTGAGGCCGGCGCCGCGGCTCACTAGGCTAATCCTCCGCCTTGCGGCGCTGGCACACCGGGTTCTAGTCCCAGTCGGGGCACCAATCCTGTCCCGTTTGCCCCTCTTCCAGGCCAGCTCTCTGCTATGGCCAGGGAGTGCAGTGGAGGATGGCCCAAGTGCTTGGGCCCTGCACCCCATGGGAGACCAGGAGAAGCACCTGGCTCCTACCGCGGCGGCCATTGGAGGGTGAACCAACGGCAAAAGGAAGACCTTTCTCTCTGTCTCTCTCTCTCTCTCACTGTCCACTCTGCCTGTCAAAAATAAAAAAATAAATAAATAAAAAGAATCATGTATTTGAAAACACCTCTTAAATATCTAACATGGTGTAGTTTGTTTAACCAGTAAACTTAAGCACAACCATATAAAATGTTTTTAGTTTCTTTCTACCAACACGTTTAAAACATATGATACACAGATTCAGGTCACACAAATTAAAATGTACCTTGTTTCATTTTAGCAGCTTAAATTTATGGACAATCTTATCTATAAGCCATTTAAAATAAAACTCTTAATAAAATTTCCCCATGTGGACATACAATATGTACACACATATAACATAGCATAATAGACCAATATAGCAATTTTAATAATAGCTTTTAAAATCTTTAACTCTTTTTGTAGATTGCCAATTGATTTGAATTGCTTTTTGTTTTTAGTAACCTCAGTTAACCATACTTTCTCTCAGTTGGTACTGTTAATAAATTATTGGCTTCATCTGTTTACAGAGCCATCCCAAAGTACTGAATACAATAGAAGTGGCTGGAAAAAGTCCATAGGAACCTATAGGAGGATAGCTAAACACAGAACCAACAAAGCTTTGGTTTTATGAGCAGCAAATCATATATAACTGTGGATGACAAAAGACTTTAAGTTGCCATGTTTAAAATTATAAACTCATCAACAAACAAGAGGCACTTGCTTACTTCACTGTATTTTTGAAAGCACCTGTAGGATTTTACAAGTATTTAACCCTTTGTGCCTCTGGGGCTTTCTCATTAAGATAACTATCATGTCTAGTAACACAAGATCATTAGACTTTTTATTTCTCAAACATTTGTATTAATAGCATTTTCATTATAGAAACTTAAGGTTTGGTACCACATCACATCTTGACAGTACTTCTAATATAATCCAAATAGCCTGATTAGTCGGTGTCTCTATAAGATGAGAGACATAGGTCCTTTGATTTTTTCAGTTGGGCCCAAACTGGAAAAACCAAAGTCCAGGATTTACTGGAAATTTTAGAGACCAGATTGTTTGAAACTTTGATTTTTTGAATGCCTGTCAAGAATGCCAAGAAGGCTCAAAATCCAAAACATCTGGTTGAAATAAGATTCCTTAAAATCATGACATAACATAGACCAAGTTTGATCATTGTTACAAGGTGATTATTCAAATCTTTGAAAATAAGCACATATTTAAATAACCCATAGCTCTTAATAAAAATTCAGCTGTTTTTGAACAATTAGAATTTAACAGACATCAAGAGAACATAATAGATTACTTTAACACATTGCTTTAACAGAGCATCAGAGTTTAATTCTATGTCAAAGAGAAATTGAGCTTCCTGTGATCTTTTGCTGTGAGGTTTCCTTCCTTTACCTTCTTTCATATTGGTGACCATGTTTCTGTGTTTCTGTGTGTAACACATCTTTAAGCATCTTTTGCAGGGCAGGATGAGTGGCGACAAATTCTTTCAGTTTCTGTTTGCTATGAAAAGTCTTAATTTCACCTTCATTCACAAATGGGAGCTTTGCAGGATATAATATTCTGGGCTGGCTGTTTTTCTCTCTTAGTACCTGGGCTATGTCTCGCCATTCCCTTCTAGCTTGTAGGGTTTCTGATGAGAAGTCTGCTGTGAGTCTAATTGGAGATCCTCTGAGAGTAATCTGACGTTTCTCTCTTGCACCTTTTAGGATCTTTTCTTTATGTTTCACTGTGGTGAGTTTGATTACGACGTGTCGTGGTGAGGATCTCTTTTGATCATGTTTATTAGGGGTTCTATAAACTTCCTGTACTAAGATGCCTCTATCCTTCTCCAAACCTGGGAAATTTTCTGCTAGTATCTCACTGAAAATGCCTTCTAATCCTATCTCCCTCTCCATGCCTTCAGGAACTCCTAGAACTCGAATGTTGGGTTTTTTAATAGTATCCTGTAGATTCCCGACAATATTTTTTAGATTTCTAATTTCTTCTTCTTTTCTTTGGTTTGCCTGTTTCCTTTCCTGTTCTCTGTCTTCTAAGTCTGATATTCTCTCTTCTGCTTCGCCCATTCTGTTTTTAAGGCTCTCTAATGTGTTTGTCATTTGATCTATTGAATTCTTCATTTCATTATGATTTCTCGTCACTATCAGAGTTTCTTGTTCCACTAGTTGTTTCATTTCATTTTGATTCCTCCTTAATATTTCATTTTCATGAGAGAGATTTTCTATCTTGTCCATTAAGGATTTCTGTAGTTCAAGAATTTGTTTTTGAGAACTTCTTAATGTTCTTATCAATTTTTTGAGATCTGCTTCTTTCATTTCTTCTATCTCATCATCTTCATAATCTTGAATTGGGGTGTCTTTTTCATTTGGGGGTGTCATAGTGTCTTCCTTATTCTTGTTAGCTTGGTTTTTGCGTTTGTTGTTTGGCATGTTGGAGATATTTGGTTTCTTCACTGTGGTGTTTTTTCTTGTTACACTATGGCTCTATATTAAGTGGACTGTCTGCTTTTGGTGGATCCTTAGAGGCTTGAGATGAGTGTGGACTGAGAGCTGTGTTTGGTCCCTCAGGGTTCAGGGTGTGCCAAAGATGACACTCCCAGGTTAGGCATGGTAAATCTTTCTTTCTTTCTTTTTTTGATTCAAAAGGGAAGTAATTCCACACAGCTGAATGTAATTGGAGGTAGTTAGCAGGCAAATGATATACCCACAGGAGCCAGAGATTGGAAGCTCTTTCCCAAGGACCACACAGGGAATCTCTGCTGCCCTCAGTGTGGGCTCCAATTCTCCTGCAGTCTCCCACTGGGTTGCCAAGTTAGATGCTAATCTCCTGTTATTCACCCCTCCCCCCAGAGTCAGGTTTTTCTGCTAGGCTCAGGGCCACTGCAGACCTGAGGTCACCCTGCTTATGACGTATGTCCAAAATGGTGCCTGCTCTTTGTCTTGCTCACCTTTGAGAGGTGAGCGGAGAGAGAGAAACTTGTGTCTGTATCGGTCACATTTTTTTTTCCTCTCTCTCTCTTCTAGTTAGCCTGGTGAACTTTTCCCCATGGAGTTTCAAGCCTCGTTCCCTCTAGTCTCCTCTTTCCACTTTCCTGCTGGTATCTCGGGCTATTGATGTTCAGCTCACCTCGCATTCCAGCGCTGGTGTGTTGATTCTGCCACTGGTGTCCCGAACTTGGGCTCCCACGCTCTCCACGCAGGTCCACTGTGAATCACTAGTTCCAGAAGAGTTTCCTCTGCTGTTTCTTCCCCTACTCTTCCTTGACCCTGCAGTATCTCCACTTTTATTAAAGTGTCTCTTCCCCGGACTAATAGTGTGCTACCTTCCTATTCCGCCATCTTGCCACGAAGAGCATTATATTTTAATGTTAGAGGTTATTTTTAATAATAGATCAGATTTAATAATAAATGAGATTAGTTTGATTAAAACCGAGAGTTTCAACTTCTCATCAAATAATCATTTTATACCATATTTTGTGATGTTACCCTTGGAATGATTTTAGGGAAGTATTGGAGTATGTTTAAATCCATAAAGCTTGTCACAAACACCTTTGTGATAAAGAATTCAGCATTTATTTGGCAGCTTTGGACAAATATGGACAGTGAAATCTTCGTGTTGCATGTAAAATCTATTTCCAGGAAGCTTTTACTCAATAGTTTCCATCTAAGCCCTATCAAATCAATGCATTCACATTGGTACCCACACCTGTCTCCATACCATCAAGTGCATCTATTTGATCTATATGGAAAGGGTATGCCTGGCGCTGGTAGCTGTTCTGGTGTGTTTTTTTTTTTTTTCAGAATCTGATCACAGAAATGTATGTATCCCTAGACTATCAAAAATTCCTTTTCCTGTTGATGTATTTGTAAGGTATCTTTCAGTTTTTCTTTTTCCTTGATTCTAATAAGATATACCCACCTTTGTGGTGATGGTTAAGATTTGAGCGATATATAACCCCAGTTGTATTGTAAACTCATATTGATCAAGAGGAAATCTTTTTCTTTAAAGATTTTTATTTATTTATTTGACAGGTAGAGCTCCAGACAGTGAGAGGGAGAGACAGAGAGAGAGGTCTTCCATCCACTGGTTCACTCCTTAAATGGTCACAACAGCCAGAGCTGGGCCTATCCAAAATGATGCTGTGACAGTGCAAACAGCATTCATTTTATTGCTCAATTTCGGCATGGGCACATACAATAGTTAATTTTTAAAAACCATTTATACAGATGTTATTGATAAAGCTCATGTAACAACTGAGTGAAAATACAAAGAATATCAAATTAAAACAGTCTGTAATAAATACAAATACAATGAAAATGATAAAACTTTGTGTTTAAAGTCAGTTTGAGAAAAGGAAGAATATTACATAAAGTCAACTAACTACATCTAGCAATAAAACAACTCAGCATTTGGTACAATCATCACCCTAACATCAGAATGTTAAATACCACAAGTGGCACCCACCCGCTAACTTTAAGCTGAAGCTTAAAACTGAAGCAGAAGGAGCTGCTTTAACCAAACTGCGAAGATGGCTGGAGCAGTCTCCACTCCCACCAATGCACTGGAAGTTTACAGCGGATTTAGTGTTGTAAAATAAAGTGAATTACACTGTATTTAAAAGAGAAACTTGTGCTCTGGACCACAAATACAAGAAAGATGACTTGGTAAAAAAAAAAACCATTCAGGGCAACAAACTATGTGCAAAACAAAATTACACTATACACAGCTGTATTTAAATGACACTAAGACATACGGCCCTCTGACAGACTCACCTCCACACTCATGCTGCCTGTGAGCTCTACAAAGTAACCACTGTTCATAATTAAGCATTCATTCATGATGGAAAGGCAATAATATGGAAAGGTGACATCACATATCTGAAATAATAGAACTAGAGGAAGGATAAGAAAAAAGAGGGACATGTGGAAATAAATATTCATATTAAACATGAGGTGCAAGTCCAAAGTCCAATGATAGATTGGGGATTGGTTTGCTTAGCACCTATTTGGAAGCAATCAGGTAATTCTGAAACTGAAATCTGAATCATTTTTCATATATCATGTAGGTGATACTACAGACTGTAATGGAGGGTAATTTCTTTTAAAGCTGTATTAACTCATTGTTACAAAGTTAAAAAAGCACTCAAAAAGCAATGGTATTTGCCTGCTTTCTACTTTACATTAAAACAACAGTGGTAGTAGCATTTCGTCACTACTGCATCCCTGTCAGTTACAACTTTATAAAGTGTTCATCACGTACTTACATTTTACTGAAAGATTTTAAGAGTAGGCACAATCAACAGCTGTGCTAGTGCTTTAATATAAAAGAGATGGATCTGTGAATAAAAGATGGAGGAGATGTACAATTTGGAACATGCTCAATCGGACTTACCCCAAATGGTGGAGTTAGAAACATGCCAGGGGATTCCAATACAATCCCAGCAAGGTGGCATGTACCAATGCCATCTCACTAGTCCAAGTGATCAATTTCAGTTCACAATTGATCACATTGATAGATCTAAGAGTCAAAGGGATCACACAAACAAGACTAATGTCTGATAATACTAACTGATAAAACCAAAAAGGGAGAGAAGTATCCAACATGGGAAGGGGGAGACATAGCAGACTCATAGAATGGCAGATGTCCTAAATAGCACTCTGGCCTCAGAATCAGCCCTTAAGGCATTCAGATCTGGCTGAAGAGCCTATGAGAGTATTTTAGACATGGAAAGCCAAGACACTCTGGAAAAAAAAAGAAGAAGAAGAAGACCTAAATGAAGGATCTCAGCGAGTGTGATCCCAGTGGAAAGAACGGGGCCATCAAGGTAGGAGGTACCTTTCTCTGAAGGGAGGAGCGAACTTCCACTTTGACTATGACCCTGTCGGAATAAGATCGAAATCAGGGAACCCTAAAGGCTTCCATAGCCTCGGCAACTCATGACTAGAGCCTAGGGAGATTACTGATGACATAAACAAGAGTGTTAAATTGTTAAATCAACATCAAGAGTCACTGTGTACTTACATCCCATGTGGGATCTGTCCTTAATGGGTTGTCCAATGTGAAGTAATGATATATCTAGTACTGAAACAGTATTTTTACACTTTGTATTTATGTGCGGGTGCAAACTGATGAAATCTTTACTTAGTATATACTGAATCGATCTCCTGTATATAAAGATAATAGAACATGAAAAAAAAAACTTGGTGTTAAATTGGAAATTACATAGAAAATTAATCAAATTTTTTTTAAAAAATATCATGCAGGATCACTGTCATTAATGTGCTGTACACTGTTATTTAATGCTATAACTAGTACTCCAACAGTATTTTTTTCACTTTGTGTTGCTATGTGGGGCAAACTGTTGAAATCTTTATTTATACTAAACTGATTTTCTGTATGTGGAGAGAATTGAAAATGAATCGATATGAATGGAAGGGGAGAGCAAGTGGGAAAGGGGAGGGTTGTGGGTGGGAGGGAAGTTATGGGGGGGAAGCCATTGCAATCCATCAGCTGTACTTTGGAAATTTATATTCATTAAATACAAGATAAAAAAAGAAACAGTATTTTTACACTTTGTGTTTCTGTGTGGGTGCAAACTGATGAAATCTTTACTTAATATATACTGAATTGATCTTCTGTATATAAAGATAATTGAAAATGAATCTTGATGTGAATAGAATGGGAGAGGGAGCAGGAGATGGAAGGGGTGCTAGTGGGAGGGAAATTATGGGGGGGAGCCAATGTAATCCATAAACTGTACCTTGGAAATGTATATTTACTAAATAAAAAAAAAAGAAAACTGTGGTGGACTATGAGATTTTTTCCTTTTTTTCTTTTTCTTTTTTCTTTTTTTTTTTTTTTTACTTATTTGACAGGTAGAATTAGACAGTGAGAGAGAGAGATGGAGAGAAATGTCTTCCTTCTGTTTGTTCACCCCCCAAATGGTTGCTACGGCTGGCACACTGTGCCGATCCAAAGCCAAGAACCAGGTGCTTCCTCCTGGTCTCCCACACGGGTGCAGGTGCCCAATCACCAGGGCTATCCTCCCCTGCCTTCCCGGGGCACAGCAGAGAGCTGGACTGGAAGAGGAGCAACTTGGGACTAGAACCCAGTGCCCATGTGGGATGCTGGAGCTGCAGGCAGAGGATTAGCCAAGTGAGCCATGGTGCTGGCCCCAACTTTTTCCTTTTTAAGATTTATTTATTTATTTATTTGAAAGGCAGAGGTACACAGAGGCAGAGAGAGAGAGAGAGAGAGAGAGAGAGAGAGAGAGAGAGAGATCTTCCATCTACTGGTTCATTCCCCAAATAGCCACAATGGCCAGAACTGGACCAATCTGAAGCCAGAAGCCTGGGGATTTGTCCAGGCCTCCCACATGGGTCCAGGGTTCCAAGGACTTGAGCCATCCTTCAAAGCTTTCCCAAGCTATAGCAGAAAGCTGAATCAGAAATGGAGTGGCTAGAACTTGAACTGACACCCATATGGGATCTCAGCACTGCAGCACTATGCCATGGCACCAGCCCCCCAATTTTTTTCTTAGTATTAAATAAATCTAAGGTAAAAAAAATTAATTAAAACCCACATGCTATGAAGAGCTTAAACTTCTCATTGAACAGGCTAAGATTATTTACAGGGACCGGCGCTGTGGCGTAGTGGGTAAAGCCTCTGCCTGCAGTGCCAGCATCCCGTATGGGCGCCAGTACAAGACCCAGCTGCTCTACTTCTGATCCAGCTTTCTGCTATGGCCTGGGAAGGCAGTGGAAGATGTCCCAAGTCCTTGGGCCCCTGCACCCACGTGGGAGACCTGAAATAGGCTCCCGACTCCTGGCTTTGGATCAGCCCAGCTCTGGTAGTTGCGGCCATCTGGGGAGTGAACCAACAGATGGAAGACCTCTCTCTCTCTCTCTCCCTCTCTCTCCTTCTCTCCCTCTCCCTCTCTCTCTCTCTCTCTCTGCCTCCTTTTCTCTCTATGTAACTCTTTCAATTAAAATAAATAAATCTTTAAAAAAGATTATTTACAAGTTAATCCTGGATATTTAATATTCTAATATTTGATATTTAGATTATATATATATACTTGTGATATTCTACAGTAATAACTTCTGGAACTGAAAATATCTATATATATACAAATAAATATATGTATACTCAAATATATACATTTATTCATATATTTACTCAAATATATACACTCAAATATACATACTCAAATGTAAGTTGTATTAATGGTTCAAAGCATATACTATTTTTAAATTTTTATTTGGAAGGCAGAGAGAGCTTCATCTGGTTCTCTTTCCCACAATGCCCAGTGTGGATAAAGACAAAGCTGGGAATTGGTAGCTCAGTTCTCCTACATGTGTCGCATGAATCCAGTTCCTGAAAGCATCACTTCATGCT
Organism: Lepus europaeus; assembly: GCF_033115175.1. NCBI lineage: Eukaryota > Metazoa > Chordata > Mammalia > Lagomorpha > Leporidae > Lepus > Lepus europaeus. The sequence continues at coordinate 72,987,472 of NC_084844.1, forward strand.
CCCAAGGTGCATATTAGCAGGAAACTGCAATTCAAACTGGAGCTGAGACCTCAATCCAGCCACTGTGTATGGGATGCAGGAATCCAAACCCATGTCTTAATTGCTATGCCAAATGCCTACCCTGAAAGCTAATACCATTTGTAAGTTTCATCTTACATATTGCCAAATTTCTTCTTAGAAAGGTGGAGGCAATTAATATTCACAATGGTGATATTTGAGTCATTTGTCACTGGGCGTGTTCTTCTTGATTTGATTTTACCTTTTAATTCTATGATTTCTACATATAATTTTTAATTTTATCGAGAAAGAAATTAGTTACTAACTTAATTATTTTCATGTTAAACATGTTTTATATATCACAAAGGAGATCAAAATATTGACACTCAGGGCTCGTGTGGTGCAATGGATTAAGCTGCCATTTACAACATCAGCATCCCGTATCAGAGTTCCAGTTAAGTCCTTGCTGCTCTGCTTCTGTTTCAGGGTTCTGCTAATGTGCCTGGGAAAACAAAAGGAAATAGCTCAAATATTTGAATCTCTGCCCATCATATAAGCAACCAGAATGTCTCTATTTTCCTCCCTCTCTGTTACTGAATTTCAAGTAAGTAAACAAATACATAAAAAATTTAAAATAAGAAGACTGACATTGTTTTGTTTAATTTGGTTTCCTATTAAATAGTATTTAATCAATTCTGTTTTATCTGAGATGAAGACAGACAGAAATAGAAGAAGTGGAAACAGAATTTCCAGCACTGGTTCACTCCTTAAATGTTGCAAACTGCCCAGGTGAGGCTACAGCAGTAGGTGGAAACTCAATCCAAGCTTCACTTGACATATTGTTGCTGATGTTTAGTGAAACAGATTGAGACAATACACACTTCTTACCTTTTAAATGTAAATACAATGTGAGGTATTATCTAGTACAGAATGACAAATATCTTAAACTTTCAGAATGCCACTGAGAAGCAGACAGTGCCATTTCTAATTTCTTAGCTTCATGATTGCAGCAGTGTCAAGGAGACTGAAGCCTCTGCTTCTTGCAATATGTTATCCAGATGTTTGGCTTCCTAACTTTCTTTATAAAAGATTTATTGATTTGAAAGGCAGAGAGAGAGAGAGAGAGAGAGAGAGAGAGAGAGAGACAGAAAGAGAGACCGACCTTCCATCCAGTGGTTCACTCCCCAGGTGACTGCAATGGCTAGAGCTAGGCCGATCTGAAGACAGGAGCCAAGAGCCTCTTCCAGGTCTCCCACACAGGTGCAGGGACCCAAGGACTTGGGCCATCCTCTACTGCTTTCCCAGGCCATAGCAGAGAGCTGAATCAGAAGTGAAGTGGCTGGGACTTGAACCAACATCCATATGGGAAGCCGGCACTGCAGGCGGCTTTACTTGCTACACCACAGCACCGGCCCCTTGTTTCTTGACTTCTAAATTTTCCCTTATGGCCCTTCTTATAACCACTCAATCCGTCTCCAAAATTCAATCATTTCTCATTCCAAGGGTGTTCTCTGAACTCTGGTTACTCAGATGCCCAGTTATCCATGCAAATATCCTTTATCCTAGAGAGGGGCACCTCTCTGTCTTACTTGAAGTCATTGATGCATTTTCCAAGTTTCCTTTTTTTTTTCACCTTTGATTACAGGAGCAATAAAATCAATCTAGAAATTCTAGTTCCTTCATTAGATCCTTGTCCAAAAAACTGTTAAACTGACCCTAGGAACAGACTCAAAAAGGCTCTGTTCCTTATGATTTGATGGCCTATTAGAGAATTCCCAAGATTATTATGCATTTTAAATAATAAAAATTGGGGCCAGCATGGTGGCATCATAGGCCAAGCTTCCACCTGTGGCACCATAATCCCATTTGGGCACCGGTTTTTGTCCCAGTTGCTCCTCTTCCAATCCGTCTCTCTGCTGTGGCCTGGGAAAGCAGTAACAGATGACCCATGTTTTGGGGCCCCTGATCCCATGTGGGAGACCAGGAAGAAACTCCTGGCTCCTGCCTTTGGATCAGCTTAGCTCTGGCTGTTGGGGCCATTTGAGGAGTGAAGCAGCAGATGGAAGACATTCCTCTGTCTCACCCTCCCTCTAACTCTGCCTCTCAAATAAATAATATAATAAAATCTTTTAAAAATTGAAATAATAATTAAAATGTAAAAGAAATATAAAAATAAAAATATAACTACAGTGGAATATAAATTGGATGAAATGCTAATGCCTTTTGCTGAGGTTTAAAAATAGAAAAGGCAAAGGGCCTATCAACTTATTTGAAGTTAACTGGCTAAAAGAAGTCTGTACTTTTCTGTAACCTAGGGTTCTTCCAAGGGGAAATGTACTGGTATTTGCAACAATTGTTCAAGGCAAAGTATTGAATAGACCTCAGCCACTGCCTCAGCATATAACTGGGAGTGGCATGTAAACATTTTTAAGATTTATTTATTTATTCAAGAGGTAGAGTTACAGACACAGAGTGGGAGAGACAAAGAGAAAGGTCTTCAATCCACTGGTTCACTCCCCAAATGGCCATAACAGGCAGAGCTGGGCTGATCCAAAGCCAGGAACCAGCAGCTTCTCCCAGGACTCCCACACGGGTGGAGGAGCCCAAGCATTTAGGCCATATTCCACTGCTTTTCCAAGCAAAATCAGAGAGCTGGGTCAGAAGAGGAACACCCAGGACATGAACTGGCACCCATATTGGATGCCAGCATTGCAGGCAGAGGCACTATGCCACAGCACCAGCCCCAGTGGCACATTATTTAGCAGGGGAAATAAGATGTTAGGGAACCACAAGCCTGGGGTTGGTGTTGGGGCATTAGCAGGTAAAGTTTCCACCTGTGATGCTGGCATTCCATATGGGTGCCAATTCATGTCCTGGCTGTTCGACTTCTGCCCCAGCACTCTGCTGATGGCCTGTGAAAAGCAGTGGATGTTGGTCCAAGTGTTTGGGCCCCAGCCACCAATGTGTGAGACCCAGATGAAGCTCCTGGCTTCTGCCTTTGACCCGAACTAGCACTGGGCACTGTGGCCATCTGAGAAGTGAACCATCAGATGGATGATTTCTCCTCTCCCTCTGTCTTTGTAAGTATCTCAAATACATGCTTTTTTTAAGAAAAATAAAACACAAGCTGTTTCTCCACTGATGTTGAGTCACATTATCAAAGGCAGAATTCATATCATTTCCATCCCTCTCCTAACCAGTTATGTTGTTCTACTCATTGACAGACTATAAAAATGTTTATATATATATATATATATATATATATATATATATACATATTAAAGGCAGAATTATGGAGAGAGCAGTAGAGAGGAGAGAGAGAGAGGGAGAGAGAGAGGGACACTGGTTCATTGCCCAAATTCCTGCAATGGCTGGGCTTGGGTGAGGCTGAAGCCAGGAGCCTGGAGCTTCTTACAGATCTCCCGGGTGGATGCAAGAGATCAACCCAAGCCCTTGAGCCACCTTCTGCTGCTTTCCCAGGAGCATTAGGAAATTCTAGTCCTGGTCGGGGCGCCAGATTCTGTCCCGGTTGCCCCTCTTCCAGGCTAGCTCTCTGCCGTGGCCCGGGAGAGCAGTGGAGGATGGCCCAAGTGCTTCAGCCCTGCACCCAATGGGAGACCAGGAGAAGCACCTGGCTCCTGCCTTTGGATCAGTGTGGTGCGCTGGCCACAATGTGCCGGCCACAGTGCGCTGGCCGCGGCAGCCATTGGAGGGTGAACCAACGGCAAAGGAAGACCTTTCTCTCTGTCTCTCTCTCTCACTGTCCACTCTGCCTGTCAAAAAAAAAAAAAAAAAAGTGGTGCAATCTTGTCATCAGCAACAACGATTGAACTGGAGGTCATTGTGTTAAGTGAAACAACCCAGGCACATAAAAATACTGCATGATCCCACTAATATGTGGAAGCTTGCTGCATGATCTTTAGAATGAGCTTGACCAGTTGAAATGAATGAATATACTTATAGTATACTTATTTATATACCCACGTTTCTGCTATGTTCTTCTTACTAGATTTTTTTAGGCATTTTATTTTTATAAACCCACCAAATGTATTTCACATTACATACACACACACACACACACACACACACATATATATATATATAGCTGTGTGCTATGTTTTTTATGAAAATGCTATCTCTGTGTGTGGCTGTATGTGTACACTAACATTTAACCCAGTAATTTATCAAAGTCGTCTATTGTTTATATTCATTTTTAGGTGACTGGTTATTGTAGATAAAAAATTATACAATTTCTGTGATTCATTCTTTTTCACATCAAGTTGTTATAAGTGGTAACATAAATGCTAAATAAATGAGAATACCTGGATTCTTTCTTATTGCAATGAGAACACTGCAGTTGATCTTTTGCAGGCACATTGCATGACCTCTTGTCTGTTGGGTCCAATGTATAGAAATAGAAAGTGATAGGGGCTGGCACTGTGGCACAGTGGGTTAAAGCCCTGGACTGAAGCGCCAGCATCCCATATGGGTGCCAGTTCTAGTGCTGGATGCTCCTCTTCTGATCCAGCTCTCTTCTGTGGCCTGGGAAAGCAGTAGAAGATGGCCCAAGTCCTTGGGCCCCTGCACCCATAGGAGACCTGGAAGAAGTTCCTGGCTCCTGATCGGCACAGCTCCAGCCATTGCAGCCAATTGGGGAGTGGATGGAAGACTCTCTCTGTCTTTACTTCTCTCTGTAACTGTCTTTCAAATAAATTTAAAAAAAGAAAACCATAAAGAAATCATAGTACTGAGTATAATTTCAACAAACAATCCAAGATTCTTTCTATATCTAGTGCATATTATAAATATGACTCCATGATTGTAGCAGTAATAAGAAATATTGCACTTATGCTACTTGTTTCTTGATTAATTGAAAAATGTTTTTTAAGAATTTCAGTTAATTTAAATGAGATTAGGAGAGGAGGAAGGGGACAATTAACTATTGAGGAAAAGTGTCTCTTGATTCTGGGTATGATTCTTGTATTCTCATTGTTACCATCATTGTCATTTATTTATTTATTTATTTATTTTTTGGCAGGCAGAGTTAGACAATGAGAGAGAGAGACACAGAGAGAAAGGTCTTCCTTCCGTTGGTTCACCCCCCAAATGGCCACTATGGCCGGTGCGCTGCACCAATCCAAAGCCAGGAGCCAGGTGCTTCTCCTGGTCTCCCATGCAGGTGCAGGGCCCAAGCACTTGGGCCATCCTTCACTGCCTTCCCAGGCCACAGCATAGAGCTGGACTGGAAGAGGAGCAACCAGGACAGACCCGCACTGGAACCAGGACTAGAACTCGGAGTACTGGTGCCGCAGGTGAAGGATTAGCCTAGTGAGCCATGGCGCCAGCCTTCCATTGTTGTCTTTTTTTTTTTTTTTTACAAATTTTATATTGTTGAATTTTATGTACAAAATCATTTGATTTCAAATAAACATTTAATGTAAAAACAAACGTTCTTTTAAACTGAATTTTTTTTTACATCTACTGTATCATTCAAATGCTTTTATCATCTAACATGATTTCTTCAAAATCTGTTATCAAGGGTACATATAGAAAAGCATTTTTTATAAATAGGAACAAAGGGATTTTTTTCAGCTTTTATTATAAGATGACATAAAAAGTTTACTCAACAGAAGTAATTTCATTACTATTTGGGGGAGGGAAAGACAAACTTTTTGTGCAAACAATGCTAGCCTTCTTTTAAACATTAAGAGCATAATTCTACACCTACATCTCCCCTAAAATAACCTTTTTTTTCTTTTTTTAAAAATTTTTTGACAGGCAGAGTGGACAGTCAGAGAGAGAGAGAGACAGAGAGAAAGGTCTTCCTTTGCCGTTGGTTCACCCTCCAATGGCCACCATGGCTGGTGCGCTGCGGCCGGCGCACCACGCTGATCCAAAGGCAGGAGCCAGGTGCCTATTCTGGTCTCCCATTGGGTGCAGGGCCCAAGCACTTGGGCCATCCTACACTGCACTCCCTGGCCACAGCACAGAGCTGGCCTGGAAGAGGGGCAACCGGGACAGAATCCAGTGCCCCGACTGGGACTAGAACCCGGTGTGCCGGCGCCGCAAGGTGGAGGATTAGCCTAGTGAGCCAAAATAACCTTTTTTTTTTTACATATGTGCACAGCTTTAGCAAATTAAAGCCTGAGAGAAATGCTCCAGATCCGCTATCCAAAGGCAAAAGTCAGTTTGCTGGAACTTGTCACTTGGAGAGCTTACCAATCAAGGAGTCTGTAACGAAAGCTGCACTTTCCCTCTTTCCTATTTTTTTAAACACAAAAATCAATGACAAAGAACTTAATACTGGATGACAAATAACATCCACACTATTTGTTAAATAGTTTCACAGTTAAACACATCTTAAAGACCAATCAAACCAGTATTTACATTTTGTAAATTTCTGAAGACACCATTAGAAAGCTTATATATCCCTTCATTAAACCAAATAGGGAACTGCATCTGATGGTGGTGGAATGAAATTAAAAAATTAAAAAACCTGTATTTACAGCAGCATTAATCCTTTATAAAAAAAGAAATATGAAAATGCAATATCTTTAAGGATAATAAAAAATTGAGGTGATGTTACTCAACCACAGTGCTTGGAGTTGGAATAAAAACCTATTGGTGCTTATTAATGTGCCAGTAGTGAAACCACTTTCTGTTGGAAAAAATCCAACTGGAAATACGTACGTAAAACACAACACAGGGCAAAATTTCTCAAAACAATTCAAGTCAGTTTATCTGTATTGGATATTCTAATTATGAAATACATTACAAACATATCCTTGCAAAAAAAAAAAAAAAGCACAACATTTCCCCCACCCCTAAAAGACGCATCTTAAAAACTTCTAACTTGTTCTACCCATGGTTTAACAATCCTAATGAAAAGATATGAACAGTTGAATTTTCCAAGTGATTACCTAATCAGAAGGGAAAAAAACAGTAAAATGTTCAAGTTTAAGAAATGTACTGGGTGAGCAATGCACTAAAATTATCCACATGAAAACAAACGGTCAGTAACCTTATAAATCAACATGACATTTCACTATCAACAATGTGAACAATGAGCATTGTCTCAAACAGGCATTAGATAAAGTGCTATTTTAAAATTGTAAAATGAATGTGTGTAAAATATCTTACACTGTAATTTTTTGAATCAAATATAAGTGATTTCAAAACCAAGGATCAAGGTCTGATTGTAAATGGTAATGCAAAATAATTTCACAAAAATCTTCAATTTCTAAAAAGGGAATCACATTCCAATTTTCCCTCCCCAAGAAAATTTCTCACAATTACAAAATAGAACACCAGTCACAAATGCAAAAAGCATTATGATTTAAATATGAAATAATTTCTATATTTAACATTTTTATAAGACAACTGTTGCAGTTAAAATACTTTCTCTGAAGTATTGCTTTTCATGCTCAAACTAGAAAATGTTTTAATGACATCAATTAAACTGACATACATGTAATTCTGCATGACCCTTATAAAAATATCCTTGTTGAAATCATTTACTTCACCTAACACTGCCTGTTTGGAACCTATGGTTTTTTTTAAACTTTTATTTAATGAATATAAATTTCCAATGTACAGCTTATAGATTACAATGGCTTCCCCCTCCCATAACTTCCCTCCCACCCGCAACCCTCCCCTCTCCTGCTCCCTCTCCCCTTCCATTCACATCAAGATTCATTTTCAATTCTCTTTATATACAGAAGATCAATTTAGTATACATTAAGTAAAGATTTCAAAGGTTTGCACCCACATAGAAACACAAAGTGAAACATACTGTTTGAGTACTAGTTCTGGCATTAAATCAAAATGTACAACACATTAAGGACAGAGATCCCACATGAGGAGCAAGTGCACAGTGGCTCCTGTTATTGACCCAACAAATTGACACTCTAGTTTATGGCGCCAGTAACCACCCTAGGCTGTCATCATGAGTTGCCAAGGCTATGGAAGCCTTGCAAGTTCGCCGACTCTGATCATATTTAGACAAGGTCATAAAAGACAGAGTGAGGATAGTAACCAATGATCCTAAGGGTGGCATTAACCAGGTCTGAACAATTATACAGTATTAAGTGGGGAAGAGGACCATCAGTACACACAGGTTGGGAGTAGAGCCATTGGAGGTAGAGTAGAGGTTATGATTACAAAGGAATGAGGCCCAAGTACGCTAGACAGGGTCTAGAACAAAGGACAGAATCATTATTAGAGGAGCTAAGAAAGGTGCTGTCTAAGCTACAATTAAGTTTTCTGATTGAGAGGCAAATAGAACCTGATAGAAGGGGCTTGATAATAATCTGGTGGGCTTTAGGCCTTGTAAGTTAAGAGGCCCAGACCTATCTCTTCACATGGGGGTACATCCTAAGGGAGGTGTGAACCTCCTAGGGGAAGGCACTCTGTTGACTTTCATTACTTGGCTGGCCTGGGAGTAGAGCTGGCCAGATAAAGGCAGGGGGCATCTCTAACAAGAAATTTACAGTCCTGCCTGCAATGTTCCTGACCCTACTTGGCCATACCCTCAACTGCAGTGGTCACTTTGGAAGTTGGGCTGAGTGAAGGGCTTTTCAGCTTAGAGCCAATAAGATCTGTGGCTCTGACCTGGGCATCCTTCGACTCCAGTGCAGGTCCATATCCAGTGATCCAACTCTTGGCAGAGCTGCCAGGGCTCTTCACAAGCTGACTTCTGCTGAAGCCCAGGCTTACCACATTGAAAGCCACTGCAGTGGACTGGTCTGTTGGGTCTCCTTGATGGCAGATCACTGTACAGATCAGCCATTAATATGCCTGCCACCCATTGCTTCTGATGCCTAGCTTTCTTTTCTTTTCTTGGTTTTTGTTAAAGCAGACCAGAGGATGTAAGTCAAGGAAGTGCCCAAGTCCCATCTCTAATCTTCTGTGGCCTCAACTACAAGTCTATAGTCACAGGCATGTTCTGTAGTAGTTTTTCTAAGGTAGACAATGCCCATGAGGAAAATTATGTTCTCACTTTAAAACTTTCTTTCCCTTTGGTCTGAAAGGGAGGTTTTTTCTACTTAGTGTATACTTTGCTGATGGCGAAGTAAATCTAGCTATGAGATTATTATTTAAGCTCTTATTTTGGCTATGCTATTACAGAAAAATGTTAGCCATCTCTTTTATAAGGTCTAAAGATTAAATTGTGCGTCCTACAGATTCCTTCCTAATAGAATTCGTTTCCTACCTTGAGGAGAATAGAGAAATGAAAGAACAAGTTGGGCTTAGAATAGAGAAATGAGGGAGCAAGTCCTAGTTCGCTTGCTGACAATAGCAATATTACATGAATACTTAGGAAACAGTTTCAACCATTAGATAACCACTTAAGAAAACATTTACCAGAAGGTCCAATGCCTTCTAGAAATTTTAAGACTCATGTATTTGGAAACACCTCTTAAATATCTAACATGGTGTAGTTTGTTTAACCAGTAAACTTAAGCACAACCATATAAAATGTTTTTAGTTTCTTTCTACCAACAAGTATAAAACATATGATGCAGAGATTCAGGTCACACGAATTAAAATGTACCTTTGATTAATTTTAGCAGCTTAAATTTATGGACAGTCTTATCTATAAGCCAATTAAAATAAAACTCTTAATAAAATTTCCCCATGTGGACATACAATATGTACACACATATAACATAACATAATAGACCAATATAGCAATTTTAATAATAGCTTTTAAAATCTTTAACTCTTTTGTAGATTGCCAACTGATTTGAATTGCTTTTTGTTTTTAGTAACCTCAGTTAACCATACTTTCTCTCAGTTGGTACTGTTAATAAATTATTGGCTTCATCTGTTTACAGAGCCATCCCAAAGTACTGAATACAATAGAAGTGGCTGGAAAAAGTCCATAGGAACCTATAGGAGGACAGCTAAACACAGAACCAACAATGCTTTAGTTTTATGAGCAGCAAATCATATATAACTGTGGATGACAAAAGACTTTAAGTTGCCATGTTTAAAATTATAAACTCATCAACAAACAAGAGGCACTTGCTTACTTCACAGTATTTTTGAAAGCACCTGTAGGATTTTACAAGTATTTAACCCTTTAGGCCTCTGTGGCTTTCTCATTAAGATAACTATCATGTCTAGTAACACAAGATCATTAGACTTTTTATTTCTCAAACATTTGTATTAATAGCATTTTCATTATAGAAACTTAAAATTTAGTACCACGTCACATCTTGACAGTACTTCTAATATAATCCAAATAGCCTGATTGGTTGGTGTCTCTATAAGATGAGAGACATAGGTCCTTTGATTTTTTCAGTTGGGCCCAAACTGGAAAAACCAAAGTCCAGGATTTACTGGAAATTTTAAAGTCCAGATGGTTTGAAACTTTGATTTTTTGAATGCTTCAAGAATGCCAAGAAGTCTCAAAATCCAATTTGCTACTACCACCAAGATCTGCACCTGCGGGGCTCCACCTAGGCCCGCGCCCTAGTCTTCAAGGCTCACCGCAGCAGCCCTCCTACATCCACAGTAGGGGGGTGGCCAGGGACCCGCGGGGGTGCCCCGTGGCTCCCTCCACTCTCTTTCTCGCTCTGCCGACTGCCAGCGATGGCCGGGTATGGGTCCGATGCTCCAGCGCCATCCATTTTCAGGGCTAGTTGATTTGGCAGGTGAGTTGTTACACACTCCTTAGCGGATTCCGACTTCCATGGCCACCCTCCTGCTTAAAATTTGCCTTTTTAAAATTCACAAATAAATTGGAACTGACAATTTCATTAAGCAAAGTCCACGTTAAGTGCATCTATACATACCTATGGAACTTTACTCAAATTGTCATCAGTACCTAAAACCAGCTGAACAAGGTTTCCCAATTTAACTACAGAAGTATTCCACCTATCCTAAAGATACTCCATTAGCATTCCACAATTATCTGTATAAACAGAAACAACTTTGATCTATGATCAACATGAATATCTAATAAATAGTAAAACTATTAACTATAGAGTAAAATGCAGGATTTCTCATAGACTTAAGTGATGTCATTTTGGTACATTCACCATTATTGTACTTTATTTAATAAAGAAATACATTTGCCCTTGCAAAAACAATTCATTGCAAGTTTACAAATAAAACCACAGACCTCAAAAGTCGTGATGTTAAATCTTCAACTAATAACCAACAAAACTAAATTGAATTGTTTGCAAATGGTCCATGGCAGAATAAAAAAAATATCAAAAGGTCACAGGATCTTAAAGACTAGGTTTATTGACAATAATTTCATAAATATTCTAAAGAAAATTTCAAGAATTTCTAAACTTAGAATGTTTAAAATTTGTTCCTATTGGCAAAATATCCCTTGATAAAATTAATAGGTCACTACAAAATGGATGTCACATTTAAAATTAGCCTCATCTTAACATTTTGCAAAAAAATTTTTGAAAAATTTAGTTTGTTTTTTCTTCCCTCTTGAGTACAGCAACTCATTATTCAGTTTTTATTTCAACTATAAGATATATAAGACATATTCATAAATATATTATCTAGCTGCTGTGAATTTGACAGTCAAGTTAGTCAGTAGTATATTATCCTACAAACTTTTATGGATCCAAATCATTCTGGTATTTTTAGTCATAGCAATTTTACTTGATAACATGCAAAATTTTGTGGTTTCCCTCCAAACAGCCCAAAAGCATATGGTATAGTGTCAGGAATTATTTGCATCAGTTCTATAAGTTTATCTGTGTGCTTCAGGTATCTGAAACTAAAAAAAGGTGTTCTCATGTTTTGATAAAAAATGTACTCCAATACTTTATAGCATTAATATTTATTACTTTATATGAATACTTTATTGAAAGCCTAAGCCAAGTTTACACACAGAAATTATACAATTATATACCGCTTCACAAAGGCAGTCAACACATTACATTCTACAAAATCTACTTTACAGAAATTTAAAAATTCTAATATCAAAAATTACAGCTGAGGAAACAGGTATAAATTTGGCAAGCAGTAATTTTGACAGGGAAGTTGCAGCTCACATGACTTTAAATATGTGAATTTGAAAATACTAAGTTTAGAGTAATCATTGTGCTTTGTGTTGATTTGAAAAATATAACACTGGTTTTTGAAGAAGCATTTTCAAAAATATTAAATTCACTTCAAAATGTCACAGGAATTACGGTGGTTTCTATGCACCCAATGCCTCAATTAGCTCAGGTACATTTCTAAAGCAGTATATTAATTCTTCCAGTACAGTGGAGTTTCACATCATTGACATTTGCATATTCTAGAACAATTTAGAAGGAATGTGTAATATTCACAATGTTCAGAAAAGCAAGCAAAAAGTCAAGGATCCTGCCTGGTTCTTCTGAGATGGTCCCATGTCAGCTTCACAAGCATTCATGCCACAAAATACTAAGCTACTCTTGGAACACAATTTCCAAGATAAGTACATCTTCTCATCAACCATGTCCTTTTTTCAGGCACCTTGGAAGCAAACAGAAGAACTTCAAATCTCTTCGAATGTCTTTAACCTGGTATCTCCACAGACAAGATTTCCAGGGTTTCACAAGGGCCAGATTTTATTCGAATTACTCAGAAGAGAAAGAAAATGTCTTCTGAAAGAGGTGAGCTCAATCATTACCAAGAGAAAAAGTATCCACTGTGTCCATCTCTTTATAGAGACAGAAAAATATGACATTTCCCCCCTGAGAATAATATACATGTATGCTGCAGGCCGCATTCACATCCCGCTGACCACCGGGAACGGCCCCGCACGCTCACCATTCCCCGGCTTCCACGGAGTCCCGGGCGCTCCGCAGGGCTTCAGGGGCGCGGACGTTCAGACTGCCGAAGCCTAAGCCACCCGCGGGCGCCCTCAGCGCACAGCAGCGAAGCCCACTATGGCGGCCAGAGAAGACCCCGCCTGGTTACGCAGGGTTGCTTGGTGCTCCTGAATAGACAGTTCGCACAGCCAGTGAGCACGCAAGACGTCATAGAATATGCAGCCAATCAGAATCGCCTCTAGCACGGGGGCGGTCACTTGGGGTTGTGACCCCTGCGGGTTGAGAAGGGAGAGTCCTGGGCTCCTCTGACGCTGCCTCTGCGTCCTCGGGCCCGACTGTCCGGACACCAGGGGGCGCTGTCTCCTCCCTGATGCCCCTGCCTCCTGGGAGCAGGGACCTGCAGCAATCACTGATTTGAAGAATATTTCAGAATACTACATAGATTAATCCTTTGTTTCAGTTCTCTTATAAAGTCATGCTGATTAAAAAATCCTTTCCTAGTCTGGTCATTTAAAATTGTTTTCTATGTGTTTTTTTTTTTAAGATTTATTTTCTGAAAGGCAGAGTTACACACACACACACACACAGAGAGAGAGAGAGAGAGAGAGAGAGAGAGAGAGAGAGGTCTTCCATCCGATGGTTCACTCCCCAGAGGGCCGCAATGGCCAGAGTTGCGCCCCTCTGAAGCACGAACCTGGAGCGTCTTCCACTCGCTTATCAGTAGGATTTGTTTCTGGAATATGTTGATTATCTCTGTGTACAGTAGTGTCTTCCACACATATGGACAATTTAGTTTCTTAACAAACGTTCCTCATATCTAATGTTTCCTTTGTGTTTTGATTTCCTCACTGCATCTCCAGTATAATTGTTGAGAATGAGCGGTGGCCTCCTCCCATGAAAAAGGTTTGAAGGCTCTGTGTGAATTATACTGTCACAGGATAACTGTACGCAGCCTTAACTGGAGTAAGCAATGTACTATTTTTACTATTATGCTGTCACTTGCTTGATGATTTCTACATGCTGAATTTTATTGAATACTGTTTAACATTTAATTAAGTAATCATTTAGAGTTTCTTGTATTTTTCACCCACATGGATGATTTATATAATTTATTTTAGTGTTACTGACTTTTTATCTTTACTTTTTAATAGTATCATATAGTATATTCACTTTGTAATTATGTATTATAATTTCATATGTGGTTTAATTGATGTAATATTTTACTTAAATATTTATATTTTTTAAAAATTTTATTTATTTGAGAGAGTTACAGAGAGAGGGAGAGACAGAAAGAGAGTTCTTCCATCCACTGGTTCACTCCCCAAATGGCTACAAAGGCTAGAGCTGAACAGATCCAAATCCAGGAGCCAGGAGTTCTCTCCAGGTCTTCCAGGTGGGTGCAGCGTCCCAAGCACTTGGGCTATCTTTGACTGCTTTTCCAGGCCATAGCAGAGAGCTGGGTTGGAAGAGGAGCAGCCTGGACATGGACCAGTGCTACCGATGGAGGGGTAAGCCTACTACACCACAGTGCCAGCCCCTGTACATCTGTTTATGGAACAGATGCTCCTTAAATACCTATTATTTTATGTCATGGTCTGGATTATTAATTTTGTTTTCAAAAAGGAATTCAGACTACTGTGTTTAATTGCACTTTGTGTGAATCTCCAGAATTTTGAAATTTTTTCCATCTTTAAAAGTTTAGAATGTTCATTAAATCTAGGCCTAAATTTTTGCTTATAAACTTTTTGGGGGCTGGTGCTGTGGCATAGTGGCTAAAGCCACTGCCTGCAGTGCCGGCATCCCATATGGGCACTGGTTCAAGACCCGGCTGCTCCACTTCTATCCAGCTCTCTGCTATGGCCTGGGAAAGCAGAAGTCCTTGCCCCCACCCTCCATGTGGCAGACTGGAAGAAGTTCCTGGCTCCTGGCTTTGGATTGGCACAGCTCCAGACATTGCAGCCAATTGGCAAATGAACCAGCAGTTGGAAGACTTCTCTCTCTCTCTGCCTCTGCCTCTCCTTCTCTCTCTGTGTAACTCTTTGAAATAAGTAAATTCTAAAAAAAGTAAAATCTTTATAATAAAATACTTTTTGTTGGTTGCTATGCTCTTTCAAATATTAACTAAATATATTTCATTTATATAAGAGTTTTCTATTTTTATATTACATTTGTGTTTTGATAAAATGACTTCCAAAATTCAGTGGATTTTTTGTGTCTGTTTTAAAAAGTTACTCTTAAATATTTCAGAAAATTCATATCTTGCTAAGATCTACAAACTCTGTAAATAATGATTTCCTTTTGATTACTGAGGTTGATTTTGTTACTTTTCTCTTTCTTTGTTCACTTTTGGTAGTTTTTAAGAACTGTTTTTTGTTGTTTTTGTTGTATCTATTTCACCTATGCCTACTGTTATCTTTTTTCTATATTTTTAATGTTGCATATATTCTTAAGAATGAACCAAAATGATTGGTTTTCTGTGTTCAATTCTAACATATTCATTAAAGTGTGTAAGTTTTCTCCAAGCACTGGTTTATGTGAAATCTCATATTTTCCTGCTTGTGCTTCCACACCCTGTGTTAGGAAAAGAGGCACAGAACAGAGAGGAGGCAGAATATGAATTTACAGCCAGACTGAATTTATTCAGAGAAAATAAATCCACAGAGGTGGGTGACCAACTGTAGGCGTGCACATTGGTGGAACACAAGGCAGGAGGCCCCAGACACAAGCTGCCCAGCCTTTTTTTATCTTAGGAGGGCTAGGGGTGGGGGTGGGAGTAGGGGCAGTTGACGAGACCGTCCTTGCTCCAAGGGTTGGTTTTAGCTCCTCTGTCAAAGATAAGTTGGCTATAGATGCGTGCATGGATTGATTTCTGGAGTTTCTATTCTGTTCCATTGGTCTACACATTTTTTTTGCCAGTACTAGGATGCTTTGATTTTTAACTGCCCTGTAATATGTCTTGAAAGTGGTATTGTGTTGCCTCCAGCTTTGTTCAACTCTGATGCCCATTAACTGAAGACTGGATAAAAAATATGATGATATATATACACTATGGAATACTATTCAATGGTTAAAAAAATAAACTCCTGTCTTTTTTAACAAAATGGATGCAACTAGAAACCATTATGCTTAGTGAAATAAGCATAATGTCCCTAAAAGACAGATACCATACGTTTCCCCAGACCTGTGGTTACTAATAGAGTACCTAAAATGTAATGCATAAGGAGTGAAATTGACACTTTAAGATTTGAGGAACATTTACAGCCCTTGTCTCTACTATTGAGGAATAGTGTTTTTTTCTTCATACTATTTGTTGAACTCTTTACCTAGTGTAGAATGAATCTTATGAATATAAAATAAACTGAAAATAGATCTTTGTAAAAAAATGAGTGGGAATGGCAGAGGGAAGAGGAAGAAGGATGGGAATGTGTGGGCAGGATGGAGGCTAGAGTGGGAAAGATCACTATGTTCCTAAATCAATCTGTGTGAAATACATGAAACTTGTATACCTTAAATAGCTTTTTTTTTGACAGGCAGAGTAGATAGTGAGAGAGAGAGAGACAGAGAGAAAGGTCTTCCTTTTTGCTGTTGGTTCACCCTCCAATGGCCGCTGCGGCTGGCGCATCTCGCTGATCCGAAGCCAGGAGCCAAGTGCTTCTCCTGGTCTCCCATGTGGGTGCAGGGCCCAAGCACTTGGGCCATCCTCCACTGCTTTCCCAGGCCATAGCAGAGAGCTGGCCTGGAAGAGCTTTTGATACCACTTTTAAGTAAATTTTAGACTTCCAATTTTATCAGATTATGGAGTTTTCAAAAATTAATACATGTATAGTCATTCACTTTTTATTTTTCTTCTATGTCTAGATTTTTATAATTTTTTTATTTATTCTTGGCTTCTTTTCTTTTTTCTCTCTTTTCCTGGTCTAGGCACAATGACATCTGAAGTCACAATTTTAATATCTGTATTTCTGTTACATCATAGCATGGACCTTCTAGCTATCTGCAGGAAAAGTAGGCAGAGATGAGAGTGTACTTATTTGTCATGGTTCCTATAATAAAATACCAATTATAGGGTGGTTTCAATGATAGTGACTTATTACTCATAGCTCTGGAGGTTGGAAGTCCCACATGGAAGTGATAGCAGGATTTCTTTCTCCTGGGAATTCTCCCTCAGGCTTCCAAGTGGCCACCATCTTGCTGTGTCCTCACATGGCATTTCTTCTATCCACACTGGTGCCTCTCCTCGGAAGGATACATGCCAGCTTGGATTATGGCCTCTCCCTTTTGATAACATTTGACTTTAATAACCTCGTTAAAGTCCCTGTCTCAAAATAGAGTCACACAGGGGCTCAGGGATTTAAGGTATAAACCTTGGGGAGAAAAGTTTAGTCCAGCACATTAGTAAGGGGCCCAGGGCTCTGCTGCACAGGCAACCAGCTCTATAGGGACTTAGTGTTTAAAATGAGAGCAAGGATAACTAGTACTCAAACAGTATGTTTCACTTTGTGTTTCTATGTGGGTGCAAACTGTTGAAATCTTTACTTAATATATACTAAATTGATCTTCTGTATATAAAGAGAATTGAAAATGAATCTTGATGCGAATGGAAGGGGAGAAGGAGTGGGAGAGGGGAGGGTTGCGGGTGGAAGTTATGGGAGGGGGAAGCCATTGTAATCCATAAGCTGTACATTGGAAATTTATATTCATAAAATAAAAGTTAAAAATAAAATAAAATAAAATAAAATAAAATGAGAGCAAAGGTTCCTCATAGTAATGATTTCATTATGACTGCATAATCTGGGAACACACACAGTCACACAAACATTTGTTTACATTTACACAAACTAGAATGGAAATATCTGGTGATTGTGTGCAGATAAAATTAATACAATCCATATTATGGAATATACATTAAAACTGATGAGGGGGCTGGCGCTGTGGTTTAGTGGGCTAAGTCTTTGCCTGTGGCATCAGCATCCCATATAGATGCTGGTTCATGTCCCAGCTGCTCCTCTTCTTATTCAGCTCTCAATTTATGGCCCGGGAAAGCAATGGAAGATGGCCCAAGTGCTTGGAGCCCTGCACACACATGGGAGACCCAGAAGAAATCCCGGCTTTGGATCAGCCTGGCTCCTGTCTTTGTGGCTATCTGGGGAGTTAACCAGCAGATGGCAGACCTTTCTCTCTGTTCTCCCTCTCTCTGCCTGAAACTCTACCTCTCAAATAAATAAATAAAACCTTTAAAATAAACCTACATGCTTTCTCTAAAAAAAACCCACACTGATGAAAAGTAGAAAAATGATTAATCACCTAAGAGTATTATGATATTTGGTGTTCACATTTACTAAAGATAAGAAATGAAGAATGAGAACTAAAAGTTAAATAAAAAATTTATACCTCTAGTAATACAGACCAGTCAGCATGAGACATGTTTTCCTAAAGGTCTTGCACTTTTTAAACTAATGTTCACTGGGACCAGTAGGTTAATCCTCCACCTGTGGCACTGGCATCCCATATGGGCACCGGGTTCTAATCCTACCTGCCCTCTTCCAATCCAGCTCTCTGCTATGGCCTGGGAAAGCAGTAGAAGATGGCCCAAGTCCTTGGGCCCCTGCACCCACATGGGAGACCAGGAAGAAGTGCTGGATCCTGGCTTTGGATCGGTGCAGCTCCAGATGTTGCGGCCATCTGGGGTGTGAACCAACAGAAGGAACACCTCTCTGTCTCTCCCTCACACTGTCTGTAATTGTAACTCTCAAATAAATAAAAGAAATCTTTAAAGAACAAAAAAATAAACTGTTAGTCAAAATTAATTCTTAAGATGTGACACACAGGAAAATACTATCCCATAAACCACAAATGTATTCCTGCAGAAAAAAAAATGATGAAGGCTTTTTTGATCTTTTTATCATTATCTGCTAAATTAATTTCACAGTGATCATTGTGGATTTTTCAGTTCCTTGGCAGCCTTTCATGACACCTTATATTTTTTCAACACTTGCACTAGTTTTAGCTATTAAATTAACAGGTGATGACTACTATTTAAATTTAGTTAATTTAAAATAAAATTTTATTTAATTTTTAGTAGTTTATTAAATCATTCTAATCCAATAATTTAATTAATTAAAGTTTAAAAGTATGATTATACACACATCAACTTGTATCTGCAAAGTCTCCAAAGCACATTAGTGAGAAAGTGGGTGATTCACAGATTGCTTCTTGGCCTTTTGGCTAAGATCAAATGTGACTGATAATTACAACTGATTAATTTAATTGGATTTAGTCACTAATGCATCCTTACTATGTTGCTCTTTCTTTGTGTGTGTGTGTTTTTTTTTTTTTTTTTTGGTTTTAGGTTTTTTTTTTTTTTAACTTTCCATCTTCTACTGCTTTCCCAGGCCAGCCATAGCAGAGAGCTGGATCGGGAAAGGAGCAGCTGGGAGTAGAACCGGCACCCATATGGGATGCAGGCACTTCAGGCCATGGCTTTAACCTGCTGCACACTATGTTGATATTTCAAATATAGTTTGGGGAACTAATTTGCTGGGTGTGGCAAGGTATCCCTATTTTTTTTAAGATTATGTATTTGAACAGAGTTACAAAGAGGCAGAGGTAGAGAGAGAGAGGTAGAGAGAGAGAGAGGTCTTCCATATGCTGGTTCACTCCCCATGTGGCTGCAATGGCCTGAGCTGCACTGATCCAAAGCCATAAGCCAGGAGCTTCCTCTGTCTCCCTCATTGGTACAGGTTCAAGTTCAGCCTACTCCACTTGCTTCCAGCTCCCTGCTCATGCATCTGGGAGAGCAGTAGAAGATGGCCCAAATGCCTGGGCCCTGACCCTCACAAGGAAGACCCAGATGAAGGTTCTGGCTCCTGATTTTGGTCTGGACCAAAGCAAACCAGTGGATATAAGGTCTCTTCTCTTTGCATATCCCTCTCTTTAACTGTGACTTTCAATAACTAATACTTAAAAAGGAATTAATAAGCAAATGTATATTCCCTTTTATTTACCCAAACACATATTTACCACTTTCATGATCTCGATTCTTGCCTGTACATCCAAATATCTTGTAGTATTTATTTCAAATGGGAGAACTTCCTGTTATAGTGCAAGTATTCTAATAATTGCTTTAGAAATCTTTTTAGAAAAATGTTTTGTGTTTGCCTCATATTTGAGGATAGTTCCATTGAATATGGAGTCATATACTGCAGGGTAGCTTCTTTCTACCCTTTGAAGATGCCCTAACATTGTATCTGAGAAGTCAGCAATCATTCACGTATGGTTGTACCTGAGTAAGCCATGTAGAGTTGTTTTTCTTACTGTTTTCAATATCTCTGCCTCATGGTGGGCATTTGGCATGGCCCTTGGGATACCACTTGGGAGACCCACATCCCATGCTGCAGTCTTTGAGTTTGGGTCCTGGCCCTGATTTTGACTCCAGCTTTCTGCTCTTGTGCACAGCCTTGGAGGCAGCATGCCATAGCTTGGGTACTTGGGTTCTTGCCACAGAAGTGGAAAATCAAGAGGCTCCTTGCTTCCACCTGCTCAGCTCTGGCTGTTGTAGGCATTTGGAGGTTAAGCCAGTAGATGAAAGATAATCTCTCTCTCTCTCTCTCTCTCTCTCTCTCTCTCTCTCTCTTATCATTGAGTAAAAAATAAAAATGTGAAAGAGCCACTCCATATAAATCTATTTTTAATTTACAAAAAGATGCATTTGTTTTTGCTATTTTTGAATTTTTAATGCCTCAACTAGTATTCTTTGTATCAATCCTGATTAGGGGGACTTTGAACATTTAAAATCTATATACTGGCGTCTTTCACAAAATTTGGGAAGCTTTTATGATTTATTCAAACATACATTTTTTTGTTTCTCTTCCTTCTGAAACTCTAGTTTCATGTATTGAGGGTACTTCAAAAATTTGTGAATTAGAAGTAAAACAAGCTTATTTTCATGCATTTTTTTCAAATCTATGAATATAGAAGGCTTTAAAATATTAATGAAAATGGATGGATATTATACTCACAGCTGTCAGCATTTTTCACCCTGAAATGTAATTAGGTATTAATTCCACTCTCCACAAACTTTCAAAGTGTCTTTGAATATGAGATTGATTTGTAAATCGCTCCATGTGTTTGGACCTCGGCCCATTTTTCTTTTATAAAGACTGGATAACAACTATTGATTTGTTTTCCTAGTATGTTTTGGGTTGCATAAAAATACCACAGATTAGTAGTTTAAAAAGAAAAGAAATTTGTTTCTTATAATCTGGGGTCCAGAAAATATGAAGTCAAGAAGCTGCATCTAGAGTAGGTCATCTCGCCACATCATAGCGTTGCAGACAAAATTGCAAGGTGAGGGGCTGGCATTGTGGCACAGTTGCCTAATCCTCTACCTGCACTGTTGGCATCCCTTATGGGTGCTAGGGCAAGTCCCAGCTGCTCTTCTGATCCAGCTCTGTTCTATGGCTTGGTAAAGCAGTGGAAGATGGCAAAAAAGTGCTTCTGTCCCTGCACTCACATGGGAGACCTGGAAGAAGCTCCTGGCTTCTGATCATCCCAGCTCCAGCCACTGAGGTCATTTGGGGAGTGAACCAACAGATGGGAGACTTCTCTCTCTCTCTCTCTCTCTCTCTCTCTGCCTCTCACTATCTATAACTATATCTCTCTAATAAATAAAATCTTTTAAAAAGTTGTATGATGAGAGAGAGGGCAAGAAATTAAACTCATTGACTCAGGACCTTTCAACACTGGTATTAATCCATTCCTAAGGACAGAAACTGTTCCACTAAGGACTATTTTTAAAACACATGATTACAGGGGGTATGTTAAAACCATAGCATTTTGGGGGCCAGCACTGTGGTGCAGTGGGTTAAAGCTGCAGCCTGCAGCACCAGCATCCCATACAGGTGCCAGTTTGAGTCCCGGCTGCTCCACTTCCAATCCAGCTCTCTGCTATGGCCTGGGAGGGCAATAGAAGATGGCCCAAATCCTTGGCCCCTCCACCCACATGGGAGACTTGGAAGAAGCTCCTGGCTCCTGGCTTCAGATCAGCTCAGCCCTGGCCATTTTGGTCATTTGAGGAGTGAACCAGCAGATGGAAGACCTCTCTCTCTCTGGCTCTACCTCGCTCTGTAACTGTCTTTCAAATAAATAAAATAAATCTTTAAAAAAAACCCATGGCATTTTTAAAGCTAAAATATGGGCTATTATTTTGTTTTTTGTAACCTGTAGTTGAGTCCACATGCATTTTTTTATTTTATTACTGTATCATACAGCTCTAGAATTTCCATTGTTTTTCAAGTTGTTTTTCCTACTGATAATTTTGATATATCATTCTTTGTATTATAAACATATAGCATAAATATAGCATAAACATCTTATATTTTACTTTCAAAATCTGAGTTAACTTAAGTTTCTTTCTAGTGATTCTTTTTCCTTTGATTATGAATCACATTTTTCTTTCTTTACATAGGTGTTGATTCTGAATTTCTTCCTGGATATTATAAATTATGTTATAGAAATTGAGTACTGTTATATTTCTCAAGTGATTTTTGTTTTACAATGTAGTCAATAGGCTAAAGTCAAATTCCAAACTCTGCATTCCTTGCAGTGATAAGTAATTAACTTTTTTAAAAAAGATTTATTCATTTATTTGACAGTCAGAGTTACACAGAGAGAGGAGAGGCAGAAAGAGAGAGAAGCCTTCCATCCGAGGGTTCACTCCCCAGTTGGCCACAATGGCTGGAGCTGCACATGAGTGCAGGGGCCCAAGGACTTGGGCCGTCTTCTACTGCTTTCCCAGGCAATAGCAGAGAGCTGGATCAGAAGTAGAGCAGCCAGGGCATGAACCGGCGCCCATATGGGATGCCAGTGCTTCAAGCAAGGGAATTAACTGGCTGCGCCACAATGCCCGCCACTATTAACTTTATTTCATCCATTTATTTTACTAGCAGAGAGACAGCAAGACAGATAACCTGACAGACATAGGTTTCATATCTACAGGTTCATTACCCAAATGCCTGAAAGACCTGTGGGTGCACCAGTCCAGAGCTAGAAGCTGGGAACCTAATCCAGGTCTCCCATGGGAGTGGCAGGGACCAGATTACTTGAGTCACTACCTGCTGCTTCCCACGGTGCCCATTAGCAGGAAGATGGAATTGGAAGCAAAGTTAAAACATGAACCCACACATCTGAATATGGGCTACAGGCATCCCAAATGTACCATCACCCCTGCACCAAACACCTACGTCTCACAACTTCAATCCTTTCATGGATGTCTACATGATGATGGTTTGTTATCTTATTTATGTAAAAAGGTCACCATTGCCTTTAGGGAAATCAAAAGAACTATGTGTAAAATATAACTATATACATACAGGTAGCAGAGCATCTAGTTTGGCATCTGGGCCCAAATCTGAGTCTACAGTGTGTGTTACAGAATAGGGGCAAACTATGCCCATGCTTGCTTCTCTGTGCCTTGTCTACTCCAGATAGGAGTCCCACTTTTAGGTGAGTAGAAGAATCTGATCATTTCTTCTCTACTACAGCCCTTCAGGGACTTGAATTTTATTCTTCTGTACCTTCCTTGCTTTTTCCAGTCAGTTATAGGTATAGATGTCTACACAGAAATATTTAAATTGCCAGACCTCTTTAAGTATGGGGCATCAAGCAAAAGAGAAAAGCAGTGAAACAAAAATTGGTTTGTTGCAGAGGTCAACAAGATGGGATGATTTTTCTTAGACCAAGATCAAAACAGAAGGGACACGGTTCATAAACTAAGACATGAAGAAGGGTATATTGCCAATAACTTTACAGAAATTTAAAAGAATATAAAGGAATACTGTGAATCAATATGTCAAAAGATCCAACAATTTATATGAAACACATACATTGCTAGAAAAATACAAATTGTCACACTCTCAAGAAGAAACTAAAAATATTAGTAGCCTAAAGCAGTCAAAAATCAAACAATAATAATAATAATAAATTTAACCAGCAATTTAAAACATTACCACAAAGTCCTGACCCACATGGTTTCCTTTGTGAATTCTATCAAGCATTTAAAGATACAATAACAATATTTTTCAAACTCTACCAAAACACTTGCCAACTCATTGTCTTTTTTTTTTTTTTTTTTGACAGGCAGAGGAGCAACCCGGACTAGTACCCGGCGCCCCAACCGGGACTAGAACCTGGGGAGCCAGCGCTGCAGGTGGAGGATTAGCCTAGTGAGCCACGGCATCGGCCAACTCATTGTCTTAATATTTAAAAAACAATGAGTTCAAATGAATTGTATTGATATCTTAAAAGTCAACAATAGCAGGTAACTGGGTCACAAGCCGAGGAGCCGGCCTCAAACTGGCCGTCCAGTACGGGATGCAGGCTCCCTAGCTGTGGCTTACCCTACTGCACCACAACACTGGCCCCAAAAGATTCATTTTAACACACCATGCTGATTGAGAAGAAAAATTGCATTCTTAGCATAGAGAACGTCAGCAAGAGACCTGGAAACATCACCTCAGCATTGTCCCCCTGCAGGCTGTGCTGCTGGCCTCCCTGGCCTGGAGGTAAAGGGGAAGCTGATCAAGCTTGCCACTCACTGTGCTTTGCCCAAGGCCAAGGCCACAGATTCCAGAGCCAACCGCGGGGAATGCAGGGCCCCCTGCAGCCAGTTCCAGCAGGTCCACCAACTCCACCTCCCCTTCTGGGGACACCAAGCTTCTGAGCCGTCCAGCTTCCTTTTCACAGGCGGGCAGAGGCTGGACCACCCTGGGCCTCTGGGCAGCAGAGCCTGACTACCACTGTGACGCGAAGAGCCCGCGTGTTCAGGTAATACTGCGCGGGCGCACCTGATTGGATTGTTTGCAAAGCTGGAGGGGAGCGTTCGACGTCACAAAGGTGTAGCCAATCAGAGGAGGGCGGTGACTTGGGGTGGCAGTGTGGGGGTTGTGAGGGGAGAAGCCTGGGCTCTGGTCTGAAGCCGCCTCCTCCCCCTTTCTGTCTTCCGCTGCAGCCAAGCCCGCTGTACCTCTGTTCCCACAGGGATCCGTGAGCTGGAGCCTGCAATGACCTGCTGCAGGTGAGTCACGGTTTGCCGACTGTTGACTCCTGGGCCCTTGTCTTTCTTCACATTCCTGGGTCATTGTTCTGTAGGGTCATTTACGTTTGATAAATTGATTTGAAGAGTGCGTAAAGGTATTAGATAATTGAATCCTTTTTTGATTCATTTCTCTTGTAACTATGTGTTTCCTAGTCTGTCTTTTGTCCACTTTGTTTCTTGCTGGTACTTAGTAATCCAATTGGCTTTATATGTGGATCTACTGCCCAGAAGTGTTGCTGTAGCTAATTATCAGTTGTATTTGTTTGGGGATTAGATTGGATTATCTTTGTATGTAATGTCATCCACATATATTGACAATTATATTGCAAAAAAATGTGATTCTTTTATCTTACATGCCTTTGCTTCCCTGACTATAGGTCCAGTACAATGTTATGAGAGGAGGCAGCCTTGTCTGGGTGAGTGTCCAAGGAAAAATCTCTCAGTGCTCCTTAAGTAATTTATTGTATGCTAATTTTAGATAATCTTGATCAGATTAAGCAAATCATTATTTTTAAATATTTTGCTAACATTTGATTTTTATGGCTGGATGCAGAATTTTATTAAATGCTTTTTAAACATTCAATCTAAATGATCATGTAATCCCTTGAATTCTTCACCTACCTGGATGATTTACATGTTTTTTTGAGAATGTTAAATACTTTTGCATTTTTAGTGTATCTTGCTTGTCATTGATCTATTAGTTTTTCATATGTGGTTTATCTAATATTTTAAAATATTTATTTATTTATTTATTTGATAGGCAGAGTTTCAGAGAGGCAGAGGCAGAGAGAGAAAGAGACAGGTCTTCATCTGCTGGTTTACTCCCCAAATGGCTGCAATGGCTGGAGCTGGGCCGATCCAAAGCCAGGAGCCTGGATCGTCTTCCAGGTCTCCCACACAGATGCAGGGGCCCAAGGATTAGGGTCATCTTCCACTGCTTTTCCAGACCATAGCAGAGAGTTGGATTGGAAGTGAAGCAGCCGGGATGTGAACCTGTGCCCATCTGAGATTCCAGCACTGCAGGCAATGACTTTATCCGCTATGCCACAGCAAGGGGGCGAAATTTATATTATATTTGGTTAGAATATTTGCATATTGGGGCCGGCACTGTGGCGCATCAGGTTAAAGCCTTGGCCTGAAGTGCTGGCATCTCATATGGCACCAGTTCTAGTCCCAGTGGTTCTACTCCCAGCTGCTCTGCTTCCAATCCAGCTCTCTGCTATGGCCTGGGAAAGCAGTAGAAGATGGCCCAAGTCCTTGGGCCCCTGAACCCACATGAGAGACCTGGAAGAAGTTCCTGGCTCCTGGCTTCAGATCAGCGCAGCTCCAGCCATTGAGGCCATCTGGGGAGTGAACCAGTGGATGGAAGACCTCTCTCTCTGTCTCTACCTCTCTCTGTAACTCTGTATTTCAAATAAATAAATCTTTAAAAAAAAGAATATTTGCATATCTTTTAGAACAAGAAACTCTTTAACTTCACTTTAATTTATGTTATATTCCAAGTTTCATCATCTGTGTAATAGTGGTTTCCCAAAAGACATTTAAAGATATTCTACTGGCTGGCACCGTGGCTTAACAGGCTAATCCTCCACCTTGTGGCGCCTGCTGGCACACCAGGTTC
Organism: Lepus europaeus; assembly: GCF_033115175.1. NCBI lineage: Eukaryota > Metazoa > Chordata > Mammalia > Lagomorpha > Leporidae > Lepus > Lepus europaeus. The sequence goes on from NC_084844.1 coordinate 73,013,957, forward strand.
TAGTCCCGGTTGGGGCGCCGGATTCTATCCCAGTTGCTACTCTTCCAGGCCAGCTCTCTGCTATGGCCCAGGAAGGCAGTGGAGGATGGCCCAATTCCTTGGGCCCTGCACCCGCATGGGAGACCAGGAGAAGCACCTGGCTCCTAGCTTTGGATCAGCATGATGCGCCGGCCGCAGCGGCCATTGGAGGGTGAACCAACGGCAAAAAGGAAGACCTTTCTCTCTGTCTCTCTCTCACTATCCACTCTGCCTGTCAAAAATAAATAAATAAATAAATAAAAATAAAGATATTCTACTTATTTTCACTTGGGGCAAGTGTGGTAAACAAATGTTTTTCCTTCCTTAAAAGTTTGGAAGTCGTTTTCAAGTTCTTCAAAAATTGGCTCAGTTTGTTTAGTTTGTATAGTTTTTTTAATTCTATGCTATATTTGTGTTTCGGGAAACTGTTTTTCAGAATATAGTGGATTTTAGTGTCTGTAGTCATATTTTCACCCCTAAGAATTTCATAAAGCTCTCTTAACATCTTTGTAAGTTCTATGAACTCTGTAAAGATGATTCTGTTTAATTTCTTGAAAGTGCCTTTTGGCTAATTAATTTTCTTAATATTTTTAAGATTTTTTTGTGATGGCCTTTCCTTTCACTGAATGTCAAAAACTACAACTATATCACTATATCATTAATATGTTGTGGCACAGCATGTTAAGCCACCGCCCACAAGGCCAGCGTTCCATGAGTCCCAGTTCCAGTCCTGGCTGCTCCATTTCTGATTCAGCTCCTTTTGCAGAAAAATATCAGAAAAATATCAGAGGATGACCCAAGTAATTGGGCCCCTACCACCCACACTATAGACCTGGATGGAGTCCCAGGCTCCTGGCTTTGGCCTTGCCAAGCCCAAGGTGAAGGCCATTTAAGGACTGAACCAGTGGATGGCATATTCTCTCTCTCTCTCTCTCTCTCTATATATATATATATATATATATATATACACACACACATATATATGCACATATATTTATTTATCTTCCTCCATCCCTCCCTCTCTACTGTAAACTCTGCTTTGCAAATAAATGAAATAAACCTTTTTAAAAATAATATTGGGACATAGAAGAAGAAGAACTGAAATAGGAACAAGAACAAAAACAGAAACGGGACTGATAGAGGAAGGAGAAGGAGAGAACAATCAATGGAGTCACACCACTGTGTCAGTTTCCGTGATGGTTCCCAATGACTCATGTCCTGGTACTCCTGCCCCAATGCAATCTTTTTCCATACTGACTAGGAATCACCTACATAATCTAGCAGATATTCCAGAAATGATGGAGTGGGACTTTTATGAGGCCAGATCCTAAAAGATATTTAAATTTCTCCCTTGCTCTCTTTTAAATAAGCTCTTGAAAATAAGCCAGCATCGCAACTTTGAGAGCGCTCGGACAGCCCTCACAGCGAAATCCACATGGTGCACAACTAAGGCCTACTGCTAACAATCAGCACTGCATTTCTAGGCACGCGAGTGAGTGAACTGGACGTGAACCTGCCAGCCTCAGCCATACCTTCAGATGACTGCAGCCCAGCCAACAGCTCGATGCAGCTGCTGTGGAAACCAGGTACAGAACTATGTATGTAACATTTCTGGATTTCTCGCCCAGAGAAGATGGCATGTTTCTTGATTTTCAGCTATTTAATGTGGGGAAAATGGTGTACAGTAATAAATAACTATGAATGATAGGTGAAATAAGGTCTGAAGAATTACCATTTAATTTCAAATTCATTTAGTTTAACTTCTTGAAGGTTATTAGTGACCTTGAAAAGAGCAGTTCAGCAGAGTATGTGATCAAAAGCCTTAGTAGAGTGTGTTCAGAGGGACTGAGAGAAGAGAAAGTGGAGACAGAAACTGCAGGTAATTCTTTGGTAATTTTTTCTGTACAAAGAAACAGAGAATTGGGGCAGTAGCTGAAGGGAAAAGGGTGTTCAGGTTTTGCTTTTGATTTACCAAATAATATAGCCTGATGTATATGCTGCTGCTGATGATTTAAGAGACAGGCATAAATTTCAGTTAAATGTGTAAATGGCTGGTAGGTCCACTGTCCTTGAGTAGTTGAGGGAAAAAAAGATCTAGATCCGTGTCAAGGAATGGGCCATGAGAGGACAGACAGTTCATATTTAATAGGGGAAGGGCAGGCAGAGTACCCATTGCTGCTATTAATGGGTAGGTGTGGTGGTGGGCGCCCTTATTTATTCTGCTTTTTGAGAAGCAATGTCATCAAAAGTGAGTGAGAAGGAGAGAGGGTATAGGAGATTAGAGACGGTGTTGGAGAGTCATCCATGACAGCACACTGGGATGTAAGTACACTTTTCCAGGGAGTCCCAGCAAGGATAATTGAATCAAAATCAGTACCCAGATATTCAATTTCTATAAAATCTTTTCATATGGTATTCTCGTTCCCTAAAATAGAATGCCACCTAATGGGTACAGAGTTTGGGCTTGGGAAGATGAACACATACTGGAGATGGTAGTGACAATGGAATTGCAACAATGTGAATGTACTCACTGCCATAGAGTTATAGACACACACAAGTGATTAAAATGGTAAATTTTATGTTACTTATTTTTTACTTCAGACACACAAAGGAATGGAGTACTGATACATACATCCTACAAAGGAAAAGACAGTTACCAAAGTCCATATTATAGTATTCAATTCATATGAGAGTCCAGAATAGTAAAATCTATAGATAAAGGAGGAGGAGGTGGAAGAATAACTATATTTCTGAAGTTGTTCTTCTGAAATTTGTATTACTTAAAAAATAAATTTTAAAAAATTAAAGAGCTCAAAGCATGCAAAGAAGAAAATCTATAGAGACATATCATAGATTAGAACTGGGGTTGAATAGGGGCACTTTGCAAGAATAAGGGATTGATAAAGGACACAGGGTTTCTTTGTGAGATGATGAAATGTTCTAAAATTCATTGTGAACATACCTGAGAATATGCCCAAATCATTGAATTATATGCTGTAAGTGGGTGAATGTTTTGTTATGTGAATTGTATCTCAACAAAATTCTCTTTTTTAAACATATTGACTAACTACTGATATAGGTTACATGAATGACCCTCAAAAACATGTCAAATGAAGGAAGCTAGATGAAAGAGACTCCTTATTATTTAATTCCACTTGTATTACATGTGATTTTTGGAAAGAGATCAGATGTCAAGTGGCATGAATGGGCATACCTCTTGTTCCCTTCCCACCCTTCGGACTCGTACCACTCCAAGTAAGCTTTTTTTTTTTTAAGATTTATTTATTTATATGAAGGTCAGAGTTACACAGAGAGAGAAGGAAAAGCAGATAGAGAGATCTTCCATCTGCCGGTTCACTTCCCAATTGACTGAAATGGCCGGAGCTACACCAATCCAAAGCCAGGAGCCAGGAGCTTCTTCCAGGTCTCACATGTGGGTACAAGGGCCTAAGTGCTTGGGCGTCTTGTACTGCTTTCCCAGGCCACAGCAGAGAGCTGGATCAGAAGTGCAGCAGTCAGGACTCGAACTGGTGCCCATATGGGATGCTGGCACTGCAGGTTGGCTTTCCCCACTATGCCACAGTGCTGCCCCTCCAAGTAGCCTTTCAACTGATAAAATTGCAGGAAAAAGAGAGGCACAGGATGGACACTTTTGTGTGGCAATGACCTCGTCCAAATCCAGGTCTAGGTGTGCTTGCTCACTTGCTCTTCAGCAAATCACCTTGCTGATAACCATGGGGCAAAGTGTGCACAGAAAGATTGGTCAAAAGAGGAACTGAAAGTCATGACTTGGAAAGCTATTTTGCTGAGATAATTTTTTTTAACCCTCAGAAATTACCACATTTGCTTCCTTTCCTTCAAACTTGCTGCTAGGCACTTAACTGAACCTGCCCACCTCATTCACTATGGTTTGGATATTAGTTAGGGTGTGGGCCCAAGGGCACATCTTTAAAGGTTTGGTTCCCCAAGTCTTATGTTAATGGTAGTAAATGGGTGGAAACATAATCTGATTGTGATGTTTAGAGGTGGGGCCTTGTGGAAGCAATTAGCTTGGATTAGATTACCAGAGTGGAGTCCCCATGATTGAATCCTGGTGGTCTCTTAAGGAGAGACACAGAGACAGTACTCCTCTTGCCCTGGGATGCTCTGCACCACCTCAGGACTCTGCCAGGAAGAACACCACCTCCAAATGCCAAGTCAATGGGGTTCACTGAACTTTTTCTCTTTTTTAGATTTATTTATATATTTGAAAGAGTTACACAGAGAGAGGAGAGGCAGAGAGAAAGAGAGAGAGAGTGAGAGAGAGAGGTCTTCTATCCACTGGTTCACTCCCCAATTGGCTGCAACAGCCAGAGCTGTGAAGATTCGAAGCCAGGAGCCAGGAGCTTCTTCGGGGTCTTCCACATGAGTGCAGGGGCCCAAGGACTTGGCCCATCTTCCACTGCTTTCCTAGGCCATAGCAGAGAGCTGGATTGGAAGTGGAGCAGCTGGGTCTCAAATTGGTGCCCATATGGGATGCTGGTGCTTCAGGCCAGGGCATTAACCTGCTGCACCACAGCCCTGGCCCCAAATCATCTTCTGTACCTACAAAACCATAAGGGAAAATAAACATCATTCCCCCACAAGTAACTTGTTATAGGTATCTATCTCATTGTGGTAATGAAAAAATAATAAGTAATAGTTCATTCATGCGTAATTCATATCATATCTGGGTACAACGAGTGTGAAACCAGTTTTCAGAGTTCTACAGTCTTCCTTTGGTCACACATATTTTGGAATAGTTGTCCATCCCTCCAGTTGAGAACTATGAAGTGTGCAGTGATCAATGAGTTCTCCTCTCTGTATTCACCTCTTCTTCTTCCTACCTGATCCTCCACTTAAGAACGATTCCTCAAAGTGGAAAGAAGGAAGCAAACTTGTACCTTTGTGCCCATGAAGGTGTGAACATTCACCTAGGAAACTAGGTGAAACTAAGAGATCAAATAATATTGGATAGAGGAATTATTTCAAATGATCTTTTCTTCTCCATATTCTAAGAAAATATATACTAGTTGGTTAGCTGTGACCATCAAGAAATATGCTATTGATAGTGTAACTCCCTTTGCAAACATCATATCAAAAATAAGAACACAGGGGCCAGTGCTTTGGCATTGCAGATAAAGCCACCGCCTGCAGTGCTGGCATACCATATGGGTTCCAGTTTGAGTCCCAGCTGCTCCACTTCTGATCCAGCTCTCTGCTATGGCTTGGGAAAGCAGTGGAGGATGGTCCAAGTCCTTGGCCCTTGCACCCACATGGGAGACCTGGAAGAAGCTCCTGGCTCCTGGCTTCAGATCAGCATAGCTCTGGCTGTTGTGGCTATTTGGGGAGTGAACCAGTGGATGGAAGACCTCTCTCTCTCTCTCTCTCTCTTTCTCTCTCTCTCTCTCTGCCTTCAAATAAACAAATAAATCCTTAAAAAAATAAGAACACAGGGGAGTGGGCATTTAACCTAGTGGTTAAGATGCCAGCTGAGACCCCCATGTCCCATATCACGGTACCTGCATTCAGTTACCAGCTCTGATTTCTGACTCTTGCATCTTGCTAGTGAAGAACCTAAGAAGCAACGGTGATGGCGTTAATAGTTCAGTTCCTGACACCTACATGGGATACCTGGATTGAGTTCCAGGCTTACAGCTTCAGCAGGGGTCAGTTCTGACCATTTGGAGAATAAACCAGCAGTTGGGAACTCTATTTACTTTCCTATCTCTGTCTCTGCTTCCTGAAAAGACAACAATTAGAGAAAATGACTCATGGGTGTTATGAAAATGAGGCTATCATATTCTCTTGCTCATACATCAGATGATCAGTGGAAAGTAGAGTCTTCCTGGTGTGCCTGAGCACTGAGTTGGGCCATGGATTGTGGTGGAAGACAGCGAGGGAGGAAGAGGAATATTTGGCAAAATCATTGCCCTCTTATCCTTCTCTCTGAAGTGACCTCTCTAAAGAATCCGCTTTTCCTCTGGCCCTGATTCCCGCACATACATTCACTCTATTCTGCTTGTGTACATGCAATGAAACACAGTTTAGCTATTTCTGTGTAAGATGTTGTGTTTGTGTGGAGTGGCTAAAATTGAAACAACTCACTAGGCAACCCACAAAGTCTATTTAATTGAATGTCAGAGTTACAGTGAGAGAAAGAGAAGAGGGAAGAAGGGAGTGAAGGAGGGAAAGAGAGAGAAGAGGGAACAATGGAGGGAGAGAGAGAAGAGAGAGAGAATCTTTCATCCACTGGCTCTCTCCCCAGATGGCCTCAATGAAGTCAGGAGCCAGGAGCTTCATCTGGCCTCCCCCATGGGTAGCAGAGACCCAAGTACCTGGACCATTTTCTGCTGCTTTCCTAGGCCATTAGCCGGGAGATAGGTTGAAAATGGAGCAGCCAGGACATCAACCAGCACCCACATGGGATTCTGACATTGCAGGTAGCAGCTTTACCCTCTTGTGACACAATGCTGATCCTCAGAACTAAAATTCTTAAAGGTTGTTTTTGATTTCAACTTAAACCAGTCCATATAACTGCCATCAGGTGGAATTTTAAGAATGCTCAAAGCATTTTGTTTACAACTAAACTTTCTCAGTAACTGAACACTGCCAAAAAAAGGCATAACAGATTCAGTCTTCTTTTTATTTAGTTTTAAAGTTGTATCCAATTATTTATATTTTATTTGAATGACAGAGACAGAAAGATATTCCATTCACTCATTCACTACCTCCCTTGCACTGCAAATGATCACAACAATAGGGCTGGGCAGGGGGCTAGGACTCAATCAGAGTTTAATGTGTGGGTGGCAGGGACCCAGGTTTCTGAGCTATTTTGAGAGGAGTCATGAGATAATAGGCAGTCTGGAAATTGAGGGTAGGAAATGTTTCCCCCAAAAGTTATCCTTAGCAAGTGCCTGCCTGCCTGCCCACTCCTTGGGAGCATGAGAACACCAAGGGTGTGGTGACTCCATCCTCTGAGCTCCCAGTTTACTGTAAAGCAAATTAGGTATCCCACCCTTGTGATGGCTCTTCTGTTTTATCATGAACAGGCCAGATAGGACAAAAGATTGTAAATCAGGTCTTTGGTTTGTCCCTACCTTATTAATTGGCAGTTTCTTCCCCAAAATTGTACTTAAAAACTCCACTACCCCCATTCCCTTAGGGGTATCTTGGAAGCCCCTCTCCATGCCATTCTGGCTGGAGGTCTTTGACTCTAGTAAATCTTGCTTTTTAAATCTCTGTTTATCTGCTTGGAAATTCTTCTTCCATGTGAGACAAAGAACTGAGGTAATTATCTTTGCCACTGCTATTTCCCTGTAACTCTGTCTTCTGCTGCCTTCTCAGGGTGTGCAGTAGCAGCAACCTGGATTGGCATGGAAATGAGACTTGGACCAGGCACACTGATATAGGATGCGGGTCTCTTAACTGCTGTACCAATTGTCCATCCCTAATCCCCTTTTTATATGAACCTTCAAGGCATTGTGCTTGTCACTATTGCAGGTACAGTTTCTTGCATTTGATTCTTTTTTTTTTTTGACAGGCAGAGTGGACAGTGAGAGAGAGACAGAGAGAAAGGTCTTCCTTTTGCCGTTGGTTCACCCTCCAATGGCCGCTGCGGTAGGGGCGCACCACGCTGATCTGATGGCAGGAGCCAGGTGCTTCTCCTGGTCTCCCATGGGGTGCAGGGCCCAAGCACTTGGGCCATCCTCCACTGCACTCCCTGGCCACAGCAGAGAGCTGGCCTGGAAGAGGGGCAACCGGGACAGGATCGGTGCCCTGACCGGGACTAGAACCCGGTGTGCCGGCGCCGCAAGGTGGAGGATTAGCCTAGTGAACCACGGCGCCGGCCTTGTATTTGATTCTTAAGGTGGACAGATAACCTTCTGTTTATTAAAATTAATTTCTGTATGTCAAAAAGATAAACGGGTTTTTTCACCTAAAGAAATCACAGAAGTGATTCCCACCACCTTTAAAATCAGTGGAGATAGAGAGTGGAATAGTTTGAAGCTTTATAAGATGTAGGCTAGTATATAGGACCTGCATATAATTCAAATATTGATTAATCCTATAGTACTTGAAGTGAATTTAATGGAATCTGAGGTGGGTTTTTGTATAAAATTGGGAGAAGGATTGTGATGCAACAGTTAACAGTGCTACCTGTGATGCAAGCATCCCTTATCAGAGACCCTGAGTTCAAGTCCCACCTCCAGTTCAGATTCCACTTCTTGGGAGGTAGCAGGTCATGGCTCAAATACTGATACCACCCACATAGGAGCCCTTATTGGGTTGTGGGCTCCTGGCTTCAACCTGGCCCAGCCTTGGCTGTTGTAGTCTGTTAGGGAGTGAATAAGTACAGAGGACCTTTTTGCCTCTTTCTTATTTTTTAAATATTTATTTTATTTATTTGAAAGTCAGATTTACAGAGAGAGGTAGAGACAGAGAGAGAGGTCTTCCATCCGCTGGTTCACTCTCCAGATGGCCACAATGGCCAGAGCTGAGCCAATCTGAAGCCAGGAGCCAGGAGCTTCTTCTGGGTCTCCACGTGAGTGCAGGGGCCCAAGGACTTGGGCTGTCTTCTACTGCCTTCCCAGGCCATAACAGAGAGCTGGATTAGAAGAGAAGCAGCAGGGACTAGAACTGGTGCCATATGGGATGCCGGTGCTTCAAGCCAGGGCTTTAACCCATTGCACCACAGCCTCTTTCTTTATCTTTGTATCTCTGCCTCTCAAATATGAAAATTAAAGAGAAAGAAACAGGTAGTCTAGAAAATGGATTAGGTCAATGTGAAAGACTCCCTGTTAGAAAACACCCTGGAGATAAGATGTACAGGCAAGAAGAGGAGTTGATTCCCAGTTGGTATGTGGGTTATTGTAGGTGAGGGGTATGTTATCTAAGTCAGTCAGCATGTGCCTCCCTTTCTTTTCTTCCCTCTTGTCCCCAGAAGGCCAGGTTGTTGCCTCTGAATCACAGCTTCCTTCTTGCTCTCCATCCCCCCATGCTAGACCTCCTTCATTTGCTTTGTCCCTAGGAGCAGGCCCAGGCCCCATAGGGCTAGAAGTGTTGGCAGGGGACAGGCAACTGGCTCATTCCCCTCCTGACCACTCCCAGAAGCCCTTCACCTTGGTCTGGCTGTCCTCCTCCCAGTCCCAGCTCTAGTGCTGACCCTGCAATGGCATTGTCAGCAAGCACTCTTCTGACCATACTTATCCCACGGACCCTGGCCCATCTGTGCCTTCTCATCCTACAGCTGACTGTGCCCAGGCTCCTTGAGCACTCTTGCTCAGGAGTCCCTCCTGTCTGAGTGTCAAGAACCCGAGGAGGCTGAAGATAGTGTTTGCTATCCTACTTTTCTGTGACTGCTTAGCACCCCAGTGACCCATGGGACCTGCAGTAAAGTCCAGCAGCTCCTGGATTCTTCCCACCTTCTCCATCGGCTACATCCACCCTACCTCGCCCATGCCTTCCAGGTACACTGGCAGGATGGGGCACAGCTGTGGAGGGCTCCTTATGAAGACCATGAGTGGTGGGACCTGGCACTTGGACTGCTAGATCTGTCGGATACCACTGGTATTCTCAGGGTCCCTGCTGCTGTATTGGTGGGCTTCCTGGAGGAAGGACAGGAGTCAATGAGCCAGGATCCTCTTGATTCAACAAAGCATCAGTCATAGGGGCAGCAATCATCCTCTAAGTGGAGAATTCTTTCCCTCCAGTGTAATCAGGGCCTGGAGAGAACCCTCAGTGGGAGAACTGGCAGGCTTGAGCCTCCAGAGTGAGGGCTGCTGCCCCTTCTCTCCCTTGCTTTGCAAGAGGCAGACCCCTGTGTGGCTTCCTTGCAGGGTGTCCTGGTGAGCATTTTGAGCAGGTGGGCTGCAGGAAGAGCTCTATGCTGGATGCCCTCACTGGGAAGCTCCACAGGTATCCACATCAGTGCAGCCCATCCTCAGCTCTGCTCCTTGGCAGATACTTGCTAAGCCCCTGCTGTATGTTGAACCTCTTTTTAGGGGTCAGGGATCCCAAAAGAACAAGATAGGTTCTCTTTCTTGGAAGGGTTTTCAGTGTGGAAAGAGGAAGGATGGCAAGAAAGTGAGTCATTGTACTAATCAGACCAGAGTGCTATCAGGGCCGTGCCAATGAGTGAAGGACAGAGATGGAAAAGATCCTGTGTCTGCTATTCCTCAGAAAATGGGGCTGTGCAAGGGAGGGGTCCAGAGAGGAGCACAGGCTGGGGGAGGGCCCTCTTATTCCCAGGTGAGAATGAGATCCATGCCTTTCTGAGCACCTGAGCAACCCAGGTAGGAGAACTGCTGGGCTCTAGCCAAAGAGCCTCATTTGCACCCCGCAATGCCAATGTCTGCTAACTCATATGAAACATGAAGGGGGACCCTGTGTAGAAGCCTGGGAGGCTTCTGGGGGTGGGGGCTGGGCATGCCATGACCCAGTGGGGAGCTGGTCCCATGCTGCTAGCCTGGATCTCTGCAGGGGCTCTCCAAAGTCTTTGACCTGGACACCCACAAACCCTGGATCCAGTTTTCTGTCATCCAGGACAACATCTTCTTTGAAAAGACATTTGCTACCCAGCTGTGCAGGAGGCTTGTGCCTTCAGTGACAACCTCGGCATGAGTGCCTGATCTTTTTTTTAAAAGATTTTTATTTATTTGGTTGAGAGGTAGAGTCACAGGCCGTGAGAGGGAGAGAAAGAGAAAGGTCTTCCATCTGCTGGTTCACTCCCCAATGGCTGTGCTGGCTGGAAATGAGCTGATCTGAAGCCAGGAGCCAGGAGCTTCTTCCAGGTCTCCCACATGGGTGCAGGGGTCCAAGCACTTGGGCCACCTTTTACTGCTTTCCAAGGCCATATCAGAGAGCTGGATTGGAAGTGGAGCAGCCAGGACTAGAACCGGTGCCCATATGGGATGCTGGTGCCTCAGGCAGAGGATTTACCTACTGTGCCACAGCACTGGCCCCGAGTGCCTGATCTTAAAACCTCTTGGCTGTCTACTCTCCTATGGGCCCCTGATACCTCAAATCAGAAAATTCCTTCTCTGGAAAGAGGCTGGTTCTATTCAGGCTTCATTTATCTAGATGTCAGATTTTGGTCCTCCCAGAGTATCCAGTTCCCCTTCCCCAGAGCCCCAGAGGGGTAGTGGTGCCTGGGAGTTCCCTCAGAAGCTGAGAGAGCCCTGAAGCCTCTGGGGCCAGAGGAGGATTCCCCAAGCCTTAGTTCTCCACAGGTCTTGGTACTGGTTTGACTCAGTAGGGCCTCCCACATCTCCCACTGGAAAGGCTGCAAGAATCAAAGTGTCATTTGGAAGCCCAGGGAAACCTGTCAAGCCTGTTAGATTCCCCCTTATCCATTCCAGAGTATGAATTCATCAGGGAGGGGATTCAGGATTTCTCTCATGACTTTTCCACCCAACCCCATGTCACCTCCAGGACCGTCATCACCTTTACCCCACTAGGTAGATATGGAACTTCCCTAGAGAGGAGGCTCTTTGGCATCCTGTGATCATTTATCATTTGTTTCTGCATCAGTCATTTCCCAGATGTCTACTGGATCTGGAGTGTTACTCCAGACACAGAGATGACTAGGGACACTTAATCATCTAAAGCATATGCCTCAGGACTCTTGCTGTCTGATGCAGCACATTTCATCCTCTGGGTCTGGGGACACTTTAGCTCAGTAGGCCACTCCTGAGGCCTTAGGGAAGCTCAGAGTACATTCCTTCTCCAGAGACCTGTGGAAGCTTTTTTCTTTTAAAGATTTATTTATTTACTTGAAAATCAGAGTTACACGGAGAGAGAAAGAGAGGCAGAGAGAGAGAGAGGTCTTCCATCCACTGGTTCACTCCCCAGTTGGCCACAATGGCCAGAGCTACACCAATCGAAACTCAGGAGCCAGGGGCTTCTTCTGGGCCTCCCCTATGGGTGCAGGGGCACAAGGACTTGAGCCATCTTCTGCTGCTTTTCCAGGCCAGAGCAGAGAGCTGGATCAGAATTGGAGCAGCTGGGTCTTGAACCAGCACTCATATGGGATGCCAGCACTGCAGGCTGTGGCTTTACCCACTGTGCCACAGCACTGCCCCCCTGTGAAAGCATTTACATCAACTTAGCCCTTGGTCATTCTTGCTTGTTAAGGTAGGGGCAGTGAATCTGACAGATTGGTTAAGAATCTGAGTTCAGGGCAGGCATTAGCCCAAAAGTTAAGGCATCACTTGGGACATGTGCAACATATATTGGAGCATCTGGCTTAGGTCCTGGGTGCTCTGCTTCCAATCCAGCTTCCTGTGTATCCTGGGAAGCAGAAGATATTAGATTCCCTGCCACTGATGTCAGAGACCTAGATTGTGTTCCAGGCCCACCCTTGACTCTTGTGGGCATTTGGGAGAGTGAGCCAGGGGATGAAAGCCTCCTCTCTCGCTCATAAAGTAAAAATGAATTTTTAAAAAATTCTCAGTTTCTGACCTACCTTATTAGCTGTGGTCAAGATCATTAATCTGCCTGAGCTGTGGTCTCATTTGATACCAAGTGGCTATTCATAAGGTTGGCATGGAGACTCAACGAACTAATGCTTGTAAAGGGATAGCACATGGTATCTGTTGGGTAAATGCTAGGTGGTGTTGGAATTAGGGTTTGTCTCTTCTGATGTACTCACCCCAAATATAAATGCAGTTGAATCAAGTTCCCTCAATCTCTTCACCTACAAAGAGACAGGGAATGAGGCACAGGGCATTGAGTTGCCTACAGTCTCACTGGGGTGCCTTTTCTATCAGATGCTGCCTGTGGGAGGTAGGGGAAGGGGTAACCTTCAGTGGGCCTAGATTGCCCTTGCTCATTCTGTCTACAGAAGAGTTAAAGGCAGGGCACAGGCAGGGAGGAGAGAGGAGATCCAAGCCTTGGGCACTTGGCTGAGTGGCAGCACAGGAATGTGTTCCTCAGCATCCTGTTTTCCTCTGTCCACACAGGTCTGCGGTGCTGGCCATCTGATATCCTCTTGTAGCTCCATGGCAGAGTTAGGGGCCCTGTAAAGAGCATTATGTGGCCTGAGGCACTGGGACCCAGCAAAGCTGAGAACTGTCCTTGACTGGCTGGAGGGAAGTCCACTCCAGGTCTCACCTTCTCCCCCAGGGGCAGGCAGCCCGAGTTCTCTTCAGTCATCTTCCAACTGCCTTGAGATCAGTTCCGAGGAGAGCCTGAGGGATCTTCTGGGGTTAGGGTCCTAGTGGCTATGGTGCCCCTGCCTCTCCCTAGGAAAAGGACCTCTGTCTTCTCCATGATCCGCTGGCTACTATGGATGCAGACGTGCCCAGCTACCTGCTGCACAGATGCCTTCTGGGAATGATGAGGCACACAACATGGCTGCTCTGCACAGAGAGAGCTGATGTGCTTCTGATGGGGCCTCAGTGCCTTGTCCAGGCCATTAATGTGGGGCAGGAGCCTGGCTGGATGAGGGAGGCATCTGCTCAGGTGTGACAGAAGAGAGAGCGGTGGATTGTCAATGCTGTCTCTGCCACGCCTCTGTGTGTGTCCTAATCCCATTCACTGCTGCCTCCTGCCTGTGCAAAACTAGGGTGAGAAAAAGAGCATGGGGAAAGGGGCACTTTTATGAAATGCCAGCAGCTTTAAGACTTGTGGGCTTCGTGGCTGGGTGCTACTGGAGAATGAGAAGCCTAGGACCTCCAAGAACAACCTGATCCTCAGGGAAGAGAAAGCCATCAAGTTTAGAACAGTATTTCACTTAAAAAACACTCTAAATTATTGTTACCTAGAGGGACATGACCACCTGCAAGTTCACTGGAAGAGAAACAGAAGGAGAATGGACAGTTAGGAAGTGAGGGAGGGAGCCTGCTCTGTGACACAGCAGGTTAAGCCATGGCCTGCAGTGCTGACATCCCATATGTGTGGCTGGTTCAAGTCCCAGCTGCTCCACTTCCAATCCAGCTCCATGCTGGTGCACCTGGGAAAGAATCAGGAGATGGCCCAAGCCCCTGGGTCCCTGCACCCATGTAGGAGACCTGGGGGAAGCTCCTGGCTCCTGGCTTTGGTCTAGCATAGCATTGGTCATCGTGGTCATTTGGGGAGTGAACCAACAGATGGAATCTCTCTCTCTCTCTCTCTCTCTCTCTCTGTCTGTCTCACCTTCTCTCTCTCTGGAACTCTGCCTTTCAAACACATAAACATTAAAAAAACAAGTGAAACATAAGAACAAGCAGTGCCATGGTAATGAGGGGTGGCTGGGCATGGTGAGTGTTCATGCCTGTGACTCTCATCCAAGGATAAACATTTGTCTGTTCTAGTTGAGTTCCAGGTACACAGGGAAGGACTTGATGAGTCCTTCTCAGAGTCTGGGGGAGCCAGTGCAGGATGGGGTTGGTGCACACATTTAGAAAGGCATACTGTAGACCTACTATAGCCCCACCATCAGCTCTTCTTGTCTCAGTGTCCTCTCTGAGATTCTGTCATTGGTACAAGCTGTCCCCAAAGTCTGGGCTGAGGATGGACAAGTCTCACTGAGGTGTGGCCCAGGAGTGGGAAGAAAGAGCTTGCTTTTCACTGCCATACTGTAGACTTTTATTTTTCTTGATAAAGTTTGCCTGCTCCTCTGCAACATAGAGTTTTTCAACTTGCATCCTGCAAACTTAATTCCTGCATACTTCCCTGATCCTTATATCCAAGTCCCAGCCAGCACAAAACCCAGATAAAACAGAAGAGGGACAAGAAATAGAGCAGAGAAAACTTGGATGCCTAATACAGGAAGAAAGCCTGCTCTGGTCTTGCTTATGTATGTACTGAGCACACAGCAGGGTCACAGCCAGGGCCTAGCCCTAGCTATCCTCTTCTCCTGGCTCCTCATGTGAGGTGAGCATATACTCAGGAGTCCCTTACACCACGTACCTTATACCATGTACCATGCTGGTCAGGTGCCCACCACCTGTACTATTCATTACCAAGCCCAGAGACTCGCCACACATGAGCATGCTCCCCACCTCCATTCTGAGAGAGTTCCAGGGACCAGAGGGGTGCCCTCTACAGGCCTCTTCTGATTTCCCCCCCAGGCTGGCTCCCATCCTACAAATGGGAGAGTGTGGTCTGCTCAGAGCTTGAGGGTGATAGTCCTAGGGAAGGTGCACAGTGGGGAGGCTGTGACAAGTGGCAAGGTGGGGAGGGTCGGGCTTGCAGAAGGACTGGGTGTTTGTATAGAATGGAGGAAATGAGTCTCACAGTCTGTCCTTCCCCTCCCCGCCCAGCCACATGGATGCTGCTGACTGGTGACATCCTCACAGGCTCTCCTAGCTGAAGGCAGCCAAGAACTTCTCCCAGGAGGTGTCAGGCTTGGTTCCATGGGGGCTGTTCTCTTCACAGCTGTCCCTCTTCCTGGAAACCTCACGTGAGTGGTTAAGGCCAGGAACAGGCCTGGTGCTCTGCGTGGTCTCCTAGCAGGGAGTGAGCACTGGGGGCCGCTACTCCAGGGGCTGTCTCCTAGGAGATGGGACAGGTGGTATGGGGGAGGGGAAGGGACCCCTGAGTGGGCCTATTTGTCGATACCCACAGCCCTCTCCCCACCACACAGCACCCCCGTGTTCCCACTGCCCAAAGCTGCCCATAGCTCCTCAGATACCGATTTGTACCTCTTATGCATGTGATCATTGCTGGCATCAACTCTCTCACCTTTCTCTGGGCAGTGCTCTTTGAAGCCAGCACCTTCCAAGCAACCCCGACTCTGCATTACTGCTTGCTGCATTCAGTCCTTATTTGAGGGTCTGTGAGGTAGGGAAAGGGGGAGCACAGCCCTGGCCCTGTGGAGAGTTCTTCCAGGACATGTACCCCAGCAGGGCAAGGGGCATCCTATACCCCTAGAGCTCAGGGCTGAAACGCCCCTCATAGGGGGGTGCCCCACATGACAAGTTCTCAGAGCAGTGCAGCTCCCCGGCTTCAGTCCTGGTTACTTCAGTCCATACGTTTCTCACCTGTGAAATGAGGTAACAGAGACAATTAAATGAAAGTTACTCCTGTTTGAGGAGTTACTCATGAGGATTGACCTTGAGTTTATGTAAGGCCCCTTTTGATATCTTCACCTTCTTTTTAAATATTTATTTACTTGAAAGGCAGAGTTACAAAGAGACAGGGAGAGAGTAAGAGAAAGAGATCATCCATCATAGCCTCAACAGCCAGCACTGGACAGGCCAAAAGCAGGAGCCAGGAACTTCATCCAGGTCTCCCACATGGATGCAGGGGCCCATGTACTTGGTCCATCCCCTGCTGATGTCGCAGGAGCATTAGCAGGGAGCTGAATCTGAAGTAAAGCAGCCAGACAGGAACTGGTGCCCCTGTGGGATGCCATCCACAGCACTACATGCTAGCCCAATCCATCCTCTTTTTATTTATTTATTTTACTTGAAAGTCAGAGTTACACAGAGAGAGAAGGAGAGGTGGCGGGGAGGGGTCTTCCATCCACTGGTTCACTCCCCAATTAGCTGCAATGGCTAGAGCTATGCCAATTCAAAGCCAAGAGTGTCTTCCGAATCTCCCATGTGGATGCAGGGGCCCAAGGGTTGGGCTGTCCTCTACTGCTTTCCCAGGCCATAGCAGAGAGCTGGATTGGAAGAGGAGCAGCCAGGACTTGAACTGCCGCCCATATAGGATGCCGGCTATGCCACAGTGCCAGCCCCAATACATTTATCTTTTAATTCTGTTCTTCAGAAACTTTGTGAAGTCCCATTGTACATGGTCTTTAAGCCTACTAACAGCCTTGTGAGGTGTGGGCCCATTATTGTCCCCAGATTTCAGATGAGGAACAGAGGCCTTTGAAAGACAAGTAAGTCCCTCGCCCACCTGGGGTCTCCCACCTACTAAGTGGCAGAGCTGGAATTCTGTCTGTGGCTGATTCCAGAGCCTGGATTCTTAACCTTGAGATAATCTCAACTGCTACTACTCACCATGCTGCCCAGCCTCAGGCAATCAGGACATTCCTGCTGGCATCTAACTAAACTGCCCTCACTGGCCTGTCATCCCGTCTTCCAGAGAGACATGAGCTCACTTCCCTTGAAAGGAGAGTAGGTGTGTCTAGCCCAGAGGGAGAAGAGTGGCCACAGTGGCCTCTTGGACTCCACTGGCCATAGGGATATGAGTCTCTTTCCCACCCTGGGATATTCTTCCTTCAGCTCCACCAATGCTTCCTTTTGTCCCCAGACTCTGGGGAGACTTTACGCCTTTCCTATTTTCTTTTTTTTTTTTTAATGGGCAGAGTGGATAATGAGAGAGAGACAGAGAGAAAGGTCTTCCTTTGCCGTTGGTTCACCCTCCAGTGGCCGCTGTAGCCGGCGCATCTCGCTGATCCGAAGGCAGGAGCCAGGTGCTCCTCCTGGTCTCCCATGCGGGTGCAGGGCCCAAGCACTTGGGCCATCCTCCACTGCCTTTCCGGGCCATAGCAGAGAGCTGGCCCAGAAGAGGAGCAACCGGGATAGAATCTGGACTAGAACCCAGTGTGCCGGCGCCGCAAGGTGGAGGATTAGCCTGTTAAGCCACGGCGCCGGCCACCTTTCCTATTTTCTGTGTTGGCCTTCCTCCTCACCCACCTTCCCCCAGGGATGCCCTGCAAGCTCTTTCCTGCCAGTTCTTGCCCTTTCTGGCCACTCCCCTCTCTCAGGCACCAGTGGTTTTCCTTGATTGCATCTCCAAGGGCCGGGCCCTACACCACTTGTCCTCTGACATGTGACTGACAGCCCGCCCTTTATTCTCAGCATCCTGCTGGGCGTCCTGGCTGTGCCAGGCTCTGGCCTGCCCTGGCCACTGTTGCTGCCACCTTTGAGTGTCCTCTGCTGCTGTGTGCAGCACCACGACAGAGGCTCCTCCCCCTCCAGAAGTTTCCATGTTGCTTATGGCACTGCCACAGTTCTAGGTACTGGCTCACTAACTTGTGGGGGTTATGTTCACATCTCAGCCCCAGGATTTCCTAGAGGCACTAGCCCTATAGCTAGGCACTGTGCTGAGAGCAGAAGTGGGCACATCTCCATCCTGGATGCTATGACCTTGTCGCCCAGATCCCAGGTGGCCATCATCCCCCAGAAACCCATTGTGCTACATGGGACTATTCAGAAACCTGGAACCTCAGGGCCTAGGTGAGGAAGGGGCCCGGCGGCAGGCCCTGAAGCAGTTCCACCTGAGTGAAATGACTGTCTCCATGGGAGAATGCTGGGCCCTAGCCATGAGAGCAGGGAGAGGCCAGTGAAGCTGCTTTCATCTGTGGGTGGCCTGGACGGTGAGCTGGAGGAGGGAGGCTGGGAGCTGGTCCCTGGGGCAGAGGCAGCTGCTGTGTCTGTCCAGAGCTCTCACAGACATCATGGTAAGGCAAGAGGAAGAGGCAATCTGGAGGACTGGGGACGAGGCAGGGGCATGTCAGGTACAGAGTGGGTGAGGAGAGGCTTTGGGGGACCAAGTGAGTTTTCCTCTTAGAGCTCGAAGTGGGCAGCTGTGGGCTGGGCTGGGCGTAGCTGGGCCAGGACAGGAAGTAGAGGCTGATTTTGGCCCCAGCCCACCCAATGGCCTCCCCTGCCCAGTCCTCCATTCCCTGACATGCTGCAGCTCGTGCGTACTGACAAGGCCACAGCCAGTGTGGATCAGAAGGCAGAGCAGCTGCTCCAGCAGACCAGCTGCAAACACTGTGCCCACAGCACAGTGCTGGCATTGCCCACAGGTGTGCCAGTGTCTGGACTGTGAGTCTAAGCAGTCTACAGTGGCCTGGGCCAGAGCCTCTTTTCCTCTAAGGGGCTCCAGGGGTCAAGGCCCTAGAGTTCTCCAGGCACTGCTGCAGGCCCATTATAGCATAAATGGAGGGAATTCTGTAGTCCCTCCTCCAACACAGAGCTAGGGGCAAGCCTGAGAGGACAGATCGGTGCAGTCAACAGATGGAGAAATAGAGAAAACAGCTCAGCTTTGTCCTGTAGGTGCTGCACCCCTGCTTACTCCACTAACCATCTGCTCCCACAGGCTCCACTTGATCTTGAACTCAGACCAGGTACTGTCCTACACGCAGGAAGGGTTGTAGAGCTGGACTTCCCACTATCTGAATGACCAGGCCCATCTGCTCTCCCAGCAGCATTTGCAGAGCAGCTGGCAAGGAGCCCACCCTTCCCCTTGAGAGAGGGTCCTGAGCCAGATCCCCTGTGCTACAGGGTTCTCCCCTCCATCTGTCCCACAGTGAGCCAGCACAAAAGTGCTGACTGTGGGTTCATGTTCTCTGTGGCTCTAGTTCTAATCACTTCCCCAGAGGGGAAAAGGGCATCTGGGTTCCTCTTGGAAACCACTCCTTGTGGGAAGAATCCTGAGGCTTACCCAGAACCAGGTCTCTGCTCTGGTCCTTAAGCACCTGGAACTCCAGGTAGGTTTTCTGGCATAGGAGCCCACTTGCATTGTCAGTTTTGATGAAATTTCCATCTTACATCCTGTGTGCTAAAAAATAATATTTTTGGCGTGTGGCTGAAGTCCCCTTAGTATGTGTGCCAGAGCTGAGTGGTGGTAAGAAAGGTCCTCCAGCCCCCAGCCTGAGGGTGAAGGAGATGAGGAAGGGGGCCAGAAAGCTCATCCATTAAAGTGCTATGATGCCTCTAGACTCACGGGGTGATCAGGTGGTGGTGGGGGCACTTCTGGCAGCTGCTAATCTGACACTGCTGGTCATGAAAATCTGGCATAGTGTGGTTCAGGATGGCAAGAGGATCCAGGAGACAGACACTGTGGTCATAGATGCTCAGAGTCAGCTACACTGTGATCAGGACCAGAGTAGGAGTGAGGTCCCCAAACACCACAAAGGCCCCGGACCAGATGCCCCTGGCCCAGCCTCTTGCCTTCACACTGCTTCTGTAATGAGATCTGTGCTAGGCCAGCCCCTGCACTGTAGGGGGCTGGCCCCATGACAGGTGCCACCACAGCTGAGGTGATCCCTAGAGATGTGTCCCTGTGGTGAGGGCATTTGGGAAAGGAAGGCAAGCTCACAACTCTTGCTACAATAGCCAGTGGGGCAGAGACAAAGTCACACACTTGGCCCCCAAAACAGGCCCCCATCAGGCTTGAGTGGCTGGCACAGTCATCCTGGCTGATGCTGCAAAAGCATCCAGCAAAGACCTCAGGGAAAGGCAGGAGAAGGGGATTATGTCATCAAGGCAGGTGGCACGGTGACAGGAACTGGGGTGGGAAAACTCCATTCAGACAGGCACCAGAGACAGTGGAGTATCGAAAATAGTTTATTAATTCCAGCAGGCTCAGAGAGAATCGTTTCTCAAGACTGAGCCTTGAACTCAGGTTCCTTAGAATATTTGTAGGTTCTTCAGTATCACCCCCTAACCGCTACAGCACTGGTATGTTTAAGTTGCAGCCTATGTGACTTAGGACCACTTATGGGGAACCTGTCTACGTAACTTGAGACCACACTTCCAATGGTCAGTTGGTCCAGTGTGTTTATAGAAAGAGATGCCTGGCGCAGATTAGATGACAGATTTATGACTGGAGTTACAGGAAGCAGAGATTAGGACATCTCCCCTCCCTAGGCAGGATAACCATGGGCAGCTGCTTCTGAGGATTGCAAGCAGGCACTTTCTAAGGTTGGGTTGGGAGTCCCACTTTCCTTTCTTTGTCTCTGGTTGCAGGCTTATTTCCTGTTCAGCACCATTGGCATGGGCTACACCAGGTAGTTGTCTACATCTACCTCACAGTGGGCACCCACAGACCTGGCCAGGAAGTGGCAGGTAGAGGTGAAGATGAAGTCGTGGGCAGCTTGGCACTGCCCACCATTCTGGCATAGGGAACTGGGGTTGGGGTGGAAGAGGACATTGATGCCTGCAGGATAGCTCAGGGCAGTGTCCTGCCCACAGCATCCTGTGAGAATTTCTAGCCCTATCACATTGGGTCACTTTCTCTAAGCCTTGAATACATTACTTTCTTTTTTTTAAACTTTTATTTAATGAATATAAATTTCCAAAGTACAGCTTATGGATTACAGTGGCTTTACGCCCCCCCCCAAACTTCCCTCCCACCTGCAACCCTCCCCTTTGACGCTACCTCTCCCCTTCCATTCACACCAAGATTCATTTTCAATTCTCTTTATATACAGAAGATCAGTTTAGTATATATTAAGCAAAGATTTCAACAGTTTGCCCCCACATAGTAACACAAAGTGAAAAATACTGTTGGATTACTAGTTATAGCATTAAAGCACAATGTACAGCACATTAAGGACAGAGATCCTACATGATATTTTTTAAAAAATTGATTAATTTTCTATGCAATTTCAAATTTAAAACCAAGTTCTTTTTTTTCATTTTCAATTATCTTTATATACAGAAGATCGATTCAGTATATGCTAAGTCTGGATTTCATCAGTTTGCACCCACACAGAAACACAAAAGTAAAGTGTAAAAGTACTGTTTCAGTACTAGTTATAACATTACTTCACATTGGACAACCCATTAAGGACAGATCCCACCTGAGAAGTAAGTACACAGTGACTCCTGTTGTTGACTTAACAATTTGACACTCTTGTTTATGGCGTCAGTAATCTCCCTAGGCTCTAGTCATGAGTTGCCAAGGCTATGGAAGCCTTTTGGGTTCACCGACTTCCATCTTATACTGACAGGGTCATAGTCAAAGTGGAAGTTCTCTCCTCCCTTGAGAGAAAGGTACCTCCTTCTTTGATGGCCCCGTTCTTTCCACTGGGATCTCACTCACAGAGATCTCTCATTTAGGTCTTCTTCTTCTTCTTCTTTTTTTTTTGACAGTGTGTCTTGGCTTTCCATGCCTGCAATACTCTCATGGGCTCTTGAGCCAGATCTGAATGCCTGAAGGGCTGATTCTGAGGCCAGAGTGCTATTTAGGACATCTGCTATTCTATGGGTCTGCTGTGTCACCCGGTTGCCATGTTGGATCATTCTCTCCCTTTTTGATTCTATCAGTTAGTATTAGCAGACACTAGTCTTGTTTGTGTGATCCCTTTGACTCTTAGACCTATCAGTGTGATCAGTTGTGAACTGAAGATGATCACTTGGACTAGTGAGATGGCATTGGTACATGCCACCTTGCTGGGATTGTATTGGAATCCCCTGGCATGTTTCTAACTCCACCATTTGGGGGAAAGTCCAATTAAGCATGTCCCAAATTGTACATCTCCTCCCTCTCTTTTTCCCACTCTTGTATTAACAGGGATCACTTTTCAGTTAAAATTTAAACACCTAAGAATAATTGTGTGTTAATTACAGAGTTCAACCACTAGTACTAGAACAAAAACAATACTAAAATGGATAAAGTATTACATTGTACATCAACAGTCAGGACAAGAGCTGATCAGGTCATTGTTTCTCATAGTGTCTATTTCACTTCAACAGGTTTCCCCTTTGGTGCTCAGTTGTCACCGATCAGGGAAAACAAATGATATTTGTCTCTTTGGGACTGGCTTAATTCACTCAGCATAATGTTTTCCAGATTCCTCCAGCTCATTGCAAATGACTGGATTTGAATACATCACTTTCAAAGAGGATAAAAATACTACCCAGCTTCCAAGTCTTGGGGGTAAGTGAGGTAATCCAGTGTCAAGCAGTCAGCACAGGGCGTGCCTACTGGCAGGGCTCAGGATCAGTGTGCTGTTTTTAATCTCAGAGGCACCAACGCTTGAGGAGCAAATGAGGACAAGTCCAGCCTGGGGGCTGTGCCTGATTCAGACAAGGGAATGGGGCTGTTCCATGGGCAAGAGCTCTTAGGACCACTGGCCAGCTTTCTGGGGGGATGAGAGGGTCTCTAGGCCCCTGAGCTTTCCCACACACCACCTCCACTACCCGAACTGTTCTACTACACCTCCAGCTCCCACAGATTGTTCCTTTCTTTTCTTTTTTATACTTTTATTTAATGAATGCATTTTTCATAGATACAACTTTAGGAATATAGTGGTTCTTTCCCCCATACCCACCCTTTCACCCCGACTCCCATCCCACCTCCTACTGCCTCTCCCATCCCCTTCTTCATTATGGTTATTTTTAGTTTAATTTTATATACACAGGACCATCTCTATGTTAAGTACAAATTTCAACAGTTTGCATACACACACACACACACACAACATACAGAGTACAGTTTGAGAGCTAGTTTTTTTAAAAGATTTATTTATTTATTTGAAAGGCAGAGTTACACAGAGAGAGGAGAGGCAGAGAGACAGAGAGAAGTTTTCCATCCGCTGGTTCGCTCCCCAATTGGCTGCAACAGCTGGAGCTGTTCCAATCCAAAGCCAGGAGCTAGGAGTTTCCTCTGGGTCTCCCACATGGGTTCAGGGGCTCAAGGACTTGGGCCATCTTCCACTGTTTTCCCAGGCCATAGCAGAGAGCTGGATCAGAAGTGGAGCAGCTGGGACTCAAACCAGCACCCATATGGGATGCCGGCACTGCAGACGGTGGCTTTACCCACTATGCCACAGCGCCGGCCCTGAGAACTAGTTTTGCAGTTAATTCTTATACTACAACTCATAAAGGACAGAAGTCTTGCATAGGGAGTAAGTGCACAGTGACTTCTGTTGTTCCTTTAACAACTAACACTCTTATTTATGATGCCAGTGATCATCTGAGGCTCTTGCCATGGGCTGCCAAGGCTATGGAAACCTTTTGTGACCACAGACTCCATCAGTATTTGTACATGGCCATAATCAAAGTAGATGTTCTTTCCTCCCCGTAGATTGTTCTTGAAGAAATCATTGAGAATGTACCAAGGAAGCTTAGCAAGCATGAGCTTTCTGCTCCCATCTCCACCCTCTCAACAGCCCTGTCTTTCCTCACTCCATCACCAGAATCTGGTCCCACTAGCATTAAGGGAGTCGGCATATACTGAACCGATAGATGTATGCAGGCACTGCTATCTCCCAGATGGCAGGTGAGTGATGAGGACAGATGTCACCACTGTGTGCAACCATGGGAGGCACTCAGCATTGTAACCACATGGGCCCAGCACTCACCTGCCTGCACACAGGGTGCAGCCTTGCTCACAACCATGCCTGCAGGAGCCTGGTGTTGTGGGCACACAGTGGCACTCCCAACCCATCATACACACTTGCCTTCTGTTCTGGCAGGGGGCAGCACAGTACAAATGTGCTCATCTGGAGAGGAGATGGGACCTGTGGGGTGGTCCCCTACATCTGGCTCCCAGACCCTTTTGTCTCCCAATTCCCGCCAAGTCCCTTTGGACCCAAGACTCTGTGGGTGTGGCTCATACTTGAAGCCCCACCCCAGGGTGGGCGTGGTGTTCTGGGGGGAAACAACACTGAATTTGGAGTCAGGAGACTCTGGGCCATCTGTCTTACACAAACTGCCTCTGTGCAACTCACGGCTCTTATGTGGGCCTCAGTTTCCTCATCTGTAACATGAGCTTAATGTGAGGAACTGCCTTTCCTGCCCTCCAGCAATATACTGAAGATCAATTTGGACAACAGGTACAACATTTACAAATGAGTAAATATCATGAATTTGAAGGTTTGTACAGAACACAATAGGTGCTCAATAAATACAGATGAGTCTTCTCTGGAGACAGTTGGGGTCTCCAGCCACCAGCTCCCTTCCTACCTTTGTCACTGAACTTGCCTGCCCAGCCACTGTGGCAGATGCACTGCCAGGCCTGGCAGCCAGGCACAGTGCTCACGGTGCTCAGTCCTGGTCACACCTGATGGGAAAAGCATAAATTTAGGACTCTTGGTGGGAGATGTGAGGATAAGGCAGCTCCTAGAACCAGGAGGCATTTGATTGCCCCGAAGGGAAACAGGCTTGTCCCATTGCCACTATCCTGGTGCCACAGGGGTGATAAGGAGTGAAGAGTAGGGTCTCAGACACTGTGTCCTGGGCTTGACCCAGTTGTGCATGTGCAGGGCTGGGGAATGGGGAGCAAAGGGTTTGGGGGCAAGTGCTCAGGACAGTTACCTGCAGGAGCCATGGAGCAGCTGCAGTGGCCCAGGTCACAGTGAGAGATGCAGTCAATAGCTGCAAGAGATTGATGTCAGAGGAGAGTCTGGGTCATGGTACAGCTCACTGGGATGTGGGGCTCTGGAGAGTGTTTGGGGTTCCAGGCAGTGGGTGGACCCAGCTCTGGGGCAGGGCCATAGAATCACATGTGGGAACCCATTCCCATTGAATTTCTTGTCTGAATTCAGTATTACATTGATGACACAGATCAGGACATGGAATACAAATATCAGAAGAGAGAAATAACAGTGTAGTAGAAGATGTGAAGGTGACTGACGTTCTGAAACTAATCATGTAAGTTATTCATGTGTAAGAAAAATACAAGAAAATCACAATTATTGAGATGAAACATTGAAAACTTTTGGTTAAAATTCAACTTCTAACCATAAAAAGAAACTGTTAGCAGAATAGTAAAAAAAAAAAAGAAATTCCTTTATTATAATTAAGATTGGCTACAGTGAACCTACAACAAATAGTATAATTAACATAGAACACTGAACAATTTTTCCCTGGTAATAAACCTGGACAAAGTTTCCTCCTCTCAGTTTCTCTCTTCAATATTACCCTGGATGTGTAGTTAAGGAAATTAAACAACAAAAAGGAAATTTTAGGTATACAGTTTAGCTTTTAAGCAATGTAACTGTCAATCTGTGTTAATGTTCCAGCTGATTTGAACCCTGAGAGCTTGTTCTTTACGTGATGAAATATGAAGCAGATGAACAAACTAAGAAAGCAATTTTTAGCAAAAGACTTTTATTGAAAAAGAACAAGAGATATTGAAAGAGCAGAGGGGAAGTTCTGAGAGAGCAGGCAGGAGGGGCTTCTTCAGAAGGAAAAAGCTGTTGAAAGGAGGTGATCTGGGGGGTTTCATGTCTATTGCAAAGTTTATAAAACCTCCTTTGGAAAAAGCATTTCTCGTGTGGTGAGCTCATCCTACCGTATCTCCCAGTCTGGTGTGACTTTTACAGGACAGAGAAAAATTCTATCTTGGGATTTATCGAGGGGGGCTGTTTATCTTATTTTTAAAGATTTATTTGCTTATTTGAAAGGCAGAGTTATAGGGAGAGAGAGGCAGAGGCAGAAAGGACCTGGGCCATCCTCCCCTGCTTTCCCAGGCAGATTAGCAGGAAGCTGGATCAGAAGTGGAGCAGCCAGGGACTCAAACCAACCAGTGTCCATATGGGATGCTGGCTGTAGATGGCAGCTTAACCTACTGTGCCACAGCACTAGCCCCACTGTTTATCTTTACCGTACTCCTGAGACTAGTCACAGACAACTCCAGCCACCAGCCCTTCTGGGTGACCTTGGCACCAGAAGTAACCAATGAAATTCTTTATGTCTCTTATTATCACACTTGCTTTCTAGCTCAGGCCAGACTCCCAGCTAGGCTAAGGAAATATTCCACTTTACAGGAGGGGCCTTTTGTTTTCTACTTAACCATTCCCACTCTGACTCCTTTCATTAATGACACTTTCTATACAGAGAAGATCCAACACAATCTAAAACCAAACATGAGCTGATAAGAGAATTATGCAGGGGCTGGTGTTATGGCATAGTGGGTAAAGCTGCCTGCCTGTGACACCTGTGTTCCCACATAGGCATGGGATCGAGACCCAGATAAGCCACTGCTGATCCAGCTCCTTGCTAGTGAGTCTTGGAGAAGCAGAGGAAAATGGCCCAAGAGCTTGGGCCTCTGCACCCACGCAGGAGACCCAGAAAAAGCTCTGGGCTCCTGTCTTCAGCCTATTCCAGCTCTGGCCTTTGTGGCCATTTGGAGAGTAAATCAGCAGATGGAAGATCTCTCTCTCTCTCTCTCTCTCTCTCTCTCTCTCTCTCCCCCACCTCCCTTTCGCCCTCTCCCTCTCTCTGTAACTCTGCCTTGAAACAAGTAAAAAAATATTTTTAAAGGAGAATTAAGCAAGATTACTGGGTACAAGATCAATATAAACAATCAAGTGTGTTACTACGTACCCATAAAAAATACGGAACAATATTAAAGGACAATGTATGGACTAGAAAATTAGTATCTGTTAGAGAAATGAGACAAAGATTGATATATATCTTCAAATATTCTTCAAATGATGTTCAGATTATTGCAAGCTAGCGGGCTTTAGGGTTCGAATAGGATCACCCAGGAGATGGGATCATCAGGGAGGCGACAGCGGCCCCTGCTGTTAGGAAGGTGAAGCTGCAAAGGACGAGGCGGCTTCAGACCCGAGGCCGAGCCTCGCCGGCACTCTCTCCACCCAGCATCACCTCAAGGGGCCGCCCGCATGCTAGGGGCGATTCTGATTGGATGCGGCTTCTCTGCCATCATCCATGCTCAAGGTCGGTCTGAACAGACTGTCCAATCAGGGAAGCAGCACAGCCGAGCGCGGGATCGTATTTTCTGGCGCTGCAGTATTCCGCTTCCTGGTTCTCCACCTGAGGGGTTTCCAGGCGGCTCCGGTGGTTCTGTGTTTGCCTGTCCCGCACCACTGGAGCCCTCAGGAGGAGGCTAGGACCCCCGGGAGCTGGAAGCCGGTTAGTGTGAGGCGTCCCCGGAGGCCCACGGGGTATGCGGTCCCCGCCCGCAGCGACTTTGAACCCCGGGCGTCAGCTTCCCAATCTGAGGATGGCGGAGTTCTCGGGGAGAACTTGAACTTCCCGTATGACCCGATTCCTTGAGGGAGGTGGGGATCTCAAGCAGTGCGCTCGGCATAGGGGTCTGGGTCGGTTTTCTTTTTGCTAATAGCAGGACAGCACGGGCTCGGTGCCTGAGAAGGAGGCTCCTTAAAAGCGCTGTTTTCTGTCTGAACATTTCACATGACAGAAAAATAGAGAATGTCTGTCACGGGGCCTGCGCTGTGGCATAGCCTGTAGAGCCGCCACCAGCAGTGCTGGCATCCCATATGGGCACCGGTTCCAGTCCTGGCTGCTCCACTTCCGATCCAGCTCTCTGCTGTGGCCTGGGAAAGCAGTGGAAGATAGCCCAAGTGCTTGGGCTCCTGCGCCCACGTAGGAGACCCGGAGGAGGCTCCTGGCTCCTGGCTTCGTTTGGCCAATTGGGGAGTGAACCAACGGATGGAAGATATCCACCCCACCACCACCTCGTGCCCTTTCTCCCTCTTCTCTCTCTGCATAACTCTTTCAAATAAATAAATAAATAAATCTGAGAGAGAGAGAGAGAGAGAGAGAGAGAGAGAAAATGCCCACCTGACACACTCCAGTGTAAGAAATCATTATCCAGGAATGGGTGCTTTTAGAGGTGATTAAGATGACACTAGGGCCCCACACATCTCTATCAGGGTACTGGGTTGGAGTCCAGCTAATGCACACCCTGGGTGGCAGCAGACAATGGCTTGGGTCCTGACTTTCAGTATGAGCACCCAAATTTAGCTCCAGTCTCATGGCTTCAGCCTGGCCCCCACTGTTGCAGGCCTATGGGGAGTGAGCCAGTGGATGAAAGATGTCTGTCTTCTTTTATCTGCACATCAAATAAAGTTAAAAAAAAATCTTCACACATCTCCTTTTACTGACCTGAAGTGCAGAATTTTTTTTTTCCCCCAGAATGTTAGCAGTTTGAGATTTTCTTTGGTAATTTTACAGGGTGATGTCTTCTCAATATGCCCTTATACCCTCTTTACTTTTCCTGGGTTTCAAAACTCTTTGTCAGTGATGATCAAAAATGGCTAAGTTCCTGGTAATTCAGAGTGAATGTTATTCCCGGCCTCATCTTCCTGAACAGCAGTAGGAGAACATTCAGGGAGGCAGCTGATGCCTTAAAACTGGGGACATCTATTATATTCACTCCATCTATGTATCTAATCCCTTGGGACAGTAAAATTTTCTCCCTACTCCAGTCCTCATTCCTTGGAAACATATTAGAATCAGTTAATTATATGCTGGCATCCAAGGGGCAAGACAGAAATGATTCATGCACTCTGGATTCTGTCAGCCTTGTGTACGGAATAAAACCTTTACAAATGCTAAGAAAAACTCACCCTGGCTAACTGGTTTAGACCTGGAAAGCAAATGCACTTTGGGCACACAGCAGCTTCATTTTGCAGTCATGAAGTTGGTTTCATCTGAGGATAGTCTGTACTAATTGAGAATATCTGGGAAGGTCAAATTTTGCTGGGTGAGAAAAGGTTTATGAACTTGAGAGTTTATTTGTGACTGGTATAGTAAAAATGTATTTTGTTTTCTCTTCAGTTTCTGGCCTGGGGATCTCCAGACTTTTGCAATTTCCTAAAGAACTAGAGTGGCTCTGATTCTGCATAACCACCCTGTTCAGATGGTTGGAAATTTTGTGCTAATGAGAAGACTCTGGGTCGGATTTATAGGAAATAGACTGCTTTCCAGAGCTCATTCTCTTTCAGGTCCTTTGTGGAAACTTGCTGCCATTTATTGCAGTTTGCCCACTTGTGTAGGAAATATGTACCATGATTTGAAAGTTACTTTTTTTTTAAAGATTTATTTCATTTATTTGAAAGACAGAGCTACAGAGAGAGGTAGAGACAGAGAGAGGTCTTCCATCCACTGGTTCACTCCCCAGATGGCGGTTACTGCCGGAGCTGCGCTGATCCGAAGCCTGAAGTCAGGAGCCTCCTCCGGGTATCCCATGTGGGTACAGGGGCCCAAGGACTTGGGCCATCTTCTACTGCTTTCCCAGGCCACAGCAGAGAGCTGGATCAAAAGAAGAGCAGCCAGGACCAGAACTGGTGCCCATATGGGATGCCGGTGCTTCAGGCCAGGGCTTTAACCCATTGCGCCACAACACCAGCCCCTGAATGTTACTTCTTAATTTTTTGTATGGAACCTGAATTTATTTAATGATAAGATCTGAAAAAGGAAGGAGAATTGTTTTGTTCTTTGCTAAGTTTGTATAATAATGTAAACACCCATGGTGTGACTGCCAAGGTTAGTAAGTGGGCCTAGATCAGTTCAAGGGTCTTCTTAATCTCTTCTATCTTCTACTCTCCCACAGGTGAATGAATCCTGATTCTTTTTGATTTTTTTTCTGTTGTTGCTTAAAATATTACTCTAAATAGTAAAGATATCTTGATTTGCTTTTTGATATTTGTGATAATATCTTAATTTTTGTTTTTTATGTGCTAATTCATGGAAAATTTTTATAAATGATGGGAAATTATTGTTAGGTTATAGATTAGATAAATTCTAATTCTTAGAAAGTATTGGTAGAGTAGAAAGATTAAA
Source organism: Lepus europaeus (assembly GCF_033115175.1). Taxonomy (NCBI): domain Eukaryota; kingdom Metazoa; phylum Chordata; class Mammalia; order Lagomorpha; family Leporidae; genus Lepus; species Lepus europaeus. Next base: position 73,044,166 of record NC_084844.1, read on the forward strand.
TATCTAACTTTTCATTCATGTGCTCTTATTATTTAATTTTCCAACACTTGGGGTGAACTTATTTACTCCATTTTGTGTTAAGTGACATTTCTGTGTGATAACATGTTGCTGGTTACTAATTATACTTGGTTGTGTATTTATACTGTTTTATTTATTTGTACTGATTACCACTGGTGGATTTTTACTTTCCTCATGTTATATAAGTTTTTTTTTAAAGATTTATTTATTTATTTGAAAGGCAGAGTTACAGAGAGAGAGAGAGAGAGAGAGAGAGAGAGAGAGGAAGAACAGTTCATACCCAAAATGGCCACAGTGGCCAGAGCTGGGTTAATCTGAAGCCAGGAGCCAGGATCAGAAATGGAGCAGCCAGAACTCAAACTGGTACCCATTTGGATGCTGGCACTGCAAGTGGCAGCTTTACCCACTACACCACAGTGCTGGCCTGTATATTCTTACATATCTTGATGCTCTAGGAACAATGGTGGGAAGCATTGCAATGTCTTCCTAGAGAACTGCCTGCTGTGTTACTACATAACCTGTGTAATTGTCTGACTTAAATCTGATTTAGGCTTAAATGAATATTGCTTTTCTAGGTTTCATTAGACTGGTGTTCTAATATGCTTTCTGAATATTATTTTAATCAGTATCCATGTTTATATATTTTATTTTAAAATTGTGTATGTGTGTATCCTTAGCTGATATGAATGGAGTATATTTAGTACATGAAAGTGATGTTTGGAAATATTTATATAATTGTAATGAATAAATCAAGACAAGTACCTATGCATTACATTATATACATAATTTTCATAATGAGAATGCTTGAATTAGAAACATTCATTTTCTATATTAGAACACATTGTTATTAACTATTTTCATCATGTACAAAAGACCTGGAATGTATTTCTCCTATGCAAATGAAATCTGTTCTTCTTTGACCAAAATGACTTTAAATCCCTTCCATGTGTCTGTATATTTAAATAATTTTCCTATAGACAGCAAAAAGTTGGATCTTTTATTTTTCTTGTGTCAGTCTCTATCTTTGGAGTACTTAGATAATGCACATTTAAGCTGGTTACTGATATAATTGGACTAGTTTGTAACATTTGCAATTTTTTTTTCTGTTACACCTTTTTAAAACAGTCTTATTTATTGATTTTTGTTTACTTGAAAGGCAGAGAGAAAGAGAGAGGGAGCTCTTCCATCAGCTGTTTTACTCCTGCAAAACCTTCAACAGCTGTGGCTGAGCCAGGCTGAAGACAGGAGTCAGGAAGTCCATCTAGGTATCTCACATGTCTGGCATGGATCCAAGAACTTGAACCGTCATGTACTGAGTTCACAGGAAGGGGGTGCTTTCACAAGAAGTTGAATCAGAAGCAGAGTAGCTGAACTCAAAGCTGGCACTCTGACATGCCATGGTTATTGAAATGGGTGTGTTACTTGCTGTACCAAACACCCATGCCAGTTCTTGTTTTTAAACTTCTGTCTTCTCATTTTATTTTTAAAAAATGTTTAATCATTTATTTTATTCATGAAAGATAGAGTGATCTGCCATCTGCTTGCTGGTTCACTCCTCACATTCCTGTGAGAATGGGCCTGGGCCTGGCCAAAGACAGGACTCATGTACTTGAATAGTCTCCTGCTTTCTTCTAGAGTGTGTATTCCAGGAAGCTGGAGTCGGGAGTGGAGCCAGAACACAGACACAGGCTCTCACAGTGTAGGATGAGGGCATCCCAAGCAGTCTTTTAACCACTATGCAAATGCTCATGGCCTCTCTTCTCATTTTAATGAACATCCTCCAGTATTCCATTTGCTCTCCTTCACTAAGATATTGAGGATATGTGTTTCCTTTCTTTTAGAAAATGTTTTTTAATATTTTATTATCTCTGCATTTATAACAATTCACTTCAACAGTCAGAGTCCTTTTCTTCCAATGCCACCAACGTGTTACAAATGAAAGCTGGTACTGATGCTTATCAAAATATACAAGACAATTGATGTTTTATTAAAAAAAAACCTTTATATGTTCCCAAAAACCTCTTTCTCTTTTTTTGGCCTGGCTTTAAAAAAAATTGTTAAAATATTTACAGCTTTTTTTTTTTCTGTTAGATGAACATTCTTACAAATCAAAAAAAGGGAATTTTATGGACAGACCACATAAAACATGAGACAGTGTCAGAGGCTCCTAGCTATGCTATTTTTTTTTTCTTAAATACAGTACTGAAAATGCCCATTAAATCTTGCTGTCCTAAACATTCTGTTCACATTTAAACTCCCTTTTTCTCCAAGGAGTCTATTCATCAATAGGAAACAGAAAGTAAAGGCCACTCTGCCTTGGGTCTTCTTTCAAAAAGGAGGTTGGGAGGTCTTTGGTCAGAGCAATGAGGTGACATTTTGATGCAAAACTTTTGCTTGGTCAGCAGTGTTTATAATTAGTATTTTCTGACCATGGGATGGAATTTTAAAAGATCTGGGTAACAATGGTAAGGGGAGAAAAAAACAAGGCCAGAGCATGATTTTTTTAATATCCTAAAAATAGCTATTTAAATATTTGTTATTACAACTATTCCATAGATCAAAATAAAAACCTAACAATAACAACAAAAATCTGCTGACAGTGCTGATTTAAGCTTGCCACAAGCAGCTTTCAATCATGGCTGTTATCACCAAGGTCAGTGGACCAGATAAACAGATGATATGTATTCCTAAATTTGGGTAATTTCCCTAGAGTTTACAGTATACATTTTTAAATAATTTTAACCCAATTTTAAATAACACTATCCTATTTGGGAGCAATTCAAGTGACTTGGAATGTTTCCCATTCTTTCCTTCTATCCTGTATTTAGTATCTGTTGTTTGTTTGAGCTATTGGAGGTTATAACAATCCTGTTCATTGTTGATATTATCATTTTGAATAAACATTTATCAAATAATATAAGAATAAACGTAGATATTTTGTTGTACTTTGATTTGCTTTCAAACAGACTTTTATATTGCTTTGATTAATTCCTTTCTTGATTATTTATTTGTAAGTGAGAGACAGAAAGAGCTATCCACTGGTTCACTTTTTTTTTTTTAAGATTTTATTTATTTGAAAGTCAGAGTTACACAGAGAGAGAAGAGGTGGGGAGGAGGGAGGGGGTCTTCCATCTGCTGATTCACTCCCCAATTGGCCACAAAAGCTGGAGCTGCACTGATCCGAAGCCAGGATCGAGGAGCTTCCTCCGAGTCTTCCCACGGGGGTCCAGGGGCCATCTTCTACTTTCCCAGGCCATAGCAGAGAGGTGGATTGGAAGTGGAGCAGCCAGGACTTGAACCAGCACCTATATGGGATGCCGGCACAGCAGGCGACTGCTTTACCCACTATACCACAGTGCCGGCCCCACACTGGTTCACTTTCCAAAAGCTCACAAAGTCCAGGGATTGATCAGGGCTGAAGCAGGGACTTGAGAGCTCAATCCCAGTCTCCCATGTGGGGGCAGGAACCCAGTGACTTGAGCCATCACTACTGTTCCCAGGGTCTGTATTTACAGGAATCTGGGTCAGGGTCAAAGCCAAGAATCTGATACAGATGCTCCTTTGTAGGATACAAGTTTCTTAACTGTGAGACTAAACACTCATCTCCAGTCTGTTTTATTAACTTTTTTAACATGGATTCAAAGTTGAACATCTTGTCTATAATTTGACACCAGTGTTAACATTGAATAAAAGAGTGAAAGGGGTTTAGTGCAGTAGGTTAAGATACCACGTGGGATGCCTACATACCTTATTGGTGTGTGAAATTCACATCCTGGGTGCCCCACATTTTGAATGCAGCTTCCTGCTAATGCACATGAGAAGCATCAGATGATGATATAAGTATTGTGCAGCCTTTCATCCATATGAGAGATGCAAAAGGAACCCCTGGCTCCTGGATCCAGCCCCAGGTGTTGCAGGCATTGGGACTTGAACTAGTGGATGGGAGATCTCTCTGTCACTCTTCTTTCAAGTGAATAAATAAATCTTAACAAAACAGTAAAACTATCCTTCCTTCTAGGTTCAAGATTAGTTTTCCAATAGTGACATTTGCAGAATACCAGGCAACTTGGTTGTAAATCATGTAAGGACTGAGCATAAAAATCAATGGGAAAAGTAATCTTCTCTTTTGGATTATAAATTCATATGTAATTAAGTAATTCCTAATAAGATTGGAGAATATGAGATTATTTTCTTATTTTCTTTTTTCAGAGTTCATTATTTATATATAGGGATGCTTCTGATTTATAAAAAATTCTTTAATTTTTGATTTTATATGCCACTTGTATATTATTATTGGGTATAGTGTAATATTTGAATACAAACATGTCATAAACTAAGCAAGCAACACAACTAGGCCTTCCCTTTTCTTTGTGTTTACAGCCTACCAGCTCCTCTATCCCAGTTTGTCTTTTTTTTAAAGATGTATTTATTTATTTGTAAGGCAGAGTTACAGAAAAAGGAAGAGACAGAGACAGAGGGAGAGACAGACAGAGTTTCCACCTTCTGGTTCACTCCGCAAGGGATCACATGGTCTGAGCTGGGCTGATCCAAAGCCAGGAGCCAGGATCTTCTTCCCAGTCTTCTGTGTGGTTTCAGAAGCTCAGGTACTTAGACCATTTTGTGCTGCTTTCCTAGGCATGTTAGCAGGGAGCTAGATCAAACGTGGAGCAGCCAGGACTCAAATCAGTGCCCATATGGGAAGCTGGAACTGCAGGTGGCTGCTTTACCCACTATACCACAGTACTGGCCCCACCATCGCAGTTTCTTATGCAGTACATCATATTGTGAACCATAGTTGACACATTGTGTTGTGGATCACTGGAACTTGTTGCTTTTATCTCATTCTCTTTTGGTACCTGATATCCTACCTGCTCTATCCCCAGCCCTCACTGTTCCTAACTTCTAGCAATAAATTCTAAGTTTATATCCATTGCTTTTTAAAGTTTCACATGTGAGAGAGAACACAAGAGGTTTATTTCTTTTTTATGTTTTTCTTATCTTTTTAAAAAATATTTGTTTATTTGAGAGGCAGAGCTACAGGGAGAGAGAAGAAGGGAAGGAGGAAAGGAGAGAGAAAAAGAAAAAAAGATAGATGTTCCATCCATTGGTTCACTTCCTAAATGCCACAATGGCTGGAGCGGAGCTTCTTCCAGGTCTCCCTTATGGGTGCAGGGGCCCAAGCACTGGGTCATCTTCCACTGCTTTCCCAAGAGCATCAGCAGGGAGCTGGATCAGAAGATGGGAAGCTAGGACTCAAAGCACTACCCATATGGGATAGTGACCACAAGTGGGAACTTTATGTGCTATGCCATAGTGCAAGCCCCTGTTTGTCTTATTTTATTTGATGACCTTCGGTTCTATTCATCTTACAAAAAATAACAATATTTCATTCTTTTTTTTAAAGATTTATTTATTTTGGCTGGTGCCGCAGCTCACTAGGCTAATCCTCCGCCTGCGGCAGCAGCACTACAAGTTCTAGTCCCGGTCGGGGTGCCGAATTCTGTCCCAGTTGCTCCTCTTCCAGTCCAGCTCTCTGCTGTGGCCCAGGAATGCAATGGAGGATGACCCAAGTGCTTGGGCCCTGCACCTGCATGGGAGACCAGGAGGAAGCGCCTGGCTCCTGGCTTTGGATCGGTGCAGTGCACCTGCCATAGCGGTCATTTGGGGGGTGAACCAATAGAAGGAAGACCTCTCTGTCTCTCTCTCACTAACTCTGCCTGTCAAAAAAAATAAAATAAATAAATAAAAATTGAAGATTTATTTATTGCAAAGTCAGAGTTACACAGAGAGAGGAGAGACAGAGAGAGAGGTATTCCATCTGCTGGTTCACTCCCCAGTTGGCTGCAATGGCTGGAGCTCTGCTGATCTGAAGCCAGGAGCCAGGAGCTTCTTCCAGGTCTCCCATATGGGTGCAGGGGCCCAAGGACTTGGGCCATCTTCTACTGCTTTCCCAGGCCATAGCAGATTGGAAGTGGAGCAGCTGGGTCTCGAACTGGTGCCCATATGAGATGCTGGAGCTTCAGGTCAGGGCATTAACCTGCTGTACCACAGTGCCAGCCCCATAATACTTCATTCTTTAAAAAATTTTTAAATCACTAAATGATACTTAATTACCCATTTATCCATTGATGGGTACCTGGATTGGTTCCTTATCCTGGCTTATGGGACTAGTGCTGTGGTCAGTATGCATGGGCAGATACCTGTTTGATATGCTGGTTTCATTCTCTTGTGATATACGCGCAGGAGTTGGATATAGTATTTTTCAGTTTTTTTTCTGAGAAATGATCATATTGTTCTTCATAACACTCATACTAATTTCCATTCTGACCAACAATGTTTACAGGTTTTTTCCTTCATATTCTCACCAGCATTTGTTTCTTTTTTGAAATAAGATGGTGATTCCTAGTGTGTTTTGATTACATTTCCCTAATGACTAATGATATTGCTCATTTTCCCACATTTATTGATAAGTAGTATTTCTTCTGAAAGATGCTTCTTCAAGTCCCTTCCCAATTTTTTTTAAAGATTTATTTATTTGTTTGAAAGGCAGAGTTACAGAGACGCAGAGGCAAAGACAGAGAGAGAGAGAGAGAGAGAGAGAGAGATTCTCCATCCACCAGTTCACTCCCCAGATGACCCCAGTGGCTGGAGCTGCGCCAATCTGAAGCCAGGAGTTTCCTTGAGGTCTCCCAGGTGGGCATCAGGGCCCAAGGACTTGAGCCATCCTCCACTGCCTTCCCAGGCCATAGCAAATAGCTGGATTGGAAGTGGAGCAGCCAGGACTCGAACCAGCACCCATATGGGATGCCAGCACTGCAGACAGTGGCTTTACCCACTATGCCACAGTGCCGGCCCCCCACCCCCCAATTCTTGTTGTTCTTGTTTTTGTTGTTTTATAGTTTTTCCGGTTCTACATACTAGATATTAGTCCTTTGTCAGATACAGAACTTGCAAATATTTTATCCTATTCTATTGCTTGTACCTTCACTCTGTTTCCTTTGTTGTGAAGAATCTTGCTAGTTTGATATATAGTTTGACTACCTGGACTTTTGTCATCTTATCTAAAAGCATTGCCTATGCCAATGTCATGTAAAGTTTTCTTTATGTATTGTTAGTTTAAGGTTTTCCATTTAGGTCTGTGAATCACTTTGAGTTGGTTTTTGTGTAGGATAAGAGGGTAGGGATTGTAGGCTGAGTCCTGTTCATATAGGTTTCCAGTGTCCTCTGGATGATTTACTGAAGAGACTATTCCTTCTCCAGTGTATTTTGGCACCTTTGTCAAAATCCATTGCCTATAGTTGTGTGGATTCTTTTCTGGGGCCTCCATTTGCTTTCACTGGTCTACATACTTGTTTCTATGCCACTGCCTGACATCTTCAATTCAAATATTGTGTACTTCCAGCCTTGTTCTGTTATTCAAAATTGCTTGGGCTCTGTGGTGGCTTTTGTTAATCCATATGAATTTTAGGATTTTTTTTTTTGTTATTTGAAGAATTTCATTTCTGTTTTGGTGGGAATTGTATTGAATCTAAATTAGTTTGGATAGCATATAAATGGTATGAATTCTTCCAGTCCATGAATGTGAGAGGTCTTTCCATCTTTTTTGTCATCAGTTTCTTTCAGTGGTGGTTTGTAATTTTTATTGTAGAGGTCCTTTACATCATCAGTTAAATTTATCCCAGGGTATTTTATTTTATTATAACTCTAGTGAATCTGATCTTTTTTTTTTAAATTAAACTTTTATTTAATGAATATAAATTTCCAAAGTACAGCTTATGGGTTACAATGGCTTCCCCCTCCCAAAACTTCCCTCCCACCCACAACCCTCCCCTTTTCCGCTCCCTCTCCCCTTCCAATCACATCATGATTCATTTTCAATTCTCTTCATATACAGAAGATCAGTTTAGTATATATTAGGTAACGATTTCAACAGTTTGCCCCCATATAGCAACACAAAGTGAAAAAAAAATACTGTTGGAGTACTAGTTATAGCATTAAATAAGAGTGTACAGCACATTAAAGACAGAGATCCTACATAATATTTTTTTAAAAATTAATTAATTTTCTATGCCATTTCCAATTTAACACCAGGTTTTTTTTTTTTTCATTTCCAATTATCTTTATATACAGAAGATCGATTCAGTATATAATTAGTAAAGATCTCATCAATTTGTACCACGCAGAAACAGAAAGTGTAAAAATACTGTTTCAGGTTCCGGGCAAGATGGCGGAATAGGCAGAAGCACACTTAGTCCGGGGGGAGAGAAAGTTTAATATAAGTGGAGATACTGCAGGGTCAAGGAAGAGTAGGGGATGAAACAGCAGAGGAAACTCTTCCGGAACTAGTGATTCACAGTGGACCTGCGTGGAGAGCGTGGGAGCCCAAGTTCGGGACACCAGCAGCAGACTCAACGCACCAGCGCTGGAACGCGAGGTGAGCCGAACCTCCATAGCCCGAGATACCAGCGAGCAAGCGGAAAGAGGAGGCTAGAGGGAACGAGGCTTGAAACTCCGTGGGGAAAAGTTCACCAGGCTAACTAGAAGAGAGAGAAAAATAAAAATAAAAAAAGTGACTGATACGGACACAAGTTTCTCTCTCTCCGCTCACCTCTCAAAGGCGAGCAAGACAGAGCAGGCGCCATTTTGGACATACGTCATAAGCTGGGCGACCTCAGGTCTGCACCGGCCCTGAGCCAAGCAGAAAAACCTGACTCTGGGGGGAGGGGTGAAATAACAGGAGATTAGCATCTAACTTGGCAACCCAGTGGGAGATTTCAGGAGAATTGGAGCCCACACTGAGGGCAGCAGAGATTCCCTGTGTGGTCCTTGGGAAAGAGCTTCCGATCTCTGGCTCCTGTGGGTATATCATTTGCCTGCTAACTACCTCCAATTACATTCAGCTGTGCGGAATTACTTCCCTTTTGAATCAAAAAAGAGAGAGATTTACCACACCTAACCTGGGAGTGTCATCTTTGACACACCCTCAGCCCTGAGGAACCAAACACAGCTCTCAGTCCACACTCATCTCAAGCCTCTAAGGCACCACTGAAAGCAGACAGTCCACTTAATATAGAGCCATAGTGTAACAAGAAAAAACACCACAGTGAAGAAACCAAATATCTCCAACATGCCAAACAACAAACGCAAAAACCAAGCTAACAAGAATAAGGAAGACACTATGACACCCCCAAATGAAAAAGACACCCCAATTCAAGATTATGAAGATGAGGAGATTGAAGAAATGCAAGAAGCAGATCTCAAAAAATTGCTAAGAATATTAAGAAGTTCTCAAAAACAAATTCTTGAACTACAGAAATCCTTCATGGACAAGATAGAAAATCTCTCTCGTGAAAATGAAATATTAAGGAGGAATCAAAATGAATTGAAACAACTAGTGGAACAAGAAATGGTGATAGTGATGAGAAATCATAATGAAATGAAGAATTCAATAGATCAAATGACAAACACATTAGAGAGTCTTAAAAACAGAATGGACGAAGCAGAAGAGAGAATATCAGACTTAGAAGACAGAGAACAGGAAAGGAAACAATCAAATCAAAGAAAAGAAGAAGAAATCAGAAATCTAAAAAATACTGTCAGGAATCTACAGGATACTCTTAAAAAACCCAACATTCGGGTTCTAGGAGTACCTGAAGGCATGGAGAGAGAGAAAGGATTAGAAGGCCTTTTTAGTGAGATACTAGCAGAAAATTTCCCAGGTTTGGAGAAAGACAGAGACATCCTAATACAGGAAGCTCATAGAACCCCTAATAAACATGACCAAAAGAGATCCTCACCACGACACGTCGTAATCAAACTCACCACAGTGAAACACAAAGAAAAGATCCTAAAATGTGCAAGAGAGAAACGCCAGATTACTCTCAGAGGATCTCCAATTAGACTCACAGCTGACTTCTCTTCAGAAACCCTGCAAGCTAGGAGAGAATGGCGAGACATAGCCCAGGTGCTAAGAGAGAAAAACTGCCAGCCCAGAATATTATATCCTGCAAAGCTCTCATTCATGAATGAAGGTGAAATAAAGACCTTTCAAAGCAAACAGAAACTGAAAGAATTTGTCGCCACTCGTCCAGCCCTGCAAAAGATGCTTAAAGATGTGTTACATACAGAAACACAGAAACACGGTCACCAATATGAAAGAAGGTAAAGGTAGGAAACCTCACACCAAAAGATCACAGGAATCTCAAACCATATATTAGAAAGTATCTTTGGCTAATGGCAGGGCAAAGTTACTCCTTCTCAATAGTCACATTGAATGTTAATGGCTTGAACTGTCCAGTTAAAAGACAACGATTGGCTGATTGGGTTAAGGAACAAAACCCATCCTTTTGCTGCTTACAAGAAACCCATCTATCCAACAATGATCCATACAGGCTGAGAGTGAAAGGCTGGAAAAAGATATACCACGCCAACAGAAATGAAAAGAGAGCGGGCGTAGCCATCTTAATATCGGACAACATAAACTTTACCACAAAAACTGTTAAGAAAGATAAAGAGGGGCACTATTTAATGATTAAGGGATCAATTCAACAGGAAGATATAACGATTATCAATGTATATGCACCTAATTACAGGGCACCAGCTTATTTAAAAGACTTGTTAAGGGACTTAAAGGGAGACTTAGACCCCAATACAGTAGTACTGGGGGATTTCAATACTCCACTCTCAGAGATAGACAGATCAACAGGACAGAAGATCAACAAGGAGACAGTAGATTTAAACGACACTATAGCCCAAATGGATCTAACAGATATCTACAGAACTTTTCATCCTACATCTAAGGACTTTACATTCTTCTCAGCAGTACATGGAACCCTCTCTAGGATTGACCACATACTAGGCCATAAAGCAAGTCTCAGCAAATTCAAAAGAATTAGAATCATACCATGCAGCTTCTCAGACCACAAAGGAATGAAATTGGAAATTGGCAACTCAGGAATCCCTAGAGCACGTGCAAACACATGGAGATTGAACAACATGCTCCTGAATGAACAATGGGTCATAGAAGAAATTAAAAGAGAAATCAAAAATTTTCTGGAAGTAAATGAGGATAACAGCACAACATACCAAAACCTATGGGATACAACAAAAGCAGTGTTAAGAGGAAAGTTTATATCAATAGGTGCCTACATCAAGAAATTGGAAAGGCACCAAATAGATGAGCTTTCAAGTCATCTCAAGGATCTAGAAAATCTGCAGCAAACCAAACCCAAACCCAGTAGGAGAAGAGAAATAATTAAAATCAGAGAAGAAATCAACAGGATTGAATCCAAAAAAACATTACAAAAAATCAGCCAAACGAGGAGCTGGTTTTTTGAAAAAATAAACAAAATCGACACCCCATTGGCCCAACTAACTAAAAAAAGAAGAGAAAAGACCCAAATCAATAGGATCAGGGATGAAATGGGAAACGTAACAACAGACACCACAGAAATAAAAAGATTCATCAGAAATTACTACAAGGACTTGTATGCCAGCAAACAGGGAAATCTATCAGAAATGGACAGATTCTTGGACACATACAACCTCCCTAAATTGAGCCAGGAAGACATAGAAAACCTAAACAGACCAATAACTGACACAGAAATTGAAACAGTAATAAAGGCCCTCCCAACAAAGAAAAGCCCAGGGCCAGATGGATTCACTGCTGAGTTCTACCAGACATTTAGAGAAGAACTAACTCCAATTCTTCTCAAACTATTCAGAGCAATCGAAAAAGAGGGAATCCTCCCAAATTCTTTCTATGAAGCCAGCATCACCTTAATTCCTAAGCCAGAAAGAGACGCAACATTGAAAGAGAATTACAGACCAATATCCCTGATGAACATAGATGCAAAAATCCTCAATAAAATTCTGGCCAATAGATTGCAACAACACATCAGAAAGATCATCCACCCAGACCAAGTGGGATTCATCCCCGGTATGCAGGGATGGTTCAACATTCGCAAAACAATCAACATAATACACTACATTAACAGACTGCAGAAGAAAAACCATATGATTCTCTCAATAGACGCAGAGAAAGCATTTGATAAAATACAACACCCTTTCATGATGAAAACTCTAAGCAAACTGGGTATGGAAGGAACATTCCTTAATACAATCAAAGCAATATATGAAAAACCCACGGCCAACATCCTATTGAATGGGGAAAAGTTGGAAGCATTTCCACTGAGATCTGGTACCAGACAGGGATGCCCTCTCTCACCACTGCTATTCGATATAGTTATGGAAGTTTTGGCCAGAGCTATTAGGCAAGAAAAAGAAATTAAAGGGATACAAATCGGGAAGGACGAACTCAAACTATCCCTCTTTGCAGATGATATGATTCTTTATTTAGGAGACCCAAAGAACTCTACTAAGAGACTGCTGGAACTCATCGAAGAGTTTGGCAAAGTAGCAGGATATAAAATCAATGCACAAAAATCAACAGCCTTTGTATACACAGGCAATGCCACGGCTGAGGAAGAACTCCTAAAATCAATCCCATTCACAATAGCTACAAAAACAATCAAATACCTTGGAATAAACTTAACCAAAGACGTTAAAGATCTCTACGATGAAAACTACAAAACCTTACAGAAAGAAATAGAAGAGGATACCAAAAAATGGAGAAATCTTCCATGCTCATGGATTGGAAGAATCAATATCATCAAAATGTCTATTCTCCCAAAAGCAATTTATACATTCAATGCAATACCCATCAAGATCCCGAAGACCTTCTTCTCAGATCTGGAAAAAATGATGCTGAAATTCATATGGAGACACAGAAGACCTCGAATAGCCAAAGCAATCCTGTACAACAAAAACAAAGCCGGAGGCATCACAATACCTGATTTTAGGACATACTACAGGGCAGTTGTTATCAAAACAGCATGGTACTGGTACAGAAACAGATGGATAGACCAATGGAACAGAATAGAAACACCAGAAATCAATCCCAACATCTACAGCCAACTTATATTTGACCAAAGATCCAAATCTAATCCCTGGAATAAGGACAGTCTATTCAATAAATGGTGCTGGGAAAATTGGATTTCCACGTGCAGAAGCTTGAAGCAAGACCCATACCTATCACCTTACACAAAAATTCACTCAACATGGATTAAAGACTTAAATCTATGACCCAAAACCCATCAAATTATTAGAGAGCATTGGAGAAACCCTGCAAGATATAGGCACAGGCAAAGACTTCCTGGAAAATACTCCAACAGCACAGGCAGTCAAAACCAAAATTAACATTTGGGATTGCATCAAATTGAGAAGTTTCTGTACTTCAAAAGAAACAGTCAGGAAAGTGAAGAGGCAACCAACAGAATGGGAAAAAATATTCGCAAACTATACTACAGATAAAGGATTGATAACCAGAATCTACAAAGAAATCAAGAAAATCCACAACAACAAAACAAACAACCCACTTAAGAGATGGGCCAAGGACCTCAACAGACATTTTTCGAAAGAGGAAATCCAAATGGCCAACAGACACATGAAAAAATGTTCAAAATCACTAGCAATCAGAGAAATGCAAATCAAAACCACAATGAGGTTCCATCTCACCCCGGTGAGAATGGCTCACATTCAGAAATCGACCAACAACAAATGCTGGAGAGGATGTGGGGAAAAAGGGACACTAACCCACTGTTGGTGGGAATGCAAACTGGTTAAGCCACTATGGAAGTCAGTCTGGAGATTCCTCAGAAACCTGAACATAACCCTACCATACAACCCAGCCATCCCACCCCTTGGAATTTACCCAAAGGAAATTAATTTGGCAAATAAAAAAGCCATCTGCACATTAATGTTTATTGCAGCTCAATTCACAATAGCTAAGACCTGGAACCAACCCAAATGCCCATCAACAGTAGACTGGATAAAGAAATTATGGGACATGTACTCCATAGAATACTATACAGCAGTAAGAAACAACGAAACCCAGTCATTTGCAACAAGATGGAGCAATCTGGAAAACATCATGCTGAGTGAATTAAGCCAGTCCCAAAGAGACAAATATCATTTGTTTTCCCTGATTGGTGACAACTGAGCGCCAAAGGGGAAACCTGTTAAGTGAAATGGACACTATAAGCAACAATGAACTGATCAGCTCCTGTCCTGACTTTAGATGTACAATGTAATACTTTATCCTTTTTAGTATTTGTTGTTGTTGTTGTTGTTCTAGTACTATTGGTTGAACTCAGTAATTAACACACAATTATTCTTAGGTGTTTAAATTTTAACTGAAAAGTGATCCCTGTTAAATCTAAGAGTGGAAAAAGAGAGGGAGGAGACGAACAATTTGGAACATGCTCAATCGGACTGGCCGCAAATGGTGGAGTTAGAAATGTGCCAGGGGATTCCAACACAATCCCATCAAGATGGCATGTACCAATGCCATCTCACTAGTCCAAGTGATCAATTTCAGCTCACAATTGATAGTTCTGATAGGTCTAAGAGTCAAAGAGATCACACAAACAAGACAAGTATCTGCTAATACTAACTGATAGAATCAAAAAGGGAGAGAAAGATCCAACATGGGAAGTGGGATACACAGCAGACTCATAGGATGGCAGATGTCCTAAACAACACTCCGGCCTCAGAATCAGCCCTCAAGGCATTCAGATCTGGCTGAAGAGCCCATGAGAGTATAGCAGGCATGGAAAGCCAAGATATCATGGAAAAAAAAAAAGACCTAAATGAATGATCTCTGTGAGTGAGATCCCAGTGGAAAGAACGGGGCCATCAAAGAAGGAGGTACCCTTCTCCGAAGGGAGGAGAGAACTTCCACTTTGACTATGACCCTATCGGAATAAGATCAAAGTCAGCAAACTCTAAAGGCTTCCATAGCCCCGGCAACTCATGACTAGAGCCTAGGGAGATTACTGACGCCATGAACAGGAGTGTCAAATTGTTAAATCAGCAACAGGAGTCACTGTGTACTTACACCCCATGTGGGATCTGTCCCTAATGTGTCGTCTAAAGCGAAGTGATGCTATAACTAGTACTGAAACAGTATTTTTATACTTTGCGTTTCTGTGTGGGCACAAACTGATGAGGTCTTTACTAATTATATACTGAAGTGATCTTCTGTATATAAAGGGAATTGGAAATGGAAAAAAAAAACAACCTGGTGTTAAAATGGAAATGGCATAGAAAATTAATTAATTTGAAAAAAAATTATGTAGGATCTCTGTCTTTAATGTGCTGTACATTGCTATTTAATGCTATAATTAGTAATCCAATGGTAGTTTTTTCACTTTGTGTTGCTATATGGGCAAAATGTTGAAATCTTTACCTAATATATACTAAACTGATCTTCTGTATACAAAGAGAATTGAAAATGAATCTTTACATGAATGGAAGGGGAAAGGGAACGGGAAGGGGGAGGATTGCGGGCGGGAGGGAAGTTATGGGAGGGGGGAAGCCATTGTAACCCATGGGCTATACTTTGGAAATTTCTATTCATTAAATAAAAGTTAAAAAAAAATACTGTTTCAGTACTAGTTATAGCACCACTGCTCATTAGACAACACATTAGGGACAGATCCCACATGGGATGTAAGTACACAGTGACTCCTGTTGCTGACTTAACAATTTGACAGTCCTGTTCATGGCGTCAGTAATCTCCCTAGGCTCTAGTCATGAGTTGCCAGGGCTATGGAAGCCTTTAGAGTTCGCTGACTTTGATCTTATTCCGATAGGGTCACAGTCAAAGTGGAAGTTCTCTCCTCCCTTCAGAGAAAGGTACCTCTTTCTTTGATGGCCCCGTTCTTTCCACTGGGATCTCACTCACAGAGATCTTTCATTTAGGTCTTCTTCTTTTTTTCTTTTCCATGGTATCTTAGCTTTCCATGCCTACAATACTCTCATGGGCTCTTCAGCCAGATCCGAATGCCTTAAGGGCTGATTCTGAGGCCAGAGTGCTATTTAGGACATCTGCCATTCTATGAGTCTGCTGTGTATCCCACTTCCCATGTTGGATCATTCTCTCCCTTTTTTATTCTATCAGTTAGTATTAGCAGACACTTGTCTTGTTTGTGTGATCCCTTTGATTCTTAGACCTATCCGAGTCATCGAATGTGAACTGAAATTGATCACTTGGACTAGTGAGATGGCATTGGTACATGCCACCTTGATGGGATTGTATTGGAATCCCCTGGCACATTTCTAACTCCATCATTTGGGGCAAGACTGATTGTGCATGTCCCAAATTGTACATCTCCTCCCTCTCTTTTTCCACTCTGAAATTTAACAGGGATCTCTTTTCAGTTAAAATTTAAACACCTAAGAATAATTGTGTGTTAATTACAGAGTTCAACCAATAGTACTAGAACAACAACAACAACAAATACTAAAAAGGATAAAGTATTACATTGTACATCTAGAGTCAGGACAAAAGCTGATCAGGTCATTGTTTCTTATAGTGTCCATTTCACTTCAACAGGTTTCCCCTTTGTTGCTCAGTTGTCGCCGATCAGGGAAAACAAATGATATTTGTCTCTTTGGGATTGTTCTTTATAGTTTCTTCCTCAGTGAGTTCACTTTTATGTAAAAGTCTTGTGATTTATTTATGTTCATTTTGTATCTTACAACTTCACTAAATTGATTTACCAGTCTAACAATCTCTTGTTGGAGTAATTAGGTTTCTCTATAAATAGAATTAGGTCATCTGGAATTAGAAATAATCTCAATTTCTTCTTTCCTGTTTCTCTGCCTTTTATTTCCTTCTCTTAGCTTTGGCCAAAACAAAAGAGAGAGTTGGCATCCTTGTCTTGTTCCAGATCTTAGAAGAGATGCTTTTAGCTTTTTGACATTCAGTAGGGTGACGGCTATGGTTTGTTATACGTAGACTATTTCATTGAGTTATGTACCTTCTATAAATATTTAGCTCAACGTTTTGCTTGTAAATGAATGTAGAATTTTATTGAAACCTTTTTCTACATCTGTTGAGGTGATTATAATGATGTTTATTCTGCATCCTATTGATGTGGATTATTTGGGTTGTTGATTTGCATACGTTGACCCATTCCCCACATGCCCAAGTTACTTCTGACTTGTTTATGATGTCTGAGTTTTTTCATGTGTTCTTGGATTTTGTATTATGATGAGATTTTTTGCATTTGTATTAATCAGCCATACTTTTCCATAGTTCTTTTTTTTTATTTTTTTTTTAATTTTTTGACAGGCAGAGTGGACAGTGAGAGAGAGAGAGACAGAGAGAAAGGTCTTCCTTTTGCCGTTGGTTCACCCTCCAATGGCCGCCGCGGTAGCGCGCTGCGGCCGGCGCACCACGCTGATCCGATGGCAGGAGCCAGGTGCTTCTCCTGGTCTCCCATGGGGTGCAGCACCCAAGCACTTGGGCCATCCTCCACTGCACTCCCTGGCACAGCAGAGAGCTGGCCTGGAAGAGGGGCAACCGGGACAGGATCGGTGCCCCGACCGGGACTAGAACCCGGTGTGCCGGCGCCGCAAGGCAGAGGATTAGCCTAGTGAGCCGCGGCGCCGGCTCCATAGTTCTTTTATTTGAAAGACATTCAGAGCTAGACATTTGCTCTTCATTCTGGTTTTGTAATCCAGGCAGTTCTGGCCTCCTAGAATGAGCCCATCTGGTGCTGAACTTTCATTTGGAGCCTTATTCCTAATTCAGTGCTGTTACTCAATTTTGGTCTGTTCCAGTTTTCTATCTCTTCATGGTTCACTTTTGGTAGGTTATACATATCCAAAAATTAACCATTTCTTCCAATTTGTTGGTTTATAGTTGCTATTAGTAGTCCCTAGTGATCCATTGTATTCCTGTTATATCACTTGTAATATCTCCTTTTTCTGTTTTATAAAGCCTACTGTTTTTTTTTTTAATTTTTGACAGGCAGAGTGGACAGTGAGAGAGAGACAGAGAGAAAGGTCTTCCTTTACCGTTGGTTCACCCTCCAATGGCCGCTGCAGCCAGTGCACTGCGGCCGGCGCACGTGCTGATCCAAAGCCAGGAGAGGGTGCTTATCCTGGTCTCCTATGCCGGTGCAGGGCCCATGGACCTGGGCCATCCTCCACTGCACTCCCGGGCCACAGCAGAGAGCTGGCCTGGAAGAGAAGCAACTGAGACAGAATCCGGCGTCCCGACCGGGACTAGAACCCAGTGTGCCAGCACTGCAGGCAGAGGATTAGCCTATTGAGCTGCAACGCTGGCCAAGTTTACTGTTTCTTAATCTAGCTAAAGGATTATTAATCTTATTTTTCTTTTGAAAAAACAGTGCTTCATTTCATTAACTTTAATATTGCTTAAGATATTTTTAAAATATTTTAGTGATTTATTTATCTGAGATGTAGAGTTACAAACAGAGGGAGAGCCAGAGAGAAAGGTCTTCCATCTGCTGATTCACTCCCCAGATGGTTACAGTGGCTGGAGCTTGGTCGATCCAAAGCCAAGAGCCAGCAGCTTTTTCTTGGTCTCCCATGTGGGTGCAGGGGCCCAAGTAATTGAGCCATCCTCTGCTGCTTTCCCAGGCCATAGCAGAGAGCTAGATTGGAAGAAAAGCAGCCAGGACTAGAACTGGCACCCTTATGGGATGCCGGCACTGCAGGCAGAGGCTTAACCCACTATGCCACAATGCTGGCCCCATCTTAAGATATTTCTTATTTATTTCTGCTCTGATCTTTATTATTAATTTCCTTGTACTGTCCTTGGAATTGGCTTCTTGTTTTTCTAGGTCCTTGAGATGGGACTTAGGTTATTTGATATTTTTCTTTTTTAGATATTAAAGTCATAACTTTTTAAATATATTTTTTAATTTATTTTATAGAGTTAGTGAGAGAGAGACAGAGAGAAAGGTCTTATTTCCATTGGTTCACCCCCCAAATGGCCGCTTTGGCCAGCGCTACGCTGATCTGAAGCCAGGAGCCAGGTGCTTCCTCCTGGTCTCCCATGCAGGTGCAGGCGCCCAAGCACTTGGGGTATCCCCTACTGCCTTCCTGGGCCACAGCAGAGAGCTGGACTGGAAGAGGAGCAGCCAGGACTAGAACCTGGTGTCCATATGGGATGCTGGCACCGCAGGTGGAAATTAACCAAGTGAGCCATGGCGCTGGCCCCCTAACATCGTAACTTTTAATTTTTATATTTGATGCTGATAGAGACCTTCTAATTGGCTGCAGGAGATGTAGGCAGAAATAAGAATGTGTTACTTTGCTAGGTTGACATAGAAAATAAGTGTAGCATATTTGGCTTGACTCACAGCAATTTATTTCTCAGAATTCTGGAGACTAAAATTTAACAACAAGGTGAAGTAGGTTTGGTCTGTCCTGAGGCCTCTCTCCATGGCTCCCACACAACCAGCTTCATGCTGCACCCCCACATGTTATTTCCTCTGTCCACGTGTGCATCTCTTATAGGAACATTGGTCAGTTTGAATCAGGGCTTCACACTTATGATATCATTTGATGTTAACTACCTGCTTAAAGTCCTATCTCCAAATAGAATCACATTGGTGGTCAGCATTTCATGATATAAATTTTAGAGATTCAGCCCATAGCACTTAGAAGGGATCCAGTGATTTGCCTCATAGGCAGCTCTCCCTCAGGAGGACTTGGCTTTTGAAATATGTGTCAGCATTTCTCACAGTTTCACTTTCAGTACTGTCAATATTGGTGCATGTATAAACGTTATGCATACTAATACCTATAAACATGTAGACACGCTATCATAAAAATGTTTAATGGTTGTATACAGGTAATGTAAATATAGAATCCATAAGATGACATGGCAGCAAGCATTAAAACATGATGAGAAATGGAAAGAATAATAAAAATGAACATGTGTTATCCAATATTTATAGTTTCTGAAAAATAAACAGTAAGCAGAAGGATGTTTTCCTAAGACCTTGCAAATTTTCAATTACAGTTACTCAAAACTAGCACTTTTGCATAAGTCCAATACACTGCAGCAAATTTTTAATTACTCTTTAATATTTTCTCAATATTATCAACCACATGAACTACATAGTGAATTATAGTGGGTTTTTCTGCTCTTTGGCAACCACTTATGGTATTTGCCTGCTTTTGCTATTTCCAGAATTTGAACTGTTTGAAACCTATCCTATCACTACATTTTGTTTTTGGAGATAATACTGAAACTCCCTGTATCCTGATATTTCTCTCTGGTAGCTCAGGAATTGTTGTCAGGATCTTTGTACCAGATAAGAAAGATGACCAGAGTGTGCTTTAAGACATAAGTCTGTAGACAAGTGTCAAGTGATTCGTAGATGTCAGATACCATGGCATTTTAACTAGTAGTATTCATTTTACACAGGTAATTGGAAACCTATGGTCACTTTTTGAGATCTGTTTCCGGAAGTAAAGCCAATTTATGAGAAACACTGTTTTAAGGGACTTTACCTTGAATGTTAGTATCCTCACCCTCCCATACTTTCTATAGATTATGTGAATCCAGTAGGTTTATAATGCAAATTTTTCCTCACTTAATGTCAGTTATCCATTTCTGACCATCATAGATAGAGTAGAAACTTGGTATAAGTCCATTCCAGTTATCTAAAATGTGAATATATCAGACTACTACTGCTAATTACTTTACTAAATATAAATAAAAATGGAATATAGTGCTCAAATCTTTGTAAAAGCATTACAATACATTTTTAAAGATTTGCTTTTTATTTATTTGAAAGCCAGAGTTACAGAGAGACAGAGGCAGAGAGACAAAGAGAGTTCTTCCATCTGCTGGTTGACTCCTCAAATAGTCACAATGGCAAGGAGCTCTGCCAATCCAAAGTCAGGAGCTTCTTTTGGGTCTCCCACATGTGTGCATGGGCCCAAGCGCTTTGGCCGTCTTTTACTGCTTTCCCAGGCCATAGCAGAGAGCTGGATCAGAAGTGGAGCAACAGGACTCAAATCAGGCCCATATGGGATGCTGGCACTACAAGTGGCAGCTTTAACCCACAGCGCCAGCCCCTACAGTACATTTTTTAAAGGTTAATTTTATTTATTTGAAAGAGTTACACACAGAGAGAAGGAGAGGCAGGGAGAAAGAGAGAGATCTTCTATCTGTTGGTTCACTCCCCAATTGGCCACAACGGCCGGAGCTGCACTGATCCGAAGCCAGGAGCTGGGAGCCAGGAGATTCTTCCAGGTCTCCCAACATGGTGCAGGGGCCCAAGGACTTGGGCCATCTTCTATTGCTTGCCCAGGGCATAGCAGAAAGGTGTATCAGAAGTGAAGCAGCCAGGACTCAAACTGGCACCCATATGGGATGCCGGCACTGCAGGTGGCGACTTTACCCACAATGTCACAGTGTTGGCCCCCCCAATACATTTTTATGATCTTCAGGCAATTTGTGTGGCATCACTTTTACTGATATCCTTGCTAATGTGGTTGGTATGAATCATGCTCATGAAAATGTCTATGTGAAGTTCTCTTGATTTTGATGTATAATTAATTTTTCCATACCCACCAAAGCATATCAGCATTTGATGTATTACAAATCAACAAAAGCTTTTTGTTGTAATTTTATTTGTAATTCTTTTTTTAAAGTATTTATTTGAAAGGCAGAGCATGAGAGAAGAGCGAGAGAGATGTTCCATCTGCTGGTTAATTCACTCCTCAAATGTCCCTAACAGCCAGGGCTATTCCAGGCTGCAGTCAGGAGAGGAATCCATCTTGTCTCATAGGAGGGTAGCAGGAATCCAAGTGCCTATCCATCATCCAGGATGATGTGTTTTAGGTATGGAATAGCAAGGACACAAACCAAGAATTTGCATGTGGGAATGTGGGATGTGGTGTGTCCCAAGCAGTAGTCTAATCTGCTGCATGACAATATTCAACCCTCTCAAGTCTGGTGGTTTGTCCTGGCTCTTGCCTAGACCTTATGTCTCCAACAGGCAAGTCCCAGGTTTCTTCATAATATAACTATTTAATAAGGTAAACTTCAATAGGTAAATATTTTTCAGAGTGTGTTGGTATTGTGTTTACTAATGTCCCGTTGGCTAAAGCAAGTAAAATGAATAATGTCAAGGATCATTTTGATGAAGGACTACATGAAAGCTTGGATACTGGGAAGTGCGTTATTTGGGATGAATACTCAAAAGGTGTAAAGTAACAAATATGTATTATATCCATTTTTCCTGTATAGTTGGGGCAAAAATACTCAGGTTCAAGATGCCTAAATTCTATAGAGTTTTCAGTGTATAAGAGCAAGAGATGTTGTGGAAGTACCAATATGGAATCATGTGCAGTGCATCTGTAGCTATAGCAAAATAGTTAATACCACCCAAGTATTTTTTCTGTAGTGTAGATTTTAGTGAGAAAATGTTTTTCTGTGGTATACAAAAACTTGTTTGGAAAATCATCCTGAAAATAATAAATTGCTTCTTGGCAGTAAAATTAGCTTTATAAAAATAAGTAGCAAGTAAATGCTTCTGTTAACTAAGGATAACTAGATTCAATCACCGCCAGTTACTATAATTTTGAGTGCTTTTTCAAGGAGCCTTCTCTGCCTGTTTTCAAGTGTAACGTGCTAGCTCTCCCCAGGGAGGTTGATTTTTACTTTGTTTCTTCAGCTAATGTGTCTGTTATTCGGCATGTGCATGTGCACAGTAGACTCTAGGAAAAGCCAGACCAGTTCTCTCATGATTCCCTGCATTCACCTTCTCTTCCAGGATAATTGTAGGGACATCTACGTATTTCAAAGGACAGAAGAAATGCATGCATCTCTAGGAAGTTGATTGTTTATTTTCCAGCTTATTTTACACAGTGTTAGAAGATTTATGAGGGTTTTCAAATTAAAGTGTTAAAATAAATATGATGAATGTCATAGTTATAAGAAATTCGTGCCATCGAAGATGATTGCAAATTTGTCTACAGGTTTTCTGATGCCATAGCAAAGTCATATTTATTACAGGTTTCAAATCAGAGCTTAGAATTTGCTAAATTCTTTTTTTAATGATTTATTTACTTATTTGAAGGACAAGGTTACAGAGGGAGAGGTAGAGCCAGAGAGAGAGGTCTTCCATCCACTGGTTCATTCCCCAGATGACCACAATGGCAGGAGCTGAGCTGAACTGAAGCCAGGAACCAGGAGCTTCTTCTGGGTCTCCCACATGGGTGCAGGAGCCCAAAGACCTGGGCCATTTTCTACTGCTTTCCCAGGCCATAGCAGAGAGCTGGATCAGAAGTGGAGCAGCCAAGACTTGAACCACCACCCAAATGGGATGCCGGTGCTGCAGGCTGGGGCTTTTTTATTTATTTATTTATTTTTTCTTGGACAGGCAGAGTTAGATAGTGAGAGAGAGAGAGAGAGAAAAGTCTTTCTTCCATTGGTTCACCCCCCAAATGGCTGCTATGGCCAGTGCGCTGTGGTCGGTGTGCCATGCCGATCTGAAGTCAGGAGCCAGGTGCTTCCTCCTGGTCTCCCATGCAGGTACAGGGCCCAAGGACTTGGGCCATCCTCCACTGCCTTCCTGGGCCACAGCAGAGAGCTGTACTGGAAGAGGAGCAACTGGGACAGAATCTGGTGCCCCAACTGGGACTAGAACCTGGGGTGCAGGTGCTGCAGGCAGAGGATTAGCCTTAGTGAGCCATGGTGCCAGCCAGTCTGGGGCTTTATCCCACTGTTACACAGCACCAGCCCCCAAGAATTAGCTAAATTCTTGTGGGATATAAAGTCTGATATAGTCTTTATTGGTCATATAGATGAATTAGTGGAAGTGATTAATACCCACCTAGAAATAAACATGCAACATTCTGCAGTGGTGAGAGTTGCCTGTTGCTAATATACAAATCAGCCAATAACATTTTTTAAAATTGCTAAAATAGCTTTGAGAGACTGGATTTATTAATTGGACAAGGAATATGTAAGTCTGAGGGAACATGTGCCGAACTTTGCATCTCCTATTCCCACTCTTATTTTTAACAGGGATCAATTTTCTTTTTTTTTCTAAAAATTTATTTATTTATTTGAAAGTCAGAGTTACACACAGAGAGAAGAAGAGGCAGAGAGAAAGAGAGTTCTTCCATCTGCTGATTCACTCCCCAAATGGCTATGATGGCTGGAGCTGTGCCGGTCCGAAGGCAGGAGCCAGGAGCTTCTTCCAGGTCTCCCACAAGGGTGCAGGGGCCCAAGGACTTAGGCCATCTTCTACTGCTTTCCCAGGCCATACCAGAAAGCTGGATTGGAAATGAGAAGCCTCGACTGGAACCGGCACCCACATGGGATGCCAGCACTGCAGGTGGTGGCTTTACCCACTATGCCACAGTGCTAGCTCCATGGGATCAATTTTCAATTAGATTTAAACACATAAGAATACTTCTGTGTTAAGTAAAGAGTTCAACCAAAGGTATTAAGTAGAAAAAGAAAATACTAAAAAGAATAAAATAGTAAGCTGTTCCTCACAGGACAAGAGGCAATCAAGCCATTGTTTCTCGTAGTGTCAGTTTCACTTTTACAGGTTTCCTTTTAGGGGCTCAGTTAGTTGTCACAAATCAGGGAGAACATACGATATTTGTCCCTTTGAGACTGGCTTATTTCACTCAGCATAATGCTTTCCGGATTCCTCCATTTTGTTGCAAATGATATTTCATTTTTTTTAACCTCTGTGTAGTATTCCATAGAGTACACATCCCACAATTTCTTTATCCAGTCTTCCATTGATGGTTGTTTAGGTTGATTCCAGGTCTTAGCTATTGTGAATCGAGCTGCAATAAACATGGAGGGGCACATGGCTTTTATTTGCCAATGTAATTTCCCTTGTGTAAATTCTGAGGAGTGGAATGGCTGGGTCGGATAGTAGAGCTATATTCAGATTTCTGAGGAATCTCCAAAGTGTATTCCATAGTGGCTATACCAGTTTGCATTCCCACCAACAGTGGATAAGTGTGCCTTTTTCCCCACATCCTCACCAGCATCTGTTTGTTGATTTCTGTATGAAAGCCATTTTAACCTCATTGTAATTTTAATTTTGAATGCAGTGTTTAAAAACATGAGCAAAAGGGAAGTATTATATTTTTAATTATACCTATGATGATCTTAATTTTGATGTATATTCCATCTTGGTGAATTGCACAGAGTAATCTATAAATATTAGTTGGATCAATGTACTGTCATGTTAATAATTGACTGATTTTCTTTTATTCCATCAATTATTATAAAAAGTATCAATGGGGGACAGCACTGTGGCACAGCAGGTTAATGCCCTGGCCTGAAGTGCCAGCATCCCATATGGACACCAGTTCGAGACCCGGCCACTCCACTTCTGATCCAGCTCTCTGCTATGGCCTGGGAATGCAGTAGAAGATGGTCCAAGACCTTGGGCCCCTGTACCTGCATGGGAGACCCAGAAGAAGCTCCTGGCTCCTGGCTTCGAATTGGCACAGCTCCGGCTGTTGCGGCCAATTGGGGAATGAACCATCAGATGGAAGACCTCTCTCTCTCTCTCTTTTTCTCTGCCTCTCCTCTCTCTCTGCCTCTTCTGTCTCTGTGTAACTCTGTCTTTCAAATAAATAAATCTTTAAAAAAAAGTATCAATGATCGCATTATTTGTGAATATTTTAGTTTCTTGTTTATCTCTCTAGTCTTTTTTTCATGTCATTTCAGGCTTTGTTTTTAGGCACATTAGCACTTATAATTATTATGTCATCCTGATGTATTATCTGTTTATTCTTATGAAAAATCTCTGTATTTCTGTTAGTTATATAAGACCTACAAAATCATTTGATTTGGTCCTGCCAAGACAGCCATAGGTGATGTTTTCTGGTGATTATATTTTATTGTTCAGAAAATATATTTTGTCTATCACATAGATTGATGTTCATTTACTTTTGTTTACTTGAGAGACAAAGTGAAAGAGATGTCTTCTATCTGATAGTCCATTCCCCAATTGTCTGCAATCGCTTGAACAGGGGCTAAGCTAAAACCAGGAGGCTGGAACTCAATAAAGATCTCTCATGTGGGTATCTGGGACCCAACTACTGGAACTGTTACCTGTTGTTACTCCCTGAGTGAGTATTAGCATGAAGCTAAATCAGAAGCTGGGGTAGGTACTCTGATATGAGTTGTGAGCATCCCGAGAAGCAGCTTATCCCAATGAGCCAAAATGTCTGTTCCTGTACACCTCATATTTTACAGTACTTATGTTACATATAGAATCAGGGATGGGAGGATTTTTTCTTTCAGTACACTGATTATTTCTTTCCAATGTTTCTGCTGAGAAGTCAGCCATCATCCATGGGTAGCTGTGACCTAATATGCCATAGGTTGTTCTGTCTTTCTTACTTTCAAGATCTTTTCTTTGTATTTGGATTTTTTCAGTTTGTTATTTGCCTAGAGTAGTTTTCAATCTGTGAGGATTAGGGGGTAACTGACCATTTTGAATCTATAAATTTATAACTTTTATAAAATTTGGAAAGCCTTTAGACACTTCAAAACACATCTTTTATATTTCATTCTTTCTCTTCTTACTGAAATTTCAGTTGCAGTTATGAAGGACTTTGAAATAAAAGATGAAGTTATTTTGGTCCAAAAAATGTTTGCCATCTATGTATACAGGTGGTCTAGAAGAACTTTTTTGAAAATCCATACTATAAAACACTATGCATAAAGGTTATGAAGACAGCACATTTATGCATTTAATTTTTTAACCAAAGTGAATTTGTGTTTTGTTTTAAATTCTTTTTTTTTTGAGAGAGAGAGGCAGAGTGGATAGTGAGAGAGAGATACAGAGAGAAAGGTCTTCCTTTTTGCCGTTGGTTCACCCTCCAATGGCCGCTGCAGCCGGCGCATCGTGCTGATCCGAAGCCAGGAGCCAGGTGCTTCTCCTGGTCTCCCATGCGGGTGCAGGGCCCAAGGACTTGGGCCATCCTCCACTGCCTTCCCGGGCCATAGCAGAGAGCTGGCCTGGAAGAGGGGCAACCGGGATAGAATCCAGCGCCCCAACCGGGACTAGAACCCGGTGTGCCGGCACCGCTAGGTGGAGGATTAGCCTGTTAAGCCACGGCACCGGCCTGTTTTAAATTCTTATTTATTTATTTGAAAGTCAGAGTAAAACAGAGAGAGGAGAGACAGAGAGAGAGGTCTTCCATCTGCTGGTTCACTCTCTATTTGGCCGCAATGGCTGGAGTTGCGTCAATTCGAAGCCAGAGGCCAGGAGTTTCTTCCGGGTCTCCCACATGGGTGCAGGAGCCCAAGGACTTGGGCCATCTTCTACTGCTTTCCCAGGTCCCAACAGAGAGCTGGATGGGAAGTGGAACAGCCAGGACTTGAACTGGCACCCATATGGGATGCCAGCACTGCAGGTGGTGGCTTTACCTGCTACGTACAGCACCAGTAAAATTGTTTTAATTCTATTTCTGTAAACTTTTTAGTGTTAGGTTGCTGTCTTTTTTTAAAGACTTATTTTTTTTATTTGTTTGTTTTCAAGGTGTAGCTTGCCTCCATTTTTAAAAAAAAATATTTTATTTATTTGAGAGGTAGAGTTACAGACAGTGAGAGGGAGAGACAGAGAGAAAGGTCTTTCTTCCACTGATTCACTCCCCAAATGGCCACAATGGCTGGAGCTGTGCCAATCCAAAGCAAGGAACCAGGTGCTTCTTCCCAATCTTCCATGTGGGTGCAGGGGCTCAAGGACTTAGGCCATCTTCTACTGCTTTCCCAGGCCATAGCAGAGAGCTGGATTGGAAGAGGAGCAGCTGGGACTAGAACTGGTGCCCATGTAGGATGCTGGCACCACAGGCAGAGGATTAACCTACTCTGCCATGGCACTGGTCCCTATTATTTGAAAATCAGAGTTACACAGAGAGAGAAGGAGGGACAGAGAGAGAGAGAGAGAGAGAGAGAAGTCTTTCATTCACTGGTTCACTCCTCAATTGGCCACAAATGCCAGAGCAGCACCTATCTGAAGCCAGGAGCCAAAATCTTCCTCCAGGTTTTCTTGCATGGGTTCAGGGGCCCATGGACTTGGGCCATCTTGTACTGCTTTCCCAGGCCACATCAGAGAGCTGGATTGGAAGCAGAGCAGCCGGGACTCAAACTGGCACCCATATAGGGTACTGGCAACACAAGTAGTGGCCTTATCTGCTATACCACTCTTGGGTGGCCCCCAAGATTTCATTTTTTCAAATGCTTTGTCATTGCCATAACAATGTCTTCTGCACTTAATCTCAGCCATCTATGTTTATAATTTCATTTTCTCTGCCCTGGACTATTGCTTCAGATGGGTGTCAGTGATTTTTTACCTCCCTGCATATGAATAATTTATACAAAATAAGAATCGCCCTTCCTGTCAGATTTGACTTCAAGTTTTGCTGTGGCCTATATACTTCTTGTAGGCTAATTGTTGCAGGGTTTTTTTTTTTTTTTTTTTTACTTTTTGACAGGCAGAGTGGCTAGTGAGAGAGAGAGGCAGAGAGAAAGGTCTTCCTTTGCCATTGGTTCACCCTCCAATGGCCACCGCGGTAGGCGCCCTGCGGCCGGTGCACCGCGCTGATCTGATGGCAGGAGCCAGGTGTTATCCTGGTCTCCCATGGGGTGCAGGGCCCAAGGACTTGGGCCATCCTCCACTGCACTCCTGGGCCACAGCAGAGAGCTGGCCTGGAAGAGCAGCAAACGGGACAGAATCCGGTGCCCCAACCGGGACTAGAACCCAGTGTGCCAGCGCCACTAGGCGGAGGATTAGCCTGTTGAGCCACGGCACCAGCAAATTGTTGCTTTTTTTAAATAAGATGTTTTGTGGTTCTCAGTGGTCACACTTGATTTATGGTCTACCTTCAAGAGGTATCTCTTCATGTATAAGATAACTATAGTGATGTAATTCCAGTTTTTTTTCCAGCTTCTTTATTATGCTCATAATATATTTTATTCCTACACATTATAAACCACTCTATACATTTTTATTGTCATGTTTAAATGGTCAGTGACTTTTAAGTTTTTGAAAATATGAGTGAAAATATTTGTACTCTCGTGTTTACCAATTCCAATAATGTTTTTGACTGTAGATCTTTGGAAATGTAGTCATGGTAATCTTTGCTGTAATTATATATTTTCTCTTGCTATGTGAAATTAGGATATTCTCATCATTGTGTTTATTATGATATCAAATGCGTCCTCACATCTCTAATGTGGCTGTCATGTTCAGTGATGCCACAAGTGTTAAAAGATTCAGAAAAGTCTTCACACTCATATTCTAGTTTATTACTCTAAAAGAATCGACTAACAAATCAAGGAGCGTGCTGCATAGGGCAAAGTCCATGATTCATCCAGCTTGAGATTCCAGCTGAATTTGTCAAACATATTAGGTGAAGTATCAGTATATTTTCATTTGTGATTCTTAATATTTATCACAATTTATCCATCTTTTCAACATTTAAAGACTTTTGGAGCGCATAGGGCAAATATAATGCTTTGCCTATTTTCCCACTTGAATTCCAATTCTTTCCTTATTTTTTCACATGAAGGTCTAATAATTCTTATTGTTAGAAAGGTAAAAGCTTTATGTGTTTGACTTGCACTTTGTTTCCTTAGGAGTTTTGATATTTAGATAGTGAGATTCCTCAACTTTGGCTTATGCAGTTTCTAGATACTGAATTTCAACTAGAATGGACTTTCCTAACCCGAGATTATTAATTATGCATCTCACATAATTCTCAAGTTGTTATGCACTTGATTTGAACTATGGATTCACTTGTAACTTTATTTTGTTTACGTTTTCAACACAATTTATTCAAAAGTCCACTCTCCATGGACTTGTAGTGAAGTCTGTCTATGAAGGTGAACTGCTTTAACTGATGCTCTGTTTCTCAGTGTCTCAGAACATTAGGGACAATGAGTTAGGATACAGTTAGGTGACAAGTGACTTCCAGCCTCTGCAGGCCTTCCACATTCAGGATGAGTTGTCAAATTATCTGTGTTCCTCAGCTGCTAGAGTGACCTTTATGGCAATGCTCATCCTTGTGACTGGAGAATAAAGAAGGCACTGAACCAAGGGAAGCTCTTCTAGGAATTGACACAACTCATTCCTACTGAGGAGAATCCCCTGGGAGAAGATGTGTGATTCTCCCACAAGACACAGTAGTGATCACCATATACCAGAATTCCTCTTCCCCTACGTGTATCTTAACTTCACCCCGTACCTGGAGAGACAACCCTGATGTTTCATCTGTTCTCAGTTTTGAACTCAAATCCAAGATCTGTGAATGAAACCAGAAACTTGTATCCTGTCCAGAAGAGGCTTCTCTTGATCCTTAGACCTGAGCCATGGAGTACTGTTTCATCTATCTTATGGCAATATGACCATCCTGGGGGCACATAGAGAGTGGCCTGTGCCCTGTACATGAGAAACACTCTGCTGAGTCCTTCAGTCTGCACCCTGGTGGCCCCTCACCCTGCTTTCTGAGGAATCACTTTTCTTAGAAATGTCTTTCTTTGGGGCTGGCACTGTGGTGTAGTGGGTTAATACGCCACCTGCAATGCCAGCATCCCATATTGGTGCCAGTTCAAGACCCAGCTACTCTGCTTCCAATCCACCTCTCTACTATGGCCTGGAAAAGAAATGGAAGTTGGCCCAAGTTCTTGGGCCCCTGCATCTCCATGGGAGACCCGAAGATCATGGCTCCTGGCTTTGGATTGGCACAGCTCTGGCCATTGCAGCCAACTGGGGAGTGAACCAACCATGGAAGACTTCTCTCTCTCTCTCTCTCTCTCTCTCTCTCTCTCTCTCCCTCTGTGTGTGTGTGTGTGTGTGTAACTCTGACTTTCAAATAAGTAATAAATCTTTAAAAATATTAAATAAAAAAAGAAATGTCTTTCTTTAACTATTATCCTCATTGACCAAGACCCCCACCAAGCATGCCTTCTTTGGGCTGGACTGCCTTATCAGCATATTTCCTGTTTGTAATATAAGATGGCATCTTCACAGCTTTTATTTTCTAGCATTTTGATGTCAGTTTTGTCATTTCTGACAGTATAACTCTAAAAGTATACTTAAATATATGATTCCGACACACGAGTTTCTGTCAGGTTTTGTTGCTAATGTTTTACTTAAAGGATGCTTTTAGATGTACCTTGTTATATTAAAAAATTCATTTGAGCCAGTGCCGTGGCTCACTAGGCTAATCCTCTGCCTTGCGGCGCCGGCACACCGGGTTCTAGTCCCGGTTGGGGCACCGGATTCTGTCTCGGTTGCCCCTCTTCCAGGCCAGCTCTCTGCTGTGGCCAGAGAGTGCAGTGGAGGATGGCCTAAGTGCTTGGGCCCTGCACCCCATGGGAGACCAGGAGAAGCACCTGGCTCCTGCCATCAGATCAGCGCGGTGCGCCGGCCGCAGCACGCCAACCGCGGCGGCCATTGGAGGGTGAACCAATGGCAAAAGGAAGACCTTTCTCTCTGTCTCTCTCTCTCACTGACCACTCTGCCTGTCAAAAATAAATAAATAAATAAATAATTCATTTGAAACCAGCTGATTAATTTTAAAATTTTAACAATAACTGTCATGATCACAACCTTCATCTTCAAGTCAGGTTGGAGTTTAGTATGATTGTGCTGGATTTATAAATTATTTCCTATAGTATTTTTTCCCGGTAAGACTATAGTAGGCAAACTTGTCAACCTTAAATGATAAAAGCAAAAAAGAATGCTTTGAGAGCTTTCCATGTCCATGAATGCCTAAATTTCTAGTTTCTTCCTATTCCCTTGTTCCCTTGTTTGTATAATTTAGGTTTTTTTATGAGATCAATATTTTCCTGTAGTCCTATACTATAACCAATACATGTTACTGTTATTCTGTTTTCCAGTTTCTTTTTCTAAAGTTGAGTTCTATGAGGTAAATATTATTTGACTTACACTTAGGTTACCTACTTATGGTTGTTATTAAGTACACATAAGGATTTATCATAATTAATGGAAAAGTGAATTATAAAAAAAGCTACACAAATTTCAAAAAGTTTGCAATAAAATTCCCATAATTCCATTTTTCAGGAACTTTTTGAAGGACCCTGATAAATATATGTAACCCCTACGTGATGTAGATGGTCACTCCTGTTCTCCCCATCTTTATTAGTGGTGATGTTTCTTTTACTTTGCTGATTTATTACAGTTGGGTCAGCAGGTATTTGTTTCTGATTCATAATGCACATCCACCAAGAGCCAGAGTTGTGTTAAGTCATTTCTGATTCCATTAGGGTCTCAGTGTATCTCTCTTTTCTCTTTTTTAAAAAATGTTGGTATTTATTTGAGAGAAAAATAGAGTACTGGCTTACTTTCCAAATGCCTGTAATGTTTGGAGATGGACTAGGAAAATACAGGAGTCAAAAACTTCATCCAGGTGTACTATGTGGGTGAAAGGAACCCCCACAATTGAGCCATCATCACTCCCTCCCCTGGTCTGCATTAACAGGAAATTGGAGTCAGGTCCCTAAGCTGAACAGGAAAGCCAGAAACTTTAATGTCAGACATAAGCATTGTAAGTGCTGTCTGAAATGTCTAATTTTGGTTACGTTTATATTCTAATTAATTGTGTCATTTTTTATTAAATATTTTTATTTACTTATTTGAGAGGTAGAGTTACAGACAGTGAGAGGGAAAGACAGAGAGAAAGGTCTTCCTTCCATTGGTTCACTCCCCAAGTGGCCGCAAGCTGTGCTGATCCGAAGCCAGGAGCCAGGAGCTTCTTCTTGGTCTCCCATGGGGGTGCAGAGGCCCAAGCACTTGGGCCATCTTCTACTTCTTTCCCAGGCCATAGCAGAAAGATGGATTGGAAGAAGAGCAGTCAGGACTAGAACTGGTGCCCATGTGAGATGCTGGCACCACAGGCAGAGGATTAACCTACTGCGCCATGGGGCCAGCCCCATAATTGTATCATTCTTAATAGAAGCAGTTTTCAGAGCCGGTGCCGAGGCTCAACAGGCTAATCCTCCGCCTAGCGGCGCCGGCACACCGGATTCTAGTCCCAGTTGGGGCGCCGGATTCTATCCCGGTTGCCCCTCTTCCAGGCCAGCTCTCTGCTGTGGCCAGGGAAGGCAGTGGAGGATGGCCCAAGTCCTCAGGCCCTGCACCCGCATGGGAGACCAGGAGAAGCACCTGGCTCCTGGCTTCGGATCAGCACGATGCGCTGGCCGCAGCGGCCATTGGAGGGTGAACCAACGGCTACAAGGAAAACCTTTCTCTCTGTCTCTCTCTCTCTCATTATCCACTCTGCCTGTCAAAAAACAAATAAAAAAAGAAGTAGTTTTCAGGAGATTCTTGGGTTTTGTTGATATAAATTTTATTGAAACCATAATTATTTTCATGTGTGTTTCTATGAGTTGATTAATGTCTATCACACAGTGCTAAATAATTGTGCTGATGAAGCATCTTCATTTCCAGTGTTTCCCCTTGAATTATTGCTGTTTTTTGATGCTAGTTAATATACAGTGTGTCATGTTAAACAAGAATGCACTGAAATCTCTCTTACTAAGGGTCTGTTTAACAAGAAAAATATTTTTGAAAATCATTCTCAATGTCTAACTGGATGCTTGTTTCCATCGTTACATTAATATGATGCAGTATGCCAGGTACTTCTCAAGATTTACTTGGTACAATAATTTTTGAAACCTATGTGTTCATTAATAGATTTCTTACTATTAAGATTGTTCCATGTCTCTGGAAGAAAC
Source organism: Lepus europaeus (assembly GCF_033115175.1). Classification (NCBI taxonomy): domain Eukaryota; kingdom Metazoa; phylum Chordata; class Mammalia; order Lagomorpha; family Leporidae; genus Lepus; species Lepus europaeus. Next base: position 73,077,830 of record NC_084844.1, read on the forward strand.
ATTAAAAATTCTTGTTTTCCCACATTTCCTCTAAAATGATTGTCATATTTTCCTCACATTCTATATTCCTTCCTGGTCCAGTTGCTCTATTTTTGCTTCTGTTTGAGCATTTCATTCACTGTGTTGGCTTCACATATTCATGTGATTCTGCTGGCCCTCAAGTCATTATCTGCAGCTGTAATCTGTTTCCTGAGCTCTAAATCACATATCCAGTTGCAATTTGAATATCTCCAGATATTTGACTTCAGAAATTTCTGATGTGAGGTGTCCAAAGCAATCTCACTTCTTTGTGTCATATATTGTTTTCTTTCCTGCCAATTTCAGCTTCCAATACCAGTGTCTATCCCAGCCTTCATACACACAGAAAGGAATTAAACTACAGTGTTCACCCTATGCACAACAAATTATAGTGAATTCTGTTCTCATGTTTTGCTCTTTTTTTTCAAGATTTATTTCATTTATTTGAAGGGAAGAGTTAATGGGGAGGGGTCTTCCATCCCTTTATTCACTCCCCAAATGACCTCAATGGCCAGCTATGCCAGACCAAATCCAGGAGCCAAGAGCTTTATCTAGGTCTCGCACATGGGTACAGGGGCCAAAGGACTTAGGCCATCTTCTGCTGTTTTCCCAGGTATATTACCAGGGAGCTAGATTGGAAGTGGGGCAGCTGAAACTTGAACTGGTGCCAATATGGGATATGACATTGTACCACAATGCTGGCACCTCTTTTTGTTGTTGTTGTTGTTGTTGTTTCTTATGTACCCTGAGTTTCCTGTTCTGTCTTTTTATTGCTGTGTGTTGTGATGGTAAGTGACCAAGTCTCACTCTATATTTCCCTTGTAATTTCCATGTAGTTCTTCCTCACTTATCTCTCTAGAGATGACATTTAAAATGAAAATCTATTGAAGTATCTACCACATTTTATTGGTACTACATTGTTTACATCCTGTGTTTTAGAAAGTGAGCAATCACTATCATATTAAAATAACAGTCATTTTGATTGTTGGAAGAAATATTAAGATGTTTATGAACATATTTCATAATCAGTCTTATTTTTTTAATTTTATTTAGTTATTTGAGAGTTAGAGTTACAGACAGTGAGAGGGGGAGAGAGAGAAAGGTCTTCCTTCCGTTGGTTCACTCTCCAGATGGCTACAACAGCCAGAGCTGAACTGATCCGAAGCCAGGAGCCAGGTGCTTCTTCCCGGTCTCCCATGGGGGTGCAGTGGCCCAAGCACTTGGACCATATTCTGCTGCTTTCCCAGGCCATAGCAGAGAACTGGATTGGAAGAGAGGCAGCTGGGACTAGAACTGGCATCCATATGGGATGTTGGTGCTGCAAGTGGAGGATTAACCTACTGCACCACAGAGTCGGCCCCTCATAAGCAGTCTTACAAAAATAGCAAGCATATAAAATTTTTATTATTGGAATTACATGAAGTTTATAAGTAAAATATCACTTAATTATCAGTCCCTTCAACAATGTAATGCCTTTATGTCTCCTCACAGCCCAGGAAAACTGACCTAGGTGTGATGCATTCTGTAACCCTATCACCTGGCCTATGTTCTTTGTACTTCTGCCACCTATGTAGTTTATATTCATGTAAACAAATTCTTCCACAAGATCTAAGCATTTTTTGTGTTTCAGTGAACTGAAACTTGATAATATAGCAAAATCTATGTTTTTAAAAAATTCTTTGTTCTGATTAATATTGAACATGTTTTATAGCTCATCCAATGTGTTAATTCAGTCATGTATTATACTTATATCTACAAATTACAATGTGAGCTCCTTTCAGAATCATTAGGAGAAAGATCAGTTCCAGAATAACAAGGGAAACTTTTATATTGGTTTTGGAATTATAAAATTAATATGGAAGCAAGATATTTTCATTGTGATTTGGCATTCCGTTGCCATACAGATTACAAAGTAAGTTGTATCTTAAATCAGAGGCATATAAGATATACACAGAAGGATGCATTCCTGGTCTTTTTATTTTGTGACAGAAATGACATGTGGAGCAAAACTGTGCTATTACAGGGGTTGTCATTTGAAGACCTGGCTGTGTGCTTCACTCAGGAGGAATGACAGGACCTGGACGATGCTCAGAGGACCCTGTGCAGGGATGTGATGCTGGAAACCTACAGCAACCTGCTTTCTTTTGGTGAGAGACATTCCTCTCTCATGCCCAAATGGAACACTTGCTTCCCCTGTGGCAAATAAATCAATGCTTTATAATGTTAAATGGTGGGTAAGCATAGAATTTGAGGCCAAGAAGAATGGGGGAAGGATTCAAATGTACACAGCTCCTGGTACCAAGCTGTTGTCTTTCAAAAATCTAACTTCATGATTTCATTGAGTTTTATTTCCCATTAACAGGGCACTGCATTAGGAAACCTGAGGTGATCTCCAAGTTGTAGCTAGGAGCAGAGCCATGGACGGTGGTAAAACCCTTAAATCAGAGCCTACAGGTCAGTCAGTGCACTTTGGGCAGGGAGGCTGCGACAGAAAGAGCTCAACATATGTTGACTGTGTAGAACACTTCTCACTAATTTTTCAAGTGCAGGCATTCTGCAGTCTGCACAGAAGGCTGTCATATGTACATTTATCTACCTCTTGTTTTCTCTTGGTGAATCTTTTGTTAGAATTACCAACTGTTCAATTTCTGATTGTAATAAGGCTATTTTTTGTTAGATACATCCCCTATATTCTAACTAGCCCTTCTCTCTGATTTTACAAACTGTTTTTCTCTAGACATTTATACATGCACTTATTAATTGTTTCAATGCTTATTAATTGGGTCACACACAGGCACTGATTTCTTACTTGTTGGAGAGATTCAGTTCCTACTTCTGTTTTTGGTCTGGAACAGGCTTTGCTGTTGCACAGATTTGAGGTCTGAACCAGTGAATGCGAGTTCTCTCATAGTCTCTGTCTTTTCTCTCCCTTTCTGTCTTTGACTCTTAAATAAGTTATAGGCCTTTGCAAGCATTTGAAAAATAAATAAGTGAAGAGGTTCTGTTTTCTTTTTATTTATTTATTTTGACAGATAGAGTTAGACAGTGAGGGAAAGAGACAGAGAGAAAGGTCTTCCTTCCATTGGTTAACCCCCCCAAATGGCTGCCACGGCTGGCTCTGCACCAATCCAAAGACAGGAGCCAGGTGCTTCTTCCTGGTCTTCCATGCGGGTGCAGGCGCCCAAGCACTTGGGCCATCCTCCACTGCCTTCCTGGGCCATAACTGAGAGCTGGACTGGAAGAGGAGCAACCAGGACTAGAACCCAGCACCCAGTGGTTCTGTTTTTATGTATCATTCCCTGGAATTCAAAAGAATAAATTATTAAGGAAATACATAATTAACTACATAAATAAAATTAGATACCCAGGGCAACTCTATGTATTGTGACATCAGAAACGATAAGAGGATCTGTAATAGGAATATGGACATGGGTAGTCCTACATTCACCAATAAAATTTAAAAATTCTGATTAAAAAAGCCAAGTGAATCCATGAATTCATGTTCAATGGCTCGCATTTGCTTGGGACAGGAGTTTGTACTTAGATTATTTCTTCTTTTCCATTATTAAGAATGGATGTATTTTATTTTTTTAGAAGATAGAAAGATAGACATCTTCCATCTGTTTGGTCAGTCTTTAAGTGACTACTATGGCCAGGATTGTGTCATGCTGAATCCAGGAGCCCTGAACTCCATCTGGGTTTCCAATAGGGATGGCACGTACCAAGTATTTGGTCCATCCTCTGCTGCTTTTGCTCATACATTAGCAGGGAAGTAGATCAGAAGTGGAACAGATGGGATTCAAAATTGCATTCCAGTATGGGATGCCAGTATTGCAGGAAGCAGCTTATCCTGTTACTTCTCCTTCTTTTATAATATAATTGTTAAGTAATAAAGAGATTAGGGGCCAGTGCTGTGGCTCACTTGGTTAATCCTCCGCCTTGCAGCACTGGCATACCATATGGGCACCAGGTTCTAGTCCCAGTTGCTCCTCTTCCTGTCCAGCTCTCTGCTATGACCTGGGAAAGTAGTAGAAGATGGCCCAAGTGCTTGGGCCTCTGCACTCACATGGGAGACCAGGAAGAAGCTCCTGGCTCCTGGCTTCGGATCAGAACAGCACCGGCCATAGCGGCCATTTGGGAAGTGAACCAATGGAAGGAAGACCTTTCTCTCTGTCTCTCTCTCTCTCACTGTCTATAACTCTACCTGTCAAATAAATTTTTAAAAAATTTTAAAAAGAGATTAAAAAATGTGTAGGGGACTTTGTTTTCTGTGAACAATGAGCCTTAAACTAGTATGGGAAGCATAACAAGATGGTGTATTGGGATTTTTCCGAGCCTTTTGTGGAACTGAAAAAGTAAAGATATTAGATTTTCCTTTTTTTTTCTTTTTTTAAATATAGCCCTTTTTAAAGATTTTATTTATTTTATTTGAGAGTTGGAATTACAGACTGTGAGAAGGAGAGACAGAGAAAGGTCTTCCTTTCATTGATTCACTCTCCAAGTGGCTGCAATGGCTGGAGCTGCACCGATCCATAGCCAGGAGCTTCTTCCAGGTCTACCACATGGGTACAGGGGCCCAAGCACTTGGGCCATCTTCTACTGCTTTCCCAGGCCATAGCAGAGAGCTGGTCTGCAAGTGGAGCAGCCAGGGCTAGAATCAGCACCCATATAAGATGCCGGCACCACAGGCAGAGGATTAACCTACTGTGCCATGATGCCGGCCTCAAGATATTAGATTTTCTTAGGAATATGGAGAAAGCTATCATAATACAGTGCATATAAAAGATTTGGAGGGATCTGGGATTGTGACACAGTGGGTTAAGCTGCTGTCTGCAATGACAGCTTTTCATATGGGAACCATTTGAGTCCTGTTTGCCCCAATTCTAATCCAGCTAATATGACCAGGAAAGCAGCAGCAGATGTGTCCTTGCATACAAGTCTTAGACCCAGTTGGAGCTCTAGGCTCCTGGCTTTAGCCTGGTCCAGCCATGGGCAATGCAGCCATTTGGAGAGTGAAGCAGTGGATGAAAGATCTTTCACTTTGTCTCTCCCTCACTCTCTATAGCTATACCTTTAAAATAAATTAATTTTGAAAAAAATTTAAAGGAGATTTTTGCTTAAGAAAACCCCAGAGGTAAACAACTGAACATTCAACAACCACAGGTGCAGGATCTGTTTGTAAGCTATAATTCTGCTTAGGAGACAGACATACGTTCTTTTCTGGCACCTGTAAGTAAATGACCCAATGAAGCTTTCCCATCTTTGATGGTGGAAGTTCAGCAAAGAAGCACAAAACACATCATTCTTTTTTTTTTAAGATTTACTTATTTGTTTGAAAGTCAGAGTTACACAGAGAGGAGAGGCAGAGAGAGAGAGATCTTCCATCTGATGGTTCACTCCCCACTTGGCCACAATGGCCGGAGCTGTGCCGATCCGAAGCCAGGAGCCAGGAGCTTCTTCTGGGTCTCCCATGCAGGTACAGGGGCCCAAGGACTTGGGCCATATTCTGCTGCTTTCCCAGACCATAGCAGAGAGCTGGATAGGAAGTGGAGCAGCTGGGACTTGAACCAGTGCTTATATGTGATGCTGGCACTTCAGGCCAAAGCATTAACCTGCTGTGCCCCAACACATCATTCTTTTAAGAAACAATGAATATGCCGGCGCCGTGGCTCAACAGGCTAATCCTCCGCCTTGCGGCGCCGGCACACCGGGTTCTAGTCCCGGTCGGGGCACCGATCCTGTCCCGGTTGCCCCTCTTCCAGGCCAGCTCTCTGCTGTGGCCAGGGAGTGCAGTGGAGGATGGCCCAAGTGCTTGGGCCCTGCACCCCATGGGAGACCAGGAGAAGCACCTGGCTCCTGCCATCGGAACAGCGCGGTGCGCCGGCCGCAGCGCGCTACCGCGGCGGCCATTGGAGGGTGAACCAACGGCAAAAGGAAGACCTTTCTCTCTGTCTCTCTCTCTCTCACTGTCCACTCTGCCTGTCAAAAGTAAAAAAAAAAAAAAAAAAAAAGAAAAGAAAAAAAAAACAATGAATAAAAGGGTGGGGAAAACAGAAAGTTGCTAAAGCACTCTAGCAAGACAGTGGATAAATATTTTTAGCAAGTGTTTCTCCACTTTTAAAAATGTTTATTTAGGGGCAGGCACTGTGTCCTAGTGAGTAAAGCCTCCACCTGTGGTGCTGACATTCCATATGGGCAACTAGTTCAAGTCCCAGCTGCTCCACTTCCAATCCAGCTCTGTACTAACATGCCTGGAGTTGTGGTCCTTCTGAGATGCAAGCAGGAGAGAAACTTGATGCTATGTGCCTGAGAACTCTGTTGAATGCTGTGAGCCTATTAGCAGTAGAGGATGGCCCAGGTCCTTGGTCCCCTGCACTTACGTGGGAGACGTGGAAGAGGCTCCTGGCTGCTGGGTTCGTCTGGCCCAGTGCCAGCTGTAGTGGCCATTTGGTGGAGTGAACCAGTGGATGGAAGATCTCTCTGTCTGCCTTTCTAACTCTACCTTTCAAATAAATAAATAAATCTTTTAAAAATGCTTATTTAGTTACAAAAATGCTTATTTGCTTCTACATGGAAGGCAGCATGTCAGTGACAGAGGGAGAAATAGAATGGGAGAAAAATCTTCTATTCATTGGTGCATTGTCCAAAGGCCTTAAGTATTTAGAAGTAGGTCATCCTGGCCAGCACCGCGGCTCACTTGGCTAATCCTCCACCTGCGGCGCCGGCACCACGGGTTCTAGTCCTGGTTGGGGTACCAGATTCTGTCCAGGTTGCTTTTCTTTCACTCCATCTCTCTGCTGTGACCCGGGAAGGCAGTTGAGGATGGCCCAAGTGCTTGAGGCCTGCACCCACATGGGCGACCAGGAGGAAGCACCTGGCTCCTGGCTTTAGATCAGCACAGCGCACCAGCTGTGGAGGCCATTTGGGGGGTGAACCAATGGAAAAGGAAGACCTGTCTCTCTCTCTCTCTCTCTCTCTCTCTCTCTCTCTGTCTGTCTCTGTCTCTCTCACTGTCTAATTCTACCTGTCAAAAAAAAAAATGAAGAAGTAGGCTATCCTGAAATCAAACACATTTGAAAAACTCCACCTGGCCAACATCCTATTGAATGGGGAAAAGTTGGAAGCATTTCCACTGAGATCTGGTACCAGACAGGGATGCCCTCTCTCACCACTGCTCTTCAATATAGTTCTGGAAGTTCTAGCCAGAGATATTAGGCAAGAAAAAGAAATTAAAGGGATACAAATTGGGAAGGAAGAACTCAAACTATCCCTCTTTGCAGATGATATGATTCCTTATTTAGGGGACCCAAAGAACTCAACTAAGAGACTACTGGAACTCATCGAAGAGTTTGGCAAAGTAGCAGGTTATAAAATCAATGCACAAAAATCAACAGCCTTTCTATACACAGGCAATGCCACGGCTGAGGAAGAACTTCTAAGATCAATCCCAGTCACAATAGCTACAAAAACAATCAAATACCTTGGAATAAACTTAACCAAGGACTTTAAAGATCTCTACGATGAAAACTACAAAACCTTAAAGAAATAGAAGAGGATACCAAAAAATGGAGAAATCTTCCATGCTCATGGATTGGAAGAATCAATATCATCAAAATGTCTATTCTCCCAAAAGCAATTTATACATTCAATGCAATACCCATCAAGATCCCGAAGACCTTCTTCTCAGATCTGGAAAAAATGATGCTGAAATTCATATGGAGACACAGAAGACCTCGAATAGCCAAAGCAATCTTGTACAACAAAAACAAAGCCGGAGGCATCATAATACCAGATTTCAGGTCATACTACAGGGCAGTTGTTATCAAAACAGCATGGTACTGGTACAGAAACAGATGGATAGACCAATGGAACAGAATAGAAACACCAGAAATCAATCCCAACATCTACAGCCAACTTATATTTGATCAAAGATCCAAATCTAATCCCTGGAATAAGGACAGCCTATTCAATAAATGGTGCTGGGAAAATTGGATTTCCACGTGCAGAAGCCTGAAGCAAGACCCCTACCTTTCACCTGACACAAAAATTCACTCAACATGGATTAAAGACTTAAATCTATGACCCAAAACCCATCAAATTATTAGAGAACATTGGAGAAACCCTGCAAGATATAGGTACTGGCAAAGACTTCTTGGAAAAGACCCCAGGAGCACAGGCAGTCAAAACCAAAATTAACATTTGGGATTGCATCAAATTGAGACGTTTCTGTACTTCAAAAGAAACAGTCAGGAAAGTGAAGAGGCAACCGACAGAATGGGAAAAAATATTCGCAAACTATACTACAGGTAAAGGGTTGATAACCAGAATCTACAAAGAAATCAAGGAACTCCACAACAACAAAACAACCAACCCACTTAAGAGATGGGCCAAGGACCTCAATAGACATTTTTCGAAAGAAGAAATCCAAATGGCCAACAGACACATGAAAAAATGTTCAAGGTCACTAGCAATCAGAGAAATGCAAATCAAAACCACAATGAGGTTCCATCTCACCCCGGTGAGAATGGCTCACATTCAGAAATGTACCAGCAATAGATGCTGGAGAGGATGTGGGGAAAAAGGGACACTAACCCACTGTTGGTGGGAATGCAAACTGGTTAAGCCACTATGGAAGTCAGTCTGGAGATTCCTCAGAAACCTGAACATAACCCTACCATACAACCCAGCCATCCCACTCCTTGGAATTTACCCAAAGGAAATTAATTTGGCAAATAAAAAAGCCATCTGCACATTAATGTTTATTGCAGCTCAATTCACAATAGCTAAGACCTGGAACCAACCCAAATGCCCATCAACAGTAGACTGGATAAAGAAATTATGGGACATGTACTCCATAGAATACTATACAGCAGTAAGGAACAATGAAACCCTGTCATTTGTAACAAGATGGAGGAATCTGGAAAACATCATGCTGAGTGAATTAAGCCAGTCCCAAAGAGACAAATATCATTTGTTTTCCCTGATCGGTGACAACTGAGCACCAAAGGGGAAACCTGTTGAAGTGAAATGGACACTATAAGAAACAATGACCTGATCAGCTCTTGTCCTGACTCTAGATGTACAATGTAATACTTTATCCTTTTTAGTATTTTTTGTTGTTGTTGTTGTTCTAGTACTATTGGTTGAACTCAGTAATTAACACACAATTATTCTTAGGTGTTTAAATTTTAACTGAAAAGTGATCCCTGTTAAATCTAAGAGTGGAAAAAGAGAGGGAGGAGACGAACAATTTGGAACATGCTCAATCGGACTGGCCGCAAATGGTGGAGTTAGAAATGTGCCAGGGGATTCCAACACAATCCCATCAAGATGGCATGTACCAATGCCATCTCACTAGTCCAAGTGATCAATTTCAGCTCACAATTGATAGCTCTGATAGGTCTAAGAGTCAAAGAGATCACACAAACAAGACAAGTATCTGCTAATACTAACTGATAGAATCAAAAAGGGAGAGAAAGATCCAACATGGGAAGCGGGATACACAGTAGACTCATAGAATGGCAGATGTCCTAAACAACACTCTGGCCTCAGAATCAGCCCTCAAGGCATTCGGATCTGGCGGAAGAGCCCATGAGAGTATAGCAGGCATGGAAAGCCAAGATATCATGGAAAAAAAAAAGACCTAAATGAAAGATCTCTGGGAGTGAGATCCCAGTGGAAAGAACGGGGCCATCAAAGAAGGAGTTACCCTTCTCCGAAGGGAGGAGAGAACTTCCACTTTGACTATGACCCTATCGGAATAAGATCAGAGTCAGCGAACTCTAAAGGCTTCCATAGCCCTGGCAACTCATGACTAGAGCCTAGGGAGATTACTGACGCCATGAACAGGAGTGTCAAATTGTTAAGTCAGCAACAGGAGTCACTGTGTACTTACACCCCATGTGGGATCTGTCCCTAATGTGTCGTCTAAAGCGAAGTGATGCTATAACTAGTACTGAAACAGTATTTTTATACTTTGCGTTTCTGTGTGGGCACAAACTGATGAGGTCTTTACTAATTATATACTGAATTGATCTTCTGTATATAAAGAGAATTGGAAATGAAAAAAAAAAAACAACCTGGTGTTAAAATGGAAAGGGCATAGAAAATTAATTAATTTGAAAAAAAAATTATGTAGGATCTCTGTCTTTAATGTGCTGTACATTGCTATTTAATGCTATAATTAGTAATCCAATGGTAGTTTTTTCACTTTATGTTGCTATATGGGCAAAATGTTGAAATCTTTACTAATATATACTAAACTGATCTTCTGTATATGAAGAGAATTGAAAATGAATCTTTACATGAATGGAAGGGGAGGGGGAGCGGGAGGGGGGAGGGTTGCGGGCGGGAGGGAAGTTATGGGAGGGGGGAAGCCATTGTAACCCATAAGCTATACTTTGGAAATTTATATTCATTAAATAAAAGTTTAATAAAAAATAATAGAAAATAAAGTTGAAAATGAAAAGATACAAAAGATACAAGACAAATATCTGATTGTTTGAGAAGATAACCAAAATAGAAAAATTTTACTCAGACTAATAAGGAGAGAAGACAAAACTCCAATAAATAGAATTACAGAAGAAAAGTAGACATTACAACTGATACCACAGAATATGATGGATCATAAGAAACTTCTTTGAACAACTGTGTGCTAACAAATTGGAAAACCTCAAAGAAATGGATAAATTCCTGGGTTTGTATATCCTACCAAGATTAAATCAAGAAGATATAGAAAATATAAATAGACCTATAGCAAGCAATAATACTGAAACAGTTATTAAAAGTCTCTCATCAAAGAAAAGCCCAAGACCTGATGGATTTACTACTAAATTCTACAAAACTAACTCCAACACTTTTCACATTATTGCAAAATATTGAAAATGATGGAACATTGTAAAATACTTTTTTAAAAGATTTATTTAGTTTTTACTTGAGAGTCAGAGTTACATATAGAGAGGAGAGGCAGAGAGAGAGAGAGAGGTCTTCCATCCGACGGTTCACTCCCCAATTGGCCGCAATGGCCGGAACTGCGCCAATCCAAAGCTAGGAGCCAGGAGTTTCTTCAGGGTCTCCCATGTGGGTGCAGGGGCCCAGGGACTTGGGCCATCTTCTACTGCTTTCCCAGGCCACAGCAGAGAGCTGGATTGGAAGTGGAGTATCTGGGATTCGAAACAGCACCCATATGGGACGCCGGTGCTTCAGTCCAGGGTGTTAACCCGCTGCACCACAGTGCCAGACCCATGAAAAATACTTTTCAAAAGGCCAGCATCACTTATACCAAAGCCAAGGATACAATATAAAAACAAAACTACAGACCAATATCCTTGATGAACATAAATGCAGAAATTTTCAACAAAACACTTATAGATCAAATCCAATGCTAAATCAAAATGATCATACATCACAATCAGTTTGATTTCATCCAGAGATGCAAAGAAGACTCAACATTTGCAAATCAATAAACCTCATAAATCTCATTAACAGAATAAGGAACAAAGAACATATGATCTTCTCAATAGACACAGAAAACATTAGATAAAATCTAATATTGCTTTTTGATAAAAACTCTTCACAAATTAGGTATAAAAGGAACATATCTCAAAATTATAAAGGCCAATGTTGTACTGAAAGTGTAAAGCAGAAATCCTTTCCCCTCAGATACGGAACAAGACAATGATGTCCACTTTTTACCATTTTTATTCAATATATTTCCGCAAGTATTGGCAAGAGAAATTTGGGAGGTGAAAGAGCTCAGGGAACCAAAATCAGAAAGGAGGAGGCCAAAATATCCATACTGTCAGATTACATGATGTTGTAGCTGAAAATAAACCTACGCACTACACCAAAAAGCTATTAGAGCTGATAAACCCAGTCAATAAAGTCCCAGTTACAATGTTAGCAAATAAAAACAGGAGCATTTTTATGTACCAACAGTGATCTCATCAAAAGAGAAATCAAGAAAGAAATCCCTTGTACAATAATCACAAATAAAAGCAAATATTTATAATACATTTAACCAAGTAAAAATCTTTATAATAAAAATTATAAAACATTTATGAAAGAAATCATGCATGTTAAAATTTTATAGTAATATCGTAAAACCTGTCACATACATCAATAGAATAGAATAAAGAGTCCAGAAATTAATTCATGTTCATTCAAATTTTTAAAAGATTTATTTATTTATTTGAAAGGCTGAATCACAGAGAGGCAGAGAGAGAAGTCTTCCATCTGCTGTTCACTCCCCAAAATGGCTGCAATGGCTAGAGCTGGACTGATCCGAAGCCAGAAGCTAGGAGCTTCTTCTGGGTCTCCCATGCAGGCGCAGGCCCCGGCCTCAAAGTCTTGGGCCATCTTCTACTGTTCCCAGGCCATAGCAGAGAGCTGGATCAGAAGTGGAGCAGCTGGGACTTGAATCTGCACCCATATGGGATGCCAGCACTTCAGGCGGCGGCTTTACCAGTTATGCCAATAATGCTGGCCCCTGGGCAATTGATTTTTCACAAAGTTGCCAGAACATACATTGAAGAAATGGTTCTTGTAAAAGCAAATGAATATATGAAGAAGAATGAAGTTAGTTACTAATCTCTCATTACATACAAAATCAACTCATGGTGGATCAAATTAAAACCTGAAACTGATGAAAGAAAATAGAAGGAGAAACAGACTTCTTGTATAAGATCCGAAAAGCACAGGAAACCAAAGAAACTAGGCAAATGGATTTATATCAAATTCAGGAGCTTCTGCACAGCAAAAGAAATAGAGCAAAATCAATAGAGTGAAGAAAAATCTGACAGGATGGGAGAAAATATTTGGGGGTTCCCTTATACAATAAAGGATTACTATGAGATTATATCCATAACTAAAAATCAGCGGGAAGGAGGGGCGCCGGGCCGGGCAGAGCACAGGTGGCCAGGGGCTCCGAAAGCAGCGGCCCCGGCCCGCGTGGACCCACCATGCCCGAGCTCGGCGGAGGTGCGGCCAGCGGAGTGGACGACCTCAGAGCGAACGACGAGCTGATCCCCTTCCAGGACGAGGGAGCGAGGAGCAGGAGCCGAGCAGCGACAGCGCCTCGACGCAGCGGGACCTAGATGAAGTCAAGTCGTCCCTGGTCAATGAGTCGGAGAACCAGAGCAGCAGCTCGGACTCAGAGGCGGAGAGGTGCCCACAGCCCTCCAGGGACGTTTTCCAGAAGCTGCGGGACTATTTCGCTGAAGTGAGGAGGCCCCAGGATGGCGCGTTCTTCTAGGGCCCCTTACCCTGGGTACCCCTTCCTGATGACCCCGGACCTGAGCAGCCCCCACCTCTCCAACGGACCCCTGTCTCCGGGAGGAGCGTGCACGTACCTGCAGATGAAATGGCCCCTCCTCGACGTCCCCTCCAGTGCCACAGTCAAAGATGCGAGGTCACCGTCTCCAGCACACTTGTCCAATAAAGTTCCTGTTGAGCAGCACCCACATCACATGCACCCGTTGACACCGTTCATCACCTACAGCAATGACCACTTCTCCCCCGGCTGCCCTCCAACGCACCTCTCCCCAGAGATCGATCCAAAGACAGGAATTCCCAGCCCCCTCACCTGGAGCTGTCATCGTATTACCCACCGTCTCTGGGAGCTGTCAAATCCCCCACCCCCTCGGCTGGCTCCTCCCACAGCAAGGACAGCCCGTGTACTCCCTTCCGCCTGGTGGCTTCTGGCACCCATACCCTACCCTCGCCATGAACTCCTCAAAGTCCAGCCTGGTTTCCAGCCTGGTGGCCCCCGCCCATCCTGGCCTGCCCATCTCAGGGATCCCGCACCCCACCACTGTCAAGCAGGAGCCAGCACCTCCCAGCCTGAGCCCCGCAGTGAGCGCGAAGTCACCCGTGACCGTGAAGAAGGAGGAGAAGAAACCCCACATAAACAAGCCCCTGAACGCCTTCATGTTGTATATGAAGGAGATGAGGGCCAAGGTGGTGGCCGAGTGCACCCTGAAGGAGAGTGCGCCATCAACCAGATGCTGGGGAGGAAGTGGCACAACCTGTCCCGGGAAGAACAGGCCAGGTACTAGGAGCTGGCCGGGAAGGAGCGGCAGCTTCACTCCCAGCTCTACCCGACCTGGTCGGCCCGGGACAACTACGGTAACAAAAGAGGAAGCCAGAGAAGCCGCTGTTGCAGATGCAGACACAGTCACAGTCACAGCGGCACGTCCAAGAGGCAGAGGGTGCCCTGGCCTCCAAGAGCAAGAAGCCACGTGTCCAGTACCTGCCCCCCGAGAGGCCCTGTGACAGCCCTGCCTCCTCCCACGGCAACATGTTGGACCCCCTCCGCGGCCTTGGCCTCACTAGCAGCCCCTGCTGCCACCCACTCCAAGCAAGCCCAGCCCCTCTCCCTCACCACCGAGCCAGAGACCCGGGCCCAGCTGGCTCTGCTCTCGGCTGCCATCCGGGCAGCCAAGGCTGCAGCCACATCCTCCAGCCAGAGGGGCAGCCAGCCTCCCCTCCTGTCCCGGCCCTCCCGCTGGGGTCCGTGCCCACCGCTCTGCTGACCTCTCCCCCCTCTTTCCCGGCCACGCTGCATGCCCACCAGACCCTCCCCATGCTCTAGGCCCAGCCTGTTTCCTTGGTCACCAAGTCTGCCCACTAAGCTGCCCCCCGAACTATGCAGGCTGTCACATGACTCACCTAGTAGTAATGATTCAGAAGAAAACAAAAAAAAAAAAGGGAAAACTTTATTGGTCACTATTTGACCATTCTGGACTGTTGTGTAAAGTGACTGATAACAAGAGCACTTTGCATTTTGTAGATGTAACCAGTAGCTGATCTTAAGGTTTTTCTAAAAAACAAAACAAAACAACAACAAAATCTTTATGAGAACGGAAAAGTAGTGTGTTATTCTTCCCGTGTGTGCTGTGGTGGATGGACCTGGGCAGAAGACACCTTCTCTCTACCTCTTTCTCTTCCCTGCTGCCCTCTCTCTTCTCATCCACCCCACCTGTTCGGTTCCCCCTACTCCATCTGCATGTTTGCCATTGCTGTGATTTCTAGCCTGGTACCTCTTCTTCTGGATCCATTCCTGGACGTCTCCTGTTTCCTGGCCCAAGCTCTTACCATGGGCGCAGTATCAGGGGCCTTCCCCTGTGTCCTCCTGTCCCCTGCCCAGTGTGAGGCCGTCACCTTGTGAGAAGACTTCTCAGCCTGATTGGTTTCCACCAGCATCCCTGCTCCCTCGGTGGGCCCCACCCCACCAGCCCCCAGCTGTTGGTGGGGAAGGAGGTCCTCTGAACCGGTCCCCCCACCACAATTAAAGGGACTCAAGGTGCCTGCCACTTCCTCAGTGAAGAGGTCTGTGTCCTCCCCCTTGCCCCTTACCTGTCAGGTTCTGCCCCTCATGGTCCCAGCGTGGCAGACAGGCCCTGGCTGCAGGGCCTGGTTCCTGCCACCTGGGTCAGTGCTAGCACAATCTGCCAAAGCTCTAAGGACCCTCCTCCCTGTCCCCCTCACCTCTCATGCTTCTTCCATGTGTATTTTGTTTTGTTTTTATGGTTTTTGGAGCAATTTAAACTCCCAGTTGGTTATTTTTACAAAATAAAATTGCAGTTGCAAGACCTTTTTAAAAAAAGAAAACAGTTTGAGACATCTTAGAAATCTAGAAATAGAATTTTTGTATGATACAACAATCCCACTACTGGGTAAAAACTCAATATTTGAACTCATTGTATCAAAGGGATACTTGCTCCACCATGTTTATAGCAGAACTGATCACAATAGTCAAAATATGTACCTCATAAAATTTATGGATAAATAAAATGTGGTATATATACATGATAAAATATTGCTCAACTATAAAAAGAATGAAATACTGTCATTTGTAGCAAAATGGAGTGCATCATGTTGAGTGAAATAAGCTGAAATTAAAATAACTCAGTCTGAACACAGAATGTTAATTACTAGAGTATGAACTTGGTTAAAGGGATAATGTGAATTTTTTAAAAATATTTATTTTATTTGTTTGAAAGAGTTACAGAGAGAGGTAGAGACAGAGAGAGAGAGGTCTTCCATCTGCTGGTTTACTCCCCAGATATCCGCAACAGCCAGAGCTGCGCTGATCAGAAGTCAGGAGCCAGGAGCTTCCTCCAGGTCTCCCACATGGGTGTAGGGGCTCAAGGACTTGGGCCATCTTCTGCCACTTTCCCAGGTCATAGCAGAATGCTGGATGGGAAGTGGAGCAGCTGGGACTCGAACCAGTGCTCATAGGAGATGCTGGTGCTTCAGGCCAGGGCTTTAACCCACTGCGCCACAGCGCCAGCCCCGATAATGTGAATTTGGATTATAAACTTCAGGAATAGTTGTTTGATTCATTAATTGTGACAAATGTAATAATATGAGAAATTAATAGGAGAGATAGGCTCAGTGGTACATGGAAACTTGTAATAGTGTCTCACAGTATTTGTTTGCAAGTTTAAAATAAATAATAAAAATTTGAAAATAATATAAAACTAAAAAGGGAAAAGAAATTAAATTTTTGTCAGGAAGCATAAATCAAGGAATTAGCACACCACTCACCTGAATAATGATTGAGAGAATGTGCCAGAATCCAGAACTACTCTACTGAAACTTTGGAACCAAAGGTAAATTCTCACAGAGTTTGAGAATACACAAAAAATACATTTTGAAAGGGGTGAATTATAAGACAGACCCCAGATTTTTCTGAAAATATATATGCAGGATTGTTTCCAGTACAAGTTATAGAATTTTGAGGGAGACAACGATGCCACCAAAAATAAACTATAAACGAGATGGTCAGAGGTTCACCAGTATTGGCTTAGGCTAGGATATTAAAGAATACACAGGTGATTTTATATCATGAAATACATAACCAATAAGTGAAAGGATACACATTTTATGAAATAGAATATATTTCATTGTTGTGAGACAAGATGCCTAATCTGGTAGGAATAATAACATACTGACAAGCAGATATAAAAGCACCTTCTGAAAAAATGATTATTAAAATTTTTTTAAAATGGAAAATAAAAATAGACTTTTCAAAGGAAAAGAAAATTAAAAATTAGATTTTTATAGGAATAATCATAAGTGAAAGATGATGGTATCTTGAACTACTCCATTGAGCCTTTCAAAAATCACAGGAAATTTTAGAGTCCAATAGAAATCCAGAAAAGAAATATGACCTAGAAAGAATAAGCTAGCAGCCATAAGATGACTCAGAAAAATAGCACATGAAAATGGTCAGGACAACTTACACAGTTTTGAGATAACTGAGAACCTCAAAATGACTAAGCCAACCATAAGGTCCACAGGATTTCAATGCTAGGACTAATTTACACTAGAGTATTAGATGTATGTACAGGTGATAGTTATAATTCTGAAGGGAAAAAAAAAACCCAAAAGTAAAGAGATGCACGTGATGAAATAAAATGTATTGCAATTAGTACAAGAAGAAATGGGTAATTTGCCAGGATTAATACTATAGTGATAAGAAGAGATAATGAAAACTACTGAAACATTAAGATCATATTGAGAAATTTTCCAGAAAATAGTTTAAAAAATCATATCAATTACCAAAATACTGTAAGAAATAGTGTCAGTAGATAGAAGGACTACACTGAGAATTTTCATATTAAAAAACAAATTTGGGGCCAGCACTGTGGCATAGCTGGTAAGCTGGTAAGCTGTAATAGTGAAAATGTCTTAGTTATATTATCAAGAAAAAAACATTATAATACTTTTAATAAAATAGATCCCAATATAATGATTACCTGAGTAAAGGAAGGAGACCATTTTAACAACAAATCTGGTAATTAAGTTAAATATAGTGTTTTTTAGGTAACTGTACCATCAGAATGCATAGAAAATGCCTAAAAAATTAGTAAGGCATAAGAGTAGAGAAATACTTAGTGTTTTTTCTGAAATAAATTAATATTTTTTTATTTTTTAATTTTTTTTTTTATTTTTGACAGGCAGAGTGGACAGTGAGAGAGAGAGAGACAGAGAGAAAGGTCTTCCTTTTGCCGTTGGTTCACCCTCCAACGGCCGCCGCGGTAGCGCGCTGCGGCCGGTGCACCGCGCTGTTCCGATGGCAGGAGCCAGGTGCTTATCCTGGTCTCCCATGGGGTGCAGAGCCCAAACACTTGGGCCATCCTCCACTGCACTCCCTGGCCACAGCAGAGAGCTGGCCCGGAAGAGGGGCAACCGGGACAGGATCGGTGCCCCGACCGGGACTAGAACCCGGTGTGCCGGCGCCGCAAGGCGGAGGATTAGCCTGTTGAGCCACGGCGCCGGCCAATTTTTTTTTATTTTTGACAGGCAGAGTGGACAGTGAGAGAGAGAGAGACAGAGAGAAAGGTCTTCCTTTGCCATTGGTTCACCCTCCAATGGCTGCTGCGGCCGGCACACCGCGCTGAGCCAGGTGCTTATCCTGGTCTCCCATGGGGTGCAGGGCCCAAGCACTTGGGCCATCCTCCACTGCACTCCCGGGCCATAGCAGAAAGCAGGCCTGGAAGAGGGGCAACCGGAACAGAATCCAGTGCCCCGACCGGGACTAGAACCCAGTGTGCCGGCACCGCTAGGTGGAGGATTAGCCTGTTGAGCCATGGCGCCGGCCATAAATTAATATTTTTAAAAAGATTTATTTATCTATTTGAAAGTCAAAGTTACACAGAGAGAGGAGAGGCAGAGAGAGAGAGAGAGAGAGAGAGAGAGAGAGAGAGAGAGAGAAAGGTCTTCCATTGATGGTTCACTCCCCAGATGGCCACAATGGCCAGAGCTGGGAGGATCCGAAGGCAGGAGCCAAAAGTTTCTTCCAGGTCTCCCACACGGGTGCAGGAGCCCAAGGATTTGGGCCATCTTCTACTGCTTTCCCAGGCCATAGCAGAGAGCTGGATCTGAAGTGGAGCAGCCAGATCTCAAACCAGCACCCATATGGGATGCTGGCGCTTCAGGCCAGGACGTTAACCCACTGTGCCACAGCACCAGCCTCTTAATATTCATTTTGACAGCTCGTTCCTCAAGTACTTTGAAATTTACTAGTCAGTTGTTCAGCATAGCTCTTATTTAAAATAAGAGTTTATATAAACTTAAAATAAAAAAAAAAAAAGAAAACCTACTCTAAATCATCACTTCCAGGGCTGGCGTTCCAGTATACAGGGTTAAGCTTCTGCCTGAAGTGCTGGCATCTATATGAGCACTGTTCAAGTTCTGGATGCTTTGCTTCTGATCCAGCTCCCTGTTAACGCACCTAGGAAAGCAGTGGAAGGTGGTCTACGTACTTTGGTACCTGCCGAGCACATGGGAGATGTGGGAGGACTTCCTGGCTGCTGGCTTCAGCCTGAATCAGACACACGTGTTTCAACCATTTGGCAAGTGCACCAGCAGATGGAAGATTCACTCTGTGTCTTTCCCTCTCTATATATAAATCTGCCTTTCAGGCAAACACATAAATATTTAAAAAATCATCACTCACTATTTATTTTACTGCTATCCATCTTGAGATTATGCCTATTGTATTAGCATGGTGTAAATAGTAAATAATGGTGCACAACTGAGTATCTCTTCCCAGTGCCATGTTCATTTATAAAAAATCGGTAGCCTGGAATAGGACAGAGGAAAACTGTTTACATCACATATTGAAACAAATGCTAAAAATTATGACTATTGTTTTGTTGATTGTTTAAACTTAAGCAGGGAACTGGTGAAGAAGTAGAGCACCTAGAATTCAGACTAGCACTCAATATAGAATATGGGCATCACATGTGGCTAAACCTGCTGCATCATCATGCTCTTTTTCTTTGAAAAAATGGTGAACTAGGGGCTGGTGCTGTGGTGCAGTGGATTAAAGCCCCGGCCTGCAGGGCCAGCATTCCATATGAGCACTGGTTCGAGTCTCAGATGCTCCACCTCCTATCCAGCTCTTTGCTATGGCCTGGGAAAGCAGTAGAAGATGGCCCAAGTCCCTGCACCCACGTGGGACACCTAGAAGAAGCTCCTGGCTTTGGATCAGCTCAGCTCTGGCTTTTGTGGCCATTTGGGGAGTGAACCAGCAGATGGAAGACCTCTCTGCCTGGCTCTATTTCTTTATGTAACTCTGTCTTTCAAATAAATAAAATAAATATTTAAAAAGAAAAAGAAAAAAATGGTAGAATAGGTGTAGTGGAGCAGGTTAAGCCACCACTCGGGATGTTCACATTCTGTATCGCAGTGCTGGTTCAATTCTTGTCTACACTCCTTCCAATGCAGGTTTTAGCTAATGCACAGCAGGGAAGGCAGGAGATGGTGGCTCAAGTACTTGAATCCATGCCACCCATGTGGCAGACCTTCAGGGGACTTCAGGAGCCTAGCATTGTCCTGGTCTCCTTTTGGCTGTAGGAGGCACTTGAGGAGAGAAGCAGCAAATAGAGGATCTGTCTCTCAGGTCTATCAATGTCCTTCTGCTTTTCCTATAGATGAACATAATAAATAAACATTTTTAAAAGTGGAGAAACATTTAATCCATTAAATAATCTCCCAGTGCCTATCAAATGCTGGTGTATTAAGTTGACAGCTTTTTAGCAACCATTTGCTTTTTCTGTTCTTTTCTCCAGTAGTTTTTCCTCACAAAATAGTGTTTTCTTCTCCTTTGTTAATTTTTCAGCATTAAATATGGCATATATGTCCTAGACCAATTGCTTCCAGGTGTGAGAGAGAGACATGTGTCTGTCCTCTGAACAGGTGCATAGCTTAGCAACAGGATTTGCAACTATGGCTGTATCATTTTCAGTCCCCCCTGGGCAAAGTTGACTGTGGGGTTTTTCAAATGAAAAATCTCTTCCTCCACACAGTAAATGTTGAAAGTTCCTTTAAAATGCCTAAGGAAACCTGATATCTTCACAATTTCAGAACTGTAATGAGTATAGGAACATCCCAACCTACCACCTTGGGAACCCTCTCCATATGGGTTTAAGGGATTCGGTTCTGCCACCCAGTAGGGTTCACCTTTGTTGAAAACGGGTTTCCAGCTGATTGTGAGATCAACAGCCCTGGTGTTCTCTCAATTCCTAGATCACACACTCCTGCTTGATAACTCACTGATTTCTATATTGAAGCTTCAGTTGCCTCCTGCTTTCACAGAAAACTGGGACTTCTATACACTTCTTATCTCATGGTTGTTTCACAGTAATTTTGAAAAAGAAGGAAGAATACTAATTTCAAATGACCCCATTCAAATCTGAGTCCTTCAATATGAATCCATAGGTTCCCATATGGCCTTGCCATCCAGAATTTCCCGGTTCTCTTGGTGAGTCTAGAAACAGCCTTTTCTGTGTTTTTATGTTAAGCCTTCTTTGCATCCTGACTTACACGGGGGCTTGTTCTTGGACCCCTTTTGGTTATAATTTATTTATTTATCAATTCCTGAAGGAAGATATGTATGAAAGTGGAGAACAGGACAAGTTAGGATTTGGAGAATGCACCTAACCTAGAAAAAATCCTTCGCAGAACCTTAAGTGGACTGCATTCTTGGTAAGTCTAAGAAAATGTCCATCAACTAGAAAAAACAAGGATGAGGGATGAATACAGAGGAACCTTCATTAGGGGCAGTAGAATGCCTATGTCTAATGCTTGAAATCAGCTGTACTTACGGCTGGGACCTGGGGAAACAGTGAAAGGAGCTCTACACAATGAACACCTGCTGAGCTCTCCTGACCCAGCCTCCTACCCAGTAGGTGCTGACTGACCTGGGAGGCTCTGATTGAGAACTTCTTCTACCATTCATGGCTCTGCTCCTCACTCCATCTTGAAGACCACCTCAAGTTTGGTAACACACAATCCTGGTAACGTAGGACTTTGTCAACTCAGTAAGTCAGGTTCTTGAAAGACAACAGCTTGACTTCGGGATCTGTGTGAGAAAAAGGTCAATGTGAATCCTTTGCTGTAGAGTGTGAATACTCACATTCTGTAAGCACTAACTCCTAGGCCTAAACAGCAATGCGCTTTATAAGTTACTTATTTGCTAAATGGGAAAAATGTGGCCCAACTGGGGTTGACTGAGGAGTGTCACTCACCCAAGGACAGCAGGCTGCTGAAGCTCTCCATCATCACATCCGTGTACAGAGTCCTCGGAGCACTGTCCAGGTCCTGCCAGTCCTCAAAGTCCACAGTTAGGTCAGCAACACCTGTGACAGCACATGTCTCTTCAACATATCCATTCTGGATGCCAGGGAGTGCATGCTTCCCAGTGTATTTTATATGCCTCTTACTAAGATGCACCTTAATTTGTACAGTGTTTAGAAACAAAAAGGGAAAAAAACAGAAAGCAGAATCACAATGAAGCTACTTTGACTCTATTAATTCTATAATTCTAATATCACTATAGTAGAAATTCCCTATATATCCAGAACTTTCTTCCCAATGTCTCTGAAAGGAGCACACAATGCAGTCTCTAGACATAAGTACACACACCTGAAATAACATGTTAGATGAACTAAGAGATATATGTTCAATGTAGATATGGGTAATAAATTTTGTTTTAAAAATGGATTTTTTATATCATCAGGTTACAATTTAATAAAACACCAATGGTGGCTAGATCTGCAATGATGTGTTCATGACTATCATGCAACATAAATCAGAAGGGGCAAGCACAAATAACAGAGGCCAGTAGAATGATACTGCATATAGCATCACAGCTGGGTATTCCTGGGCTGTGAGGTCAGATAAAGGCAATAACAGTATCCAAGGAACTAATAATTGAGTGACTCTTCACTTACATACTTGACCTAATTTCAACAATATAAATGTTATGTGTTCCTTTTGTAAAATTGTTTATAAACCAAAATATGTTCATAAGACTGCCTATATTTTTTTCAATAAAATAATTACAACTGTTCCAACCACCTAAATTACAGAGTGGAGATAACTGGGTGAGGGACCAGTAAAAGTAGTAAGGTACTTGACTACTTGACCAAATTGACATTTTAAAATCATACCCTGGAAGGAAAATGGTAAAGAGCTAAATGGACAATGAAAAGGGAAGAATTCAAAGACATGACCACTACCCAACCTGGCAGTCACCAATAAGGAGAGAAGGTAACTCACTATAAAAAGCAAAAAATGAGAGAACAGGAAGGGAATTCAGTACTAATTTGTTCTGCAGAACAAACAGAGTTTAATTCCATGCCATGTGCATGAAGGACCAGGCAGACCTTGTACTGTAAATTGAAATTAGGAAAAACAAAGGATATGATACAAAGAAATGAGATTGAATTTGGACACATCGTTTTTGAAGTTTCTTTGGTCAAATTTGTGAAGAAATTCAAAAGAAAACTGACAAATAACCTGCAGATCAAGGGGTGGGGGAGGAAGACAGAGAGATCTAAGCTGCCAATGATACTTGACATCATCAGAGTGAATGAAATGACTGAAGAGGAAGCTAACATACTTGTTAAATACTATGATTAGTGGTGAGTTAAGCCTGTGAACGGAGTGGATTAAAATAATGATTTTGCAAAACCTGATGAAGAAAGGGGAGATAAGAAGGGGGTTGGGGAATTATCAAGGGAGTGAGGGAAATATAATTGTCTTCTTGGAACTGTACCTATGAAATGCATACTCTGGGGCTGGTACTGTGGTGCAGTGGGTTAAAGCTCCAGCCTATGGCCGGTGCCGTGGCTCAATAGGCTAATCCTCCACCTGCAGCGCCAGCACCCCAGGTTCTAGTCCCGGTCAGGGCACCAGATTCTGTCCTGGTTGCTCCTCTTCCAGTCAAGCTTTCTGCTGTGGCCCGGAAAGGCAGTGGAGGATGGCCCAAGTCCTTGGGCCCTGCACCCGCATGGGAGACCAGGAGAGGCACCTGGCTCCTGGCTTCAGATCAGCGCAATGCGCTGGCAGCAGCGGCCATTGGAGGGTAAACCAACGGAAAAGGAAGACTTTTGTCTCTCTCTCTCACTATCCACTCTGCCTGTCAAAAAAAAAAAAAAGCCCCAACCTGTAGTGCCAGCATCCCATATAGGTGCCAGTTCAAGTCCTGGCTCCTCCACTTCCAATCTGGCTCTCTGCTATGGCCTGGGAAAGCAGTAGAAGATGGCCCAAGTTCTTGGACTCCGGCACCCCTGTGGAAGACCTGGCTTCTGGCTTTGGATCAGCTCAGCTCTGGATGTTGTGGTCATCTGAGGAGTGAACCAGCAGATGGAAAACTTCTCTCTCTCTGGTTCTACCTCTCTCTGTGTGTCTTTCAAATAAATAAAATAAATCCTTTAAAAAAATATATACTGTGTTCTCTTTCTATTCATAAAACACTTAAAATAAAGAAATACAAGTTTAATTCAAAAAGTTTGTGGAAAATGGAATTAAAATATAAAATTATTTCATTGAAAAATATTAAATCTATTGAGGCTGGCACCACGGCTCAGTAGGCTAATCCTCCACCTAGCAGTGCTGGCACACTGGGTTCTAGTCCCTGTCGGGGTGCCAGATTCTGTCCCGGTTGCCCCTCTTCCAGGCCAGCTCTCTGCTATAGCCCGGGAGTGCAGTGGAGGATGGCCCAAGTGCTTGGGCCCTGTACCCGCATGGGAGACCAGGAGAAGCACCTGGCTCCTGGCTTTGGATCAGCGGGGTGCGCTGGCCGCAGCACACTGGCCACGGCGGCCATTGGAGGGTGAACCAACGGCAAAGGAAGACCTTTCTCTCTGTCTCTCTCACTGTCTACTCTGCCTGTAAAAAAAAAAAAAATTAAATCCATTGATAGTTTTTTTTTTTTTTTGACAGAGTGGATAGTGAGAGAGAGACAGAGAGAAAGGTCTTCCTTTTTGCCATTGGTTCACCCTCCAATGGCCGCTGCGGCCGGTGCATAGCGCTGATCCGAAGCCAGGAGCCAGGTGCTTCTCCTGGTCTCCTATGCGGGTGCAGGGCCCAAGCACTTGGGCCATCCTCCACTGCCTTCCCGGGTCATAGCAGAGAGCTGGCCTGGAAGAGGGGCAACCAGGATAGAATCCGGCGCCCCGACTGGGACTAGAACCCGGTGTGCCAGCGCCGCAAGGTGGAGGATTAGCCTGTTGAGCCACGGCGCTGGCCCAATAGGTTTTTTTATAACATACATTTTTCTACAAAATCTTTGAAGACATCCTCATGTGCGTGGGTTTCAAAACATTTTGCCCCTAAATAAATTTCATCTTTACTCCCATTTTTTCATAGACTCCTTAAAGTAATGCTATGAGTACAGATATTTATATATAGTTTTAATGATTGAGATCACAGTGTGTGTGTGTATGTCTGCATATATATAAACAGCATATTTTTTCACTAACTTTTACATGTAATTTTCATGTCATTAAATATTATTCTACACAGTTTGTTCTATAAAATACTTGTGTGTGCAGCACAGTCTAAGCAATGCTATAGTACAGCACTTTAGATTAGTTCTGTTTTCTTGTTTCTATTAAAACAATTCTGTGATGAAGTAAAAAAAAATTTAAAAAGCAGAAAATGAGAGAGTACAGAATCTGAGAAAAAAAACAATGATCACTGATAAAGGAAGAAAAGGACATAGTAGTAGAATGAGCATTACATCTCAACATAATAAGCAGAACACATCTTAGCCCCCAAAACAGCATCATGGGGGGCAATAATGGCAAATAAGGATGCTGCATGAGCATGATCATTCTGTTAGTGCTGGTAGTCATTTCAAAGAGAAACATAATATAAATGATCATGATCATTATGTAATTCATACCTACAAACCCAAGAACCTCCTGATATTTTCTTCTAGGGTGAGTCAAAAAATCAAAAGGATCTAAATGTAACATTTAAAAGTCACCATAAGGAGAGGAGAACTTAAAACAGGCATTAGGATGCCCATGGCCCAGCTCTGAGGACTAACTTCCTGCTAGTGCGGGTCTTGAGAAGGCAGTAGCAAGCTCAAGCACTTGTGTTCCTGCCACCACACGGTAGACCTACAACCTGATCATTTCTTGGCTCATTTCAGTGGATGCTTTTACAGTAACAACTGGGGATGTGAATGTGAACATGCTTCTGAATTCCTTCATTCCTCTGAGGAACCACTGCACCTGAGTGTCACTTCAGGAATGGGAGAGTGTGACTTTTCTGATTCCCACACTTCACACAGCCAAAACAACAAATGGGGATGTGAATGTGAACATGCTTCTGAATTCCTTCATTCCTCTGAGGAACCACTGCACCTGAGTGTCACTTCAGGAATGGGAGAGTGTGACTTTTCTGATTCCCACACTTCACACAGCCAAAACAACAAATAAAAACATCACATGATAATAATTATAAAAAGGCATACCATTTCCAAAAAAACAATAAACCAACAAATAAAGCAGTAATCTGGGAAAATATGAATGGAGGTTGGAAATAGTAACATGGGAGTACAGATATATTTTATTTTTATTTTCAAGCGTTTTAAAAAGTCATTGACCACTTGAAGACAGAAACAAATATATTTAAGGGCTTGTAATACATCGGAGTAAAATCTATGACAATCATGATATAAAAGCTGGGCACAGATAACTGGAAGTAGAGTAATATACAATTATCATATGATACATAAAGAGGTATAATGTGAGTTTCAAGTAAGAGATGACTACTTGGGGCTGACATTGTGGCACAGGGGCTTGCTTAAGCCATGGCCTATGATAGTGGCATCCTGTATGGGCACTTGTTCAAGTCCTGGTTGCTCTACTTTTGATCTAGCTGCTTTATAATGCACCTGGGAAGGCAATGGAGAATGGGCCAAGTGCTTGAGCCCCTGCCACCCATGTGAGAGATGTGGATGGAGTTGCTAGCTCCTGGTTTTGGCCTGGCCCATATCCCTTGCATTAAGGTCACTTAGGGAGTGAACCAGTAGATGGAAGATCTCTCTGTCTCCCTCCCTCTCTCTTTAACTCTTCAAACACATAAGTTTCTTAAAAGCTTTATTTATTTGAAAGGGAAAGATCAAAGAAGGAGAGAACGAAAGACAGGAGAGATCAATCTTCAATCCACTGGTTCTCTCCCGGAATGGCAACAATGGCCAGGGCTGGGCCAGGACAAAGCCAGGAGTCAGGAGCTTCTTCCTGGATTCCCATTTTGGTGCAATGGCCTAAGCAACTGAACCATCTGCTGCTGCTTTCCCAAGTGCATTAGTGGGGAGCTGGATAAGAAGTGGAGCAGCCAAGACTCGAACCAGTACCCAAGTGAGATGTCCACATTGCAGGCAGAGACTTAGCCTTCTACAGGACAGTGCTGGCCCCCACAAATATTTTTTAAAAGATGACTTCTGGGGCTGGCTCTGTGGTGTAGTAGGCTAAGGCTCTACCTGCAGTGTCAGCATCCCATATAGGTGCCAGTTCATGTCCTAGATGCTCCTCTTCTGACCCAGCTCTCTGCTCTGGCCTTAGAAAGCAGTAGAAGGAGGCCCAAGTCCTTGGGCCCCCATACCCACATGGGAGACCTGGAAGAAGCTCCTGGTTCCTGGCTCCGAATCAGCCCAGTACCAGCCATTGCAGCCACCTGGGGAGTGAACCAGCAAATGGAAGAATTTCCTATTTCTCCCCTGTCTGCAACTCTCTCTTAAATAAATAAATAAAATCTTTTTTTAAAAAAAAGATGACTTCATAAGCCACAATCATTTAAAATGCTACAATAAACAGGCCAACAAAGGATCACTCAGGCCATTTATAAAAAGGAAATCAGCAAAATCTGACATGTAGACCTATTTCTCTATTTCTTTGTATGGATTATTATGCAAGAAATGCAACTTCTCTACAAAAGAAAGATGTGAGACCACCTAAAGTAATACTGCAGGGTACAGGTAATGAATGTATGAATAAAGACAAGTGAGATTATGTGTAGAATACAAGAGACAGATTTAAACTATCAACAACTGAAAAGTATCTGGTGATGACAGGATGTTTGACAAGATGGACCTTTGAAAGAAAAAAAAAACGAAATTCAAACAAAATTTACTACACAGCTATTTGGAAAACTGAAGAGCTATCAAAATAAAAGGCGGGATCCTGTGTTGTGGCATACTGGGTAAAGCTACCACCTGTAGTGCTGGCATCCCATGTGGGTGCTGGGTTCGAGTCCTGGCTGCTCCACTTCTGATGCAGTTCTCTGCTATGGCCTGGGAAAGCAGTAGAAGATGTCCCAAGTCCTTGAGCCCCTGCATCTGTGTGGGAGACCAGGAAGAAGGTCCTGGCTTCAGATTGGCCCAACTGTGGTGGTGGTGGCTTTTTGGAGAGTGAACCAGTAGATAGAAGACCTCTCTCTCTCTCTCTCTCTCTCTCTCTCTCTCTCTCTCTCTGCCTCTTGCCCTCTGTAACTCTGCCTTTCAAGTAAATAAATAAAATAAAATAATAAAAAACAGAATCTGGATTGAAAAAACCTCTAAAGGAGAAAGTCAAACATTTGAGGAATTTTATTAGAGGAAACTCTCCTGTTTACGTACAGATCAAGGAGGTAAAAAGTGCAGATTTAATGACTAGGGATGCTATTTCAGAACATTTGGGGCAAAGGCAGACATTGTACTACAACAGCTTAAGCTTTTACTAGCAATGCTGGTATCCCATTTAAAAGTGCCAGTTTGGGTCCTGACTGGTTGGCTTCAAATCCAATTTCTTGCTAAAGGAGAGAGTGCCCACCTGCTGGGTCACTGGCCCACAGCCATTTGAAGACTGAACCAGTGAATGGAAGCTCTCTCTTCTCTCTGTTACTGTGTCTTTCAAATAAAAAAGCATATCTTTAAAGAGAGACAGAGGGAGAGACTTCCAGTCCAGTGTCAGGTTCCTGCATACCTGTAGATCCAGGAGTCAGGTCTTGCTCATATTTCCAGCCTTCTTGTGCAATAATCCTAACTTACCTCCCCAGTCCAGCTCTGTCCTCCGTATCTACCCTCCAATCCCCAGCAGCCAGAGGGCTTATTCCGAGACATGAATCTTATCACTTTCACCTCCCTTCCTCCTGTTTAAAGCCTTCCTCCTTTTACTGGCTCCATTTCTCACCACCTGCAACTGCAGGACAAAGTCTACTTTCCTTTGCAGTCTGTACAAGGCCTTACGTAGTAAATGTTCTTGGGAAGGTAGGAGATTGCCTAAGTACTTGGGCCCCTGCCACCTGTATGGGAGATCCAAATGAAGTTCTTGGCTCCTGTCATTAGCCTGGTCTGCCTATTTGAGGAGTGAACCTCTGGATGAAAGATATCTTCCCTGCCCCTACACTCTTTCTGTCTGTTACTCTGCATTTCAAATACATAAATAAATAAATCTTTAAAAACACAAGGAAAGAGGCCGGCGCCGTGCTTAACAGGCTAATCCTCCACCTTGTGGCGCCGGCACACCAGGTTCTAGTCCCGGTTGGGGCGCCGGATTCTATCCCGGTTGCCCCTCTTCCAGGCCAGCTCTCTGCTATGGCCCAGGAAGGCAGTGGAGGATGGCTCAAGTGCTTGGGCCCTGCACCCGCATGGGAGACCAGGAGAAGCACCTGGCTCCTGGATTCGGATCAGCGCGATGCGCTGGCAGCAGCGGCCATTGGAGGGTAAACCAATGGCAAAGGAAGACCTTTCTCTCTGTCTCTCTCTCTCACTATCCACTCTGCCTGTCAAAAAAAAAAAAAAAAAAAAAAACACGAGGAAAGAGTAAGATAAGTTCTGCAAGAAAGAAAGTCAAAAAACTTAACTGCCTAAATATGCACACATACCTCATCAGAATTATCAGCTGACTTCTACACTAAACACGTATAGTGGAAAACTTCTGAGGCAGCCCCTGGAAGCTGAAATAAATAACGTGGGGCTGACATTGTGGTGCAATGGTGCATGTGACCCTGGCATCCTATAGGAGCATACGTTTTGTTTTGTTTTTGTTTTTGTTTTTTGACAGGCAGAGTGGACAGTGAGAAAGAGAGACAGAGAGAAAGGTCTTCCTTTACCGTTGGTTCACCCTCCAATGGCTGTTGCGGCCGGCGCACTGTGGCTGGTGCGCCATGCTGATCCGAAGGCAGGAGCCAGGTGCTTCTCCTGGTCTCCCATGGGGTGCAGGACCCAAGCACTTGGGCCATCCTCCACTGCACTCCCTGGCCACAGCAGAGAGCTGGCCTGGAAGAGGGGCAACCAGGACAGAATCCAGTGTCCCGACCGGGACTAGAATCTAGTGTGCTGGTGCCGCAAGGCAGAGGATTAGCCTATTGAGCCGCAGTGCCAGCCATGACCATAGGTTTGAGTCTCAGTTACCATAATTTCAAACCAGTCGGTTGCTAATGCACTGGAGAAGGCAACGGAAGATGATCCAAGTTCTTGGGTCCCTGACACTCACATGAGAGACCCCAAGGGGTCTGACTCCCGGCCCGTCCTTTGTCACTGTGGCCATTGGAGAATGCACCAGCAGATGAAGATCTCTTTTTCTGTCTCTCCTTATTTCTCTGAAACTCTACTTTCAAATAAATAGTTCTTTAAAATTAAATAAAGTCATTTCATGATCGATTAAATGAATACAATTTGGAATCTGAAAATTCAGCCAAATTAACTCCCTTATAAAATAGAAATCATTCTGAGGAATAGAAAAGTATCCACTATTCCTGCAGCACATGATCTAAAACACCCAGGACAAAATTCAGAATCACTACACATGTGAAGAAAAGAAAATCTGAGTCCTACTCAGGGGAAGCAATCACGAAAAGGAAATCCAAGTGATCTCAGATGCTCCAAGTAGCAGACAGGATGGCCAAACTGCTTGTAAGTATCTTCTAATAGTTAAAGGATAATATAGAAATAGTATAAAGAACTGAAGATATGGGGCCGGCGCTGTGGCATCATGGGTAAAGCCGCCACCTGCAGTGCCGGCATACCATATGGGCATCAGTTCAAAACCTGGCTGCTCCTCTTCTGATCCAGCTTCCTGCCATGGCCTGGGAAAGCAGTAGAAGATGGCCCAAATCCTTGGGTCCCTGCACCTGCATGGCAAGACCCAGAGGAAGCTCCTGGCTCTTGGCTTCGGATTAGTACAGCTCTAGCCGTTGCAGCCAATTGGGGAGTGAACCAGAGGATGGAAGACACCTTTCTCTCTCTCTCTCTCTCTCTCTCTCTCTCCCTCTCTCTCTCTAACTCTGACTTTCAAATATAATAAATAAATCTTAAAAAAAAGAATTACAGATAGGGGCCAGTGCTATGGCATAGTGGTTAAAGCTGCCGCCTGCAATGCCGGCATACCATATGGACACTGGTTCAAGTTCCAGCTGCTTCACTTCTGATCCATCTCTCTGCTATGGCCTAGGAAAACAGCAGAAGATGGCCCAAGTCCTTGGGCCCCTGCACCCATGTGGGAGACCTGTTGGAAGTTCCTGGCACCTGGCTTCAGATTGGCTCAGCTCTGGCAGTTGCTTCCATTTGGGGAGCAAACCAGCAGATGGAAAACCTTTCTCTCTGCCTCTGCCTCTCTGTAACTGCATTTCAAATAAATAAATAAAGCTTTAAAAAAAGAATTGTAGATATGGCTTATGAAGAAAAAAAGAAACTGAATTATTTATTTATCTGAAAAACATAGCTACTACAATGAAAATCTACTGGTAGGCAAAACAGGTGGAAGATGGAAAAAACACAAGGAACTTGAAATATGTAATAAGTCTCATAAAAGCCATTTTAGATTGACCACCCCATTTGTGGCAGTTCTGGAACCAGCTTCTGCATATCTGAGGGTACACACTGGCATCAGCAGAGCACCTATCTACAAATATTCATTGTTGTTGTTGTTGAATTCTTTATTTAATGGAGAGTTAGCCTTATGATAATAAGATACACTAAAAGTATGTCATTATAAAAATTAAAAGAAAGAATAAGAAAGGAAGGAAGTGAGAGGGTGCGAGCATGGGCAGGATGGAAGGTGAGTATCACTATGCTCCTAAATCTGTATACATGAAATATGTCCATCTTACATAAATAAGAAAAATGTTTTAAAAAAAGTAATCAGTGCAAGCACAGCCTATGGTCCCCAAGCCCTGTTCCCAGATCTGAGGATCCAATGCCCAGGTGGCCTCCCACAGAGGCCCATGTCTGGGAATCACACTGCCCATATGAGAGCCATGGCTGTTTCTATGTGTCCCACTCTGCAGGCCTTCCTGCAGCCTTCTGGCATGCGGAGCAGCATCAGGGCAGCTGCAGGGCCTGGAATTTCTGAGGAGGCAGGAGTGAGCTGAGTGTCCCATGCTCAGAGAAACAGAAAAAGCTCTTCCCATGGGTCTGTGCTGGAGAAGATGGAGGGTGAGGCTACCCAAGGATCTGAATGCATCCATCATAAGGAAGAAGAAGGATTCGCATCCCTCCCACATATTTGGCCCTGCTATCTGGAGACCAGCTGTGATGCATCAGAATTGGTCTCCATCCATGTGCCAGCCATATGGAGTCCTGATATTTAATTCCTGGCTTGTCAGACTCACATTTGAAAGAAATGTACTAGCAAAGGAGAAATTCGAACATGGGCAGAGTGCTTGATGATGAGCGTCACTACTTTTACTTCCATTTTTAGTTCTGATAATTGTATTTATAGGGCACGTATCTACTCATCACAGATACTTGCTTAAAAATGGGGAATATCACAATGACTCTATTTAAGATCCTCAAACAAGAAACTAATATTCTTATGCAATTCATGTCTAACCCTTTAATAGCATGGTTGCTCTCATGTACTAAAATAATGACTGAACCATCCATGGCCCTTATTCCACAGCTGGGAAAGTATTCTAGTGCATATACTGGAATAAAACAGTAGGACTTAAGGTGGGTTTATTCCAAATTCATTGTATAAATGCAAAACTTCCAAAGTCTGGCACTTTCTTACCTAGGAACTCCCATAATCCATCTATCTACCCATTCACTATTCATCTAATTATCTAACAAATACTTATTGTTTTGAGAGCTGGGCCACCACTTTCCCCTTCATTTGCTGATTTTTGTCACAAATCAGGCAAGGAGATCAACACAAGGGTTTCATGTAACTCCTACTACTATTTTTGCTCCTCTTCTTATGGGGATGGGCAAGACTCTTGTGGTCAGTGTAGATGTGGGCTTCAGAAGGTGTTTGATGGCTTACTCATCCTTGGCATGCAACTCAAGTTTTCTCTATGCCTAAAATACAATTTTCTCTGCTCAAATTCCTGTGTGTTCTCTGATCTCAACATTGCCCTTTATTAGGGATTTTATCCTGCAAACCAAGAAACCTCAGTCTCAAACTTCCAAGCTTATATACCTCCATCTCAGAGCCCAATTATGAATATGTAGGTCTCAGTCATATTCCTTGAAATAGAAAATAAGTTTGCAGGGATGGAGGAACTATCTAGGGGATAACTGGTCCTTACATCCTTTCTTAGAAATGGTTGCTCCTATACTGGTGGTCACACACCTCAGTCAGCAGGAGCTGCTTGTATTAGGATAGGAAATGTGAGAGAATACCATATTCATGATAGTTGGATGACTTTACGCATTCAGCTCTTCTGTCTCTTAGCCATACCCTCTATGCAATGATTGGAGCTCATAATTTTGAGTTCTAAGGTTTTACATCACAAGAATCAACAGTCCTTATAACAAGCAAAATTGTAGTGATAACCAGAGAGCGGAACTAACCAAATTAGAATCCCAGATGCATTAAGACCTGAGGTAAATATTTTCTGATTCATCACTAATAAAATTTTTTTATTTGACAGATAGAGTTAGACAGTGAGAGAGAGAGAGAGAGAGAGAGAGAGAGACAGAAAGGTCTTCCTTCCATTGATTCACTCCCCAAATGGCCGCTACAGCCAGCGCTGTGCCTATCCGAAGCCAAGAGCCAAGTGTTTTCTCCTGGTCTCCCATGCGGGTGCAGGGGCCCAAGCACTTGGGCCGTCCTCCACTGCCTTCCCGGGCCACAGCAGAGAGCTGGGCTGGAAGAGAAGCAACCAGGACTAGAACCCATCGCTCATATGGGATGCAAAGGATTAACCAAGTGAGCCATGGCGCCAGCCCCAATCATCACTAATAAAATTCTTAGCCATCACTTGTTATGTTTGACCATGTTTGGTTTTATATTAATTTATTTTATAAATATATTACTTAAAAAGACATACAGATAAAATTAATGTCACCTTTCCAAATAGGCCCATACTAAATCAATCATTAGTATCTATCCAGTTGCTACTATGCTATTAATTTCTCATTATTTATATCTGAACCTACTTTTGAAGATTCAGCATAGCCTACAGAAGGGAAGTCATATTTTATGTGGATTTGAGTTTGGAGTACAATAAGTATTACTTAAAATTTGAACTAATTAAATATATTCTTTCCAAAATAGGAATTATATAACTTTTTAAAATTAAATTGAGATATGAACATAATGTATATGTCTCATAATTTATTGACCAATAGTATTTACACAATGGTTTTTCAATTATGTGTAAATATCATCACTGTCAATAACAGAATATTTTTACCAACCCCAAAAAAAAGTTGGGGTAGGCATCTGGCCAAGTTGTAAGATACTGAGGGACCCCACGTTCCACAATTCCTGGGTTTGAGTGCCAGCTCCACTCCTGATTCAGTTCCGGTTCCCTCAAATAGGTGGGAGCTTCTGAGCCATGTCAGAGATCTGGATTGGGTTATTTTTAAAGTTTGTTTTTAAACAAAATTACCTATTAGAATGAGCAAGCAAGAGAGAGATCTTTCATCTTGCCAGTTCATCCAAGCACTTGCAACATCCAGGAGTAACACAGGAATTCCATTTGATTCTCTCATGGGTCATTCTTTGCTGTTTCTCAAATGTATTAGAAAGCTGGATCAAAAGTGGAATATTAGAATTGATTCAGTATTTTGATATGGGATGTGAGCATTCTAATTGGTGGCTTAAGCTGCTGTGTCACAATGCTCCCTACTTTGACACGTCAGTCTCAGCTGTTACTGTTTGAGAAATGAACCAGAAGATGATATTACACGTTATCACTCTTCTTTGTGTTTGCCACTTAAATAAATAAGATTAATAAATAAAATAAATTTAACATCCTTTTGCTATCTCTTCCCTATCTCCAATTCTACCAACCGAAAGCCACCACAAATGTGCTGTTTCTATACATGTGCTTACTGTGGACACTGAATGTAATGGAAGACAGGATCTATGAGTTCTCCTGCACAGTACTCAACCTCCACCATTCAGATAGGGTCTGGGTCCTACCTCTCAGCCACACTCACCCAGAACATATTCTTGGCAACAGGCAATTGGGGAGAGAAAAAATGAGGATTCCCTTGTCCCCTGACTGGCAGCAGACAGCAGAGGGATGCTGGTGTTTCCATTTCACTGTGTTAGGATGGGGAGAACACCATCTTATGGATTACTGTATGGATGTTACCTGTATACAACCATCACATGTTTCCACTTTAGTATGCATTTATGTGTACAGGTATTTTTGTGTATGCATGCATACAAGTACAAGTTTTGATGGAGATAGTTTTAAAAGTAATACTGTGAGAAATGCTAACACTCATTTCCAAAACTGTCCTCAGAGATGGCTGCCTATGGGGCTGACCACATATTGAAATGTATCACACTAAAACTCATGTCTTGAACTAATGCTAACCTCCAATGTATCTCTACTTGGAGAATATGCTTTTAAGCAGGTCAAATGACACCATATGCATGAGGGCAGAATTCAAACTGACCTGTGCCAGGAACCCAAGTACTCGGATAATCATATGCTGCCTCTAATTCTTGTGGATTAGTAGGAAGGAAGACTAGAGTGGAGACAGGACTAGATCCCACGTACTCCATCATGGGATGAGAGCATCCAAGATGGCAACTTAACCCACCACATCACAACACCTGCCCCAAGGCTTTTGATTTAATTTTTTAAAGCTTTATTTGTTCATTTTGAAAGCCAAAGTTGCTAAGAGAGAGGGAGAGTCAGAAAGAACCAGTCCATCTACTGGTTCACTTCCTAGTTGTCTACAATGACCAGCACTGAGCCAGGATACACGAGCTGGGAGCTTCATCCAGATCTCCCACATGGGTAGCAGAGGAAGAAACTCTTGGTACATCTTCTACTGCTTTTCCCAGGCCAATAGCAGGGAGCTGGAGTGGAAGTGGAACAGCCAGAATAAGAACCAGCACCCATATGGGATACCGGCATCACAGGTTGTGGCTTTACTTGCTATGCCACAACACTAGCCCCAAGGCTTTTATATACTCACTTCACTGTGTCATTCCCAGTCTGTGATTTTTGGATGGTGAAATTGAAGTAACCAATACTGAACCTTTTAAAAACTTATTCAGAGGGCCGGTGCATGGCTCATTTGGTTGGTCCTCCGCCTGTGGCACCTGCATCCCATATGGGCACCAGATTCTAGTCCTGGCTGCTCCTCTTCCAGTCCAGCTCTCTGCTGTGGCCCAGGAGGGCAGTGGAGGATGGCCCAAGTGTTTGGGCCCCTGAACCTGCATGGAAGACCAGGAGGAGGCACCTGGCTCCTGGCTTTGGATTGGTACAGTACCATCCACGGTGGCCATTTGGGGAGTGAATCAACGGAAGGAAGACCTTTCTCTCTGTCTCTCTGTCTGTAACTCTACCTGTCAAATAAAAAAATAAAATAAAATAAAAACTTATTCAGAAAAAAAAAACTAATTTTGTAAACAAAATCAAACACTCTCCCTGGAATTGTGACTATACTCCAATCCACTTCACCATTCAGAAGAAACATAACCAATTAGTTTTTAGATCTAGATCCAGAAAAATAATTTTTCTGTATTAATTCATCTCTTCAATTTCAACCTTTAAATGCTAGTTTATCAGGTTTTCCCATCATATAGGCTACCAAGTTATCCTTTTAAAATAAATTTAAGAATTTCTATGGGCTTACAGAAAAAATTATAAACAGAAAACAGAGCTTAGATATAAGCCAGTTTCCACTCATTAATTTCCCATATTACCATGGTACAATTATCACAACTAATGAGGCAATATTGATATATTGTCCTCTTGTTTAAAAGGTTTATTTGGTTTGAAAGGCAGAATTACAGAGACAGGGAAGAGCAGATCTTCCCCAAATGTCTACAATGTCTGTCTGGGCCAGGCCAAAGAAAAGCCCAGAACTCCACCTGAGCATCCCTTGTAGATGGCAGGGGCCCAAACACTTGAGTCATCTTCCAGTACTTTCCCAGGTGCTTTAGCAGTGAATTGGATTGGCAGTGGAACATCTGGGACTTGAACCAGTACTCACATGGGATTGCCGGCATTGCAAGCAGTGGCTTAACCCACTCTGCCACAACACTGGCTTCAATATTGATATATCATTAACTAAAGTTCATATTGTATTTGCATTTTTTAGTTATTACCTAATGGCCTTTTTCTGCTCCAGTATCTAGAAATTATCATTTTAAAATCAGAATCTCAGTCTTCTAATTATAAAAATAACTCATGGAGGCAGCATTTTGGATCTGGGTGTTAAGGTGTTGCTTCCAATGCTAGCATCCCATATCAGAACTCTAATTTGAATCATGGCTGTTCTTCTGATCCAGCTTCCTGGTGATGCATCTGAGAAGGCAGTGGAAGATGGGCACAAATCCTTACTTCCTATGTATAGACCCAGATGGGGATCCTGGCTTTCATCCCAGCCCACCCGGGATGATCTTGATCTCAATTTCAATCTCACTCCCTTTTCTTCTCTCTCTAACGCTCTCTCTTATAAATAAAGTAAACCTCTAAAATTAACACATTGACATATTAGCTATCAAATACTGATGAGCATAAAAATATTACTATCTTCTTTCTAGCCTTGTACTATTTCCCAGAACAAACTGCACATAAGAGTTACTTGATTGCCACTTCGAAACTGCTTTAGGAATGTATACTTTAACACATTGGTGGGAAAATGGAACTAAAAGATTCTTTTGCTGTAATAAATTTTGAAGTACATGCATACAAAGGGCCTTTAAAAAGTTTGTGTAGAGTGTGTATTATGAAAAAAAATGGGGAGTGGCCAGCACTGTGGCATAGCAGGGAAAGCTACCACCTGTGGTGCCGGCATCCCTTATGGGCACCACTTTGGGTCCTGGCTGCTCCACTTTCAATGCAGCTTCCTGCTAATGTGCATGGGAAAGCAGCAGAAGAAGGTCCAAATCCTTGGACCCCTGCACCCACAGGAGACCTACAAGAAGCTCTTGGCTTCGTCCTGGTTCAGCTCTGGTGGTTGATGCCATTTGGAGAATGAACCAGAGAATGGAAGATTCTCTCTCTCTCTCTCTCTCTCTCTTTGCTTTTGCCTCTGCCTCTCTGTAACTCTGCTTTTCAAATAAATAAATAAATCTTCAAAAAAAGAAAAAAATTTTTAAACGCATTTCAATTTTTGCACCTAAACAACACCATCTTTTAACTCCATTTTCCATAAATTTATTGAAGTACCTTCATAAAGATATATATGCATATGTATTTTTTCTATACAAAGGGGTTTTTTTGACAGGCAGAGTGGACAGTGAGAGAGAGAGACAGAGAGAAAGGTCTTCCTTTTGCCGTTGGTTCACCCTCCAATGACCGCTGCGGCTGGCGCACCACACTGATCCAAAGGCAGGAGCCAGGTGCTTATCCTGGTCTCCCATGCGGGTGCAGGGCCCAAGCACTTGGGCCATCCTCCACTGCACTCCCGGGCCACAACAGAGAGCTGGCCTGGAAGAGGGGCATCCAGGACAGAATCTGGCACCCCAACTGGGACTAGAACCCAATGTGCCAGCGCCGCTAGGCGGAGGATTAGCCTATTGAGCCATGGTGCTGGCCTGGGGTATGTTTTTTGTACCTTGTTTTACTAGATCATTTTTCAAATTACTAGACATTTAGTATTTTGTTGTATAGATATACCATAATGTACTTTATCAATTCCCTATCAATGTACATTTAGGTTGTTTCTTTTTTATTCCATCACAAATAACATTACATAGAACTTACATGGTCTTTTAGTATGTGAGCAATATGCATAGAATAAATTCCAGCAGTTGAATCCCACTAAAAGACATTTGCATTTAAATGGTTTTATAGTCAGATCTGCCAAATTATCCTCTAAAGAGACTACTGCTTCAGCCAGATCCGAATGCCTTAAGGGCTGATTCTAAGGCCAGAGTGTTGTTTAGGACATCTGCCATTCTATGAGTCTGCTGTGTATCCCACTTCCCATGTTGGATCTTTCTCTCCCTTTTTGATTCTATCAGTTAGTATTAGCAGACAATTGTCCCATGTTGGATCTTTCTTTCCCTTTTTGATTCTATCAGTTAGTATTAGCAGACACTTGTCTTGTTTGTGTGATCCCTTTGATTCTTAGACCTATCTGAGCCATCGAATGTGAACTGAAATTGATCACTTGGACTAGTGGGATGGCATTGGTACATGCCACCTTGATGGGATTGTATTGTAATCCCCTGGCACATTTCTAACTCCATCATTTGGGGCAAGTCTGATTGTGCATGTCCCAAATTGTACATCTCCTCCCTCTCTTTTTCCACTCTGAAATTTAACAGGGATCACTTTTCAGTTAAAATTTAAACACCTAAGAATAATTGTGTGTTAATTACAGAGTTCAACCACTAGTACTAGAACAACAACAACAACAAATACTAAAAAGGATAAAGTATTACATTGTACATCTAGAGTCAGGACAAGAGCTGATCAGGTCATTGTTTCTTATAGTGTCCATTTCACTTCAACAGGTTTCCCCTTTGAAGAGCCCATGAGAGTATTATAGGCATGGAAAGCCAAGATACCATGGAAAAGAAAAAAAGAAGAAGACCTAAATGAAAGATCTCTGTGAGTGAGATCCCAGTGGAAAGAACGGGGCCATCAAAGAAGGAGGTACCTTTCTCTGAAGGGAGGAGAGAACTTCCACTTTGACTATGACCCTATCGGAATAAGATCAAAGTCAGCGAACTCTAAAGGCTTCCATAGCCCTGGCAACTCATGACTAGAGCCTAGGGAGATTACTGACGCCATGAACAGGAGTGTCAAATTGTTAAGTCAGCAACAGGAGTCACTGTGTACTTACATCCCATGTGGGAACTGTCCTTAATGTGTTGTCTAATGTGCAGTGATGCTATAACTAGTACTGAAACAGTATTTTTACACTTTGTGTTTCTGCGTGGGTACAAACTGATGTGATCTTTACTAATTATATACTGAATCAATCTTCTGTATATAAAGATAATTGGAAATGAAAAAAAACCTGGTGTTAAATTGGAAATGGCATATGCATAATTAATTTTTTTAAAAATATTATGTAGGATCTCTGTCTTTAATGTGCTGTACACTCTTATTTAATGCTATAACTAGTACTCCAACAGTATTTTTTTTTCACTTTGTGTTGCTATATGGCGGCAAACTGTTGAAATCGTTACCTAATATATACTAAACTGATCTTTTGTATATAAAGAGAATTGAAAATGAATCATGATGTGATTGGAAGGGGAGAGGGAGCGGGAAAGGGGAGGGTTGTGGGTGGGAGGGAAATTTTGGAAGGGGGAAGCCATTGTAACCCATAAGCTGTACTTTGGAAATTTATATTCATTAAATAAAAGTTCAATTAAAAAAAAGAGACTACTGCTATCCACGCCTACCTACTATGAGTACAAGAGCCTGTTTTCTACCTTCATCAATGAGTATTTGTGACCACAGTCATAATTCCTGTCTTCTTCTAACTTCTACGAGTTCTCTTTTCTTCTTTTTAGCTTTCTAGTCACATTTCATCTTTTTACAAAACTTCTCTCTGAAGACTGCCTGCACTTATTTCCTGCTCTACTTGTATTTTACATTCCCTTCCCTCATGTCTCCAACAACCTAATTATTCCTGCTCACAGATTTCCTTTATAATTTCCTTGCAGCTCAGCACAACTGGATAGAAAACAGATGCCGGTGCCATGGCTCAACAGGCTAATCCTCCGCCTTGCGGCGCCGGCACACCAGGTTCTAGTCCCGGTCGGGGCACCGATCCTGTCCCGGTTGCCCCTCTTCCAGGCCAGCTCTCTGCTGTGGCCAGGGAGTGCAGTGGAGGATGGCCCAAGTGTTCGGGCTCTGCACCCCAGGGGAGACCAGGATAAGCACCTGGCTCCTGCCATCGGAACAGCGCGGTGCGCCGGCCGCAGCACGCTACCGCGGCAGCCATTGGAGGGTGAACCAACGGCAAAAGGAAGACCTTTCTCTCTGTCTCTCTCTCACTGTCCACTCTGCCTGTCAAAAATAAAAAAAAAGAAAACAGATGCTCTTCTCCTGCCCAAACATGCCATTCTCTTGAACCAACAGAGAATGTTAATCAGGGAACCTCGAAATAGTTAATCTGGGTCATATTATGAGAATAAATAAGTTCATAATAGTGCATCCAAGAAGAAAATTCATCTTTTGCTAAAATGGAATTTTTTTAATCTATATTTCACACTGGGCATCATTCCTCTCTTTGAATCAACAGATCAAATAGATTTTTATTTACTACTTGTTTTTGGAGCTGGGGTGAAAGTTGGGC
This sequence comes from Lepus europaeus, assembly GCF_033115175.1. NCBI lineage: Eukaryota > Metazoa > Chordata > Mammalia > Lagomorpha > Leporidae > Lepus > Lepus europaeus. The sequence continues at coordinate 73,119,318 of NC_084844.1, forward strand.
AAATTAGGGAGGACAGAAAAGAAAGGGGAAAAAATGTATACCAGATTATAAAGTAGAACAAGTGGGCAGAAAGGCTAGAGCTGAGGGGCAACGATTCAGTTAGGGAAAAAAGCCAACTTCTTAAATCCACTAGGAAAACTTGTTGCCTTCATTCTATACCACTGCCTTCACTCCAGAGCTCTAAAAACAGAATCCAAGGGCAGCCATGGGTTGTAGGTGGGGCACAGTGGAAGGGACAGTGACAGCCTTATTTCTTTAACAGGAACCTCTGTACCCCCAGCTTCTTTTCCAGCAAAGCTCTACCCACTGCCAAGAGTCATCTTTATAGAATAAGCCACTTAGGGCTAAGGCTCAGAGAAAATCAATGGCTCCACAATCTCCTTGCCTATTAAGGCTCTTAGAAATCAGGGTACAGTTAAGGAGAGCTTATACCCAAGCTACATTTAAAGAACACAAAGATGCAATGTTGGGAATCAAACTAGGGGGTTTATGAGCACCCAAGTGAACTAAAGTTGGAAGGCATAGAACCATAAGAGATCAGAGCTCGCCAGGGTCTTTCCCTATAATGTAATCAAGAGCAGAAATCAGGGGCACACAGTTCAAGACTTCAACTCTGTGCCTAATTCTTGCAATATTAATCACAGCTCACATTTAGAAAAGGCTGACTTTGTGTCAGGTACCATTCCTAGGACCTCATTTGTATCTTAACACATTTAGCTTTACAACCCTAAAAAATGGATATCAGTGTTCATGCCCCTTTATCCTAAGAAAATGGAAGCACAGAAAGAACAGGTGCATCTATGATATCTCAACACAAGTTAGCAGTTTTTTAAAAAAAGATTTACTTATTTGAAAGGCAGAACAAGAGACAGACAGGGAGAGAGGGAGGGATACACACACACACACACACACAGAAAATCTTCCATTCACTGGTTCGTTCTCCAAAAGGCTGCAACTGCCAGGTCTGCACAAGGCCGAGGGGAGGGGACAGAATTTCCATCAGTCGCCCATGTGTTTGGCAGGGGTTAAAGAACTTGAGCTGCCTTGTGCTGTCCTCCCAGGCATATTACCAAGGAGCTGGATTGGAAGTGGAGCAGCCAGGATTCAAACCAGCCCTCTGATAAGGGATACAGACACTGCAAGTGGTGACTTAACCTTCTGTACTACACAGCCAGTCTCAAGTTAGCACTTCTTAAGTCACAGGATCTATGAAGTGCTTTGAGTGCACAGGGGCAGATGCTGCAATGAAGAGTGTTAGAAGTCAGCAGATACTAAACCGTCTTGCTCCATCCAATCAAAGGATACAACAACAACTTTCTTTTTAAGATCACAGCTAGCATGTCACAGGCAATGAATCCGAAACTGAGGGCAAACGTGAAAGACACAGTCCCTAACTCAAGGAACCCAGTGTGGCAAAGATGACAAAGGCTTATGAATGGGCTAAACTGGGTTGTTATCTGAAGGCTGCCACCCTACAGAAGACTCCTATAATTTCCTGAAGTATAGACCTAGCTTGATATAAATACAGCCACATAAAATGCTATGAGCAGCACTTGGGGCCTGCCATCATGATGCGGTGAGTTAAGCTGCTGCTTACAACACCAGTGGAAGTTCTGGCTGCTCCATGCTTCCATGCTGTGATTCTTGGAAAAGCAGTGGAAGTTGGTCCAGTACAAGGACTGCAACCACATATGTGGGAGATCTGGCTGGAATTCCTGGCTCTTTGCTTCAGTCTGGCCCAGCCCTGACTGTTGAAAGCATTTGGCTAGAGAACAAATGGATGAAGGAGCTCCTTCCTTCTTCCTTCTCTCTCTCTCCCCACTGCCCCTGCCACCTCCATCCTTCTGTTTCTTTCTCTCCATCCTTCCGCCTTCCCAATACATAAATAAATGGGTGGCGCTAGTGAACAGATAGCAGTATCACTCTTGCTATCTCATGAATCTGACCCATAGTTCTCCTTCTCCCATGTTTTTCTTCCTTCTCATGGACTCTGCAGCCACATTGCCTCAGCTTGACTCCCATCTGTGCTGCTTCTTGGTTGTGTGACAAGGGGAACTTTGCTTAAAAATTGTGTGGCTCAGTTTTCTCAATTGTAAATCAGAAACACAACATCTATCTCATAAAGGTGTTGTAAAGATTGAATAAATGATTACCTATAATACACTCAGAATAGTGTGACACCAAGAAGGTAGTCAGAAGGTATCTGCTATTATTATTAGGAGTAACACTATGTTTTTGCCATTGCCTGCTGCCATTTCAATTGGAAAAAAAGATTGAATTTCAGTGCATCCGGTATGGTTAAATTAAGGAGAACAGTCTCTGAGACTAAACAGAGGCTCAGAGTTTCCCTGGGAAGCTGAAGGGAAAACCTTAGAACTTGTACATTAAGATGGACTATTAAATGATCACACAATGAAGTTTGCCACACAAGGAAAACCTTTCCAAATGCTTCCTCTTTCCAATACTCCTGGTCTGGCTTTGACTTCTAAAGATCTCACCAAAAGGCCAAGCCCTTCCTAGTCCTTCCAAATCTGACATGGCCTCTTCTTCTCATCATACTGGCCCAGCACAGAGCACAGCTACACTTGCAGCCAAGAAAACATCTCTAGGTCAGAAAGCTGTCTTCATCTGAACTTTGCCCATCATTCCTTGGGCCAAGGGGTTATAACTCTGAGCCAGAACATCTCCCTTTGCAGAATAGGGAAGAACCACATGGAAGAGGAAGGTTCCCTCCATGTTACCAATATCAGCTATTTCAGTCTCCTAAAAATTGTTTTATCTGGACATTTCTCTTACTTGTGAGTACTCATGTCCATTCATACACTGTATATGTGTGACATTTATTTTGGTTATTCTTTTTTAATTTGAAATGGCAGAGTTAGAGAGGCAGAGGCAGAGAGAGAGAGGAGAGAGAGAGAGAGAGAGAGAGAGAGAAAGAGAGAGAATGTTCTTCCACTCTCTGGTTCACTCTCCAGATGGCCGCAACTGACAGAGCTGGGCTGATCCAAAGCCAGGAGCCAGGAGTTTCCTCCAGGTCTCCCACAGAGGTGCAGGGGCCCAAGGACTCAAGCCATCTTCTGCTGCTTTACCAGGCCGATATCAGAGAGCTGGGATCAAACGTGGAGCAGCAGAGACCCAAACCAGTGCCCACGTGGGATGCTGGCACCGCAGGCAGCGGCTTCACCTGCTATGCCACAGTGCCAGCCCCTATTTGGTTACTTTTGAATTACAAAACACACCTGTGAGGGTTTTTTTTTTTTTTGGGTGCAACATGTTAAACCATCATCAACAAGGATGGAGTCCATATCTGAGCACTGGTTAAAGTCATGGCTGCCTATTCTCGGATCACGCTCCCAGCTAATGTGCCTGGGAAAAAGTGGAAGATGGCCCCAAGGACTTGGCCTACTGCCACCCATGTGGGAGACCAAGATTAAGTTTCCTGGCTCCTGACTTCAGCATGGGTCAGTGATTGACCATCATGGCTATTTGTAGATTAATCCAGCCAGAAAGAAGATCTATATCTCTTTGTCTCTTCCTGTGTGTCATGCTTTCAAATACATCTTTAAAAAAAAGCCTGTTACTGTTTCCTATTCTTGTAAGGTATGGCAATGAATATTTGCCAGCTCTCATTTTATACTGTCACAGGGCTAACACAGAGTGATTTCTCCAGAACTACATAGCTAGGAGGTGAAAAGCCCAGAGTTTAAGACTCTGTGTTATGCCCCGTCCCTGAATTCATCCTCTGTTGCTCGGCACTACTTCCACTTGGTCAGTGAGCCAGGAGGTGCCAGTCCAGTGCTCAACCCTGGCAATGGGGTCCTCTCACACTATGTCAGGGGGCAGAGCCAGCTGGCAATTCTCAGCAGAGCTCAGCAGGGGTGAACAGTCATCTGGAGTTCATTTATCCCCACAACTCATATCTCTTGAGCCAGAAACTACAGAGGTGACACACTGGATAGAGCCCTGTAAGTAAATAGTATAGGCCCATGAGACAGAAATAATTAAGCAAATAATGACAATAAAAGATGGATTGACTGTTGTTAAAAGGAGAAATTATGTTGGGGGGGAAGACCCCACCCCAAAGTCTAGAGGCAAGTTTGACGAGTGCATTCCCCCTAGTGCATGGCTATCCAAAGTCACTAGACCCTCACACTGAGTTCCTTTCTGTGGTTCATTTAACTTCCATCCACTGGGCACTGCCCCCCAAAGGGTTAAACCTAGAAGCAGAAAGCTCATATGAATGTGCAGATGACTAATTCTGAGTGCTAATTTTAACCCTCCAATCCTTATTTCTTTACAAGTGAGCATTGAAAACTTCAGGTCTGGCAAAGGGAAAGAGAAAGCTGGCAAAAATCCCCCATCCCCTTCTGGCAGCATAACAGCACCAAGTAGATGAGCCTGATGGGAGTCCAAACCACACCAAAGTGTGGTGTGCTCAGCCTCCCTGGCACACTCCCAAATGGCCACAATTGGCCAGTGCCAGGCTGTTCTGAAGCCAGGATCCAGAGTTTCTTCTGGGTCTCCCACACCACATACATTGGGTCCAAGCACTTAGGCCATCTTCTACTGCTTTATTAGGCCCATAGCAGAAAGCTGGATTGGAAGAGGAGCAGCCTGGATACAAACCCGCAACCACATGAGATGCCAGTGCCACAGGCAGAGGCTTAGCCACACTAGGCTAACAGCACTAGCCCCAGTTATTCTACTTTTAATCTAGCTCTATGCTAATGCACCTTGGAAGAAGCAGATGATGACTCAAGTACTTGAGCTCTGCCACCCATGTGTAAAACCAGGATGGAGTTCTTGGCTCCTGACTTTGGCCTGACCCAGACCTGGATGTTTGTGGCCATTTATGAAACCAGCAAGTGAAAGCTCTCTCTCCCTCCCCCACTTCCCTCCTTCTGTCACTCTGCCTTTCAAATAAATCAATCACTTTTTAATTTTTTTTTATTAGTTTCATTTATTTGAACAGCAGAGTTAGACACAGAGGAGGAAGAGACAGAAGAGATATCTTTCATCTGCTGGTTCACTCCCGAAACCGAACATAAAGGACTAAGGTTGGGCCAGACCGAAGTCAGGAGCCAGGATTTTCTTCTGGGTCTTCCACATGGATTCTGGGGTCCAAGCACTTTGGACTCCTTGCAATGCTCTCCCAGGTGCATTAGGGAGCTAGATGGGAAGTGGGGCAGCCAGAACTTGAACTGATGCCTATACAGGATGCTGGCATTGCAGGTAGTCATTTTACCAGCTATGCCACAACACCAGCTTCTCAAACAAACCAATCTTTAAAAAAAAGATCAGAGCCAAAACAAATAAAAAGAAATAATTCTTTTCTTTTTTTTTTTTTTTTGGACAGGAAGAGTTAGACAGTTAGAGAGAGAGAGAGAGAGAGAGAGAGAGAGAGAAAGGTCTTCCTTCCGTTGGTTCACCCCCCACAATGGCCACCACGGCTGGTGCGCTGTGCCAATCTGAAGCCAGAAGCCAGGTGCTTCCTCCTGGTCTCCCATGTAGGTGCAGGGCCCAAGCACTCAGGCCATCCTCCACTGTCTTCCCAGGCCACAGCAGAGAGCTGGACTGGAAGAGGAGCAACCAGGACAGAATTGGCACCCCAACAGGGACTAGAACCCAGGGTGCCAGCGCCACAGGCAGAGGATTAAACTAGTGAGCCGCGGAACATGCTCTGCATTTAGATTTTCAAGAGGCTTTGTTTTACGTGTTTTACCCCAGTATTTAAAAGTTGTGGGAAGGAAGCAGATCAGACAACATAAAGCCCTTTTTACAGATGAGAAATTAACTTGTTACCCTGGACATCAGCTCTAGTATGTCAGTGGTAGGCTTAAGGCCTGAGCTGTCTCATTATGAGGAAAGGTTAGGATTTCTGAGGCAGTTTAAATAAAGAGTTGTTACACAAAAGGACTTCTGAACATTGGAAAATTTATGTTTTTTCAAATAACAGTTACTAGTTAGTTTAAAAGAGCTATAATGGCAACAGAACAATAATTTTCATCTTCTGAAGCAAATTTTACTAATAATTATGTGGCTATTTTAATGTGACACTGCTACATTTTTCTAGGTTTTGTCTATTAATATTAATAAGAAAATATACACCAGCACTGTGCGTCTATGAATTCTACACTTAACCCAAGTGCCAAATTCACAATTAAGTTACTACATTATAAGAGCTACTGCCTACTGGGTAGAAAAATATTAATTTCAACACTTTAAATACTATAAAACCATTTAGCAGCAGTGTTGGCCTGCCAACTGAATCCTTTCCTGTTTGAGCTGTATCCGCCCTATTGGCTGAAGAGCCCTAAAAGGGCATTAACAAACAGCTCTTAATTCAATCACATTTGCATTTTAACCTTTCTTAGGTACTCCGAAAGAAGTCCTTTACTACTGTAAAATATATATGGGAAAAACAAAAAACAAATTATAATAAAGGTTAACACTACATATACATTTGTTCTAATTAGTGTACTGTAGGAAAGGAGAACAACAGATATCTGATGTAAGCTCATTCACAAGAATTTGGGTTATTACATTTTCTGATACTCATTATTTCTGCAGATAATCACATATCAGTACTATTTAAATATCATCACATTTTAAAAGCACAAGTCCTAATCCCTTGCTATTCTAAGATTAGACTCCTCTAAGATACTGGATCTTATACATTATCCTGTAATATTATATATTTCTGTATTTACTACCTACCTACAAGAATTAAAAGTCTCTCAGAGTCCAAAGCAGAACTTGGTTCTTCTTCCACTTTTATTAGAATCTCCTGGAAAAAATTTTAAAAACACAGTAAAATAATGGAGATTGCAAAGCAACGTTTCAGTTAAACAGCTTGTGTAACAGTTCTCTGCAGTCTATTAGCCAACAATAAAATGTCCCCTTGCCCCCTTCCTAAATTATCTTCTTGTACTTCTTTTAGGAAAAATACTCATCTTGAAGCCACACTTTAAACCAACAGCACTCCTAATTTGCATAATAATGCTATCAATGTAATTACTAAGAAGAATAAATGAAATAGAACACAGGTTTTTTCTTTTTTTTTTTATTTTTATTTTATTTTTATTTTTTATTTTTTTATTTATTTATTTATTTTTATTTTTTTTATTTTTTTTTATTAAACTTTTATTTAATGAATATAAATTTCCAAAGTATAGCTTGTGGGTTACAATGGCTTCCCCCCTCCCGCCCGCAACCCTCCCCCCTCCCGCTCCCTTTCCCCTTCCATTCATGTAAATATTCATTTTCAATTCTCTTTGTATACAGTAGATCAATTTAGTATATATTAGGTAAAGGTTTCAACATTTTGCCCATATAGCAACATCGAGTGAAAAAACTACCATTGGATTACTAATTATAGCATTAAATAGGAATGTACAGCACATTAAAGACAGAGATCCTACATAATTTTTTTTTTCAAAATAATTAATTTTTCTATGCCATTTCCATTTTAACACAGGTTGTTTTTTTTTTTTTTCATTTCCAATTCTCTTTATATACAGAAGATCACTTCAGTATATAATTAGCAAAGACCTCATCAGTCCTGCGCCCACACAGAAACGCAAAGTATAAAAATACTGTTTCAGTACCAGTCATAGCATCACTTGGCTTTAGACGACACATTAGGGACAGATCCCGCATGGGGTGTAAGTACACAGTGACTCCTGTTGCTGACTTAACAATTTGACACTCCTGTTCATGGCGTCAGTAATCTCCCTAGGCTCTAGTCATGAGTTGCCAGGGCTATGGAAGCCTTTAGAGTTCGCTGACTTTGGTCTTATTCCGATAGGGTCATAGTCAAAGTGGAGGTTCTCTCCTCCCTTCGGAGAAGGGTATCTCCTTCTTTGATGGCCCCGTTCTTTCCACTGGGATCTCACTCACAGAGATCATTCATTTAGGTCTTTTTTTTTTTTTCCCATGATATCTTGGCTTTCCATGCCTGCTATACTCTCATGGGCTCTTCAGCCAGATCTGAATGCCTTGAGGCTGATTCTGAGGCCGGAGTGTTGTTTAGGACATCTGCCATCCTATGAGTCTGCTGTGTATCCCACTTCCCATGTTGGATCTTTCTCTCCCTTTTTGATTCTATCAGTTAGTATTAGCAGACACTTGTCTTGTTTGTGTGATCTCTTTGACTCTTAGACCTATCAGAGCTATCAATTGTGAGCTGAAATTGATCACTTGGACTAGTGCGATGGCATTGGTACATGCCATCTTGATGGAATTGTGTTGGAATCCCCTGCACATTTCTAACTCCACCATTTGCGGCCAGTCCGATTGAGCATGTTCCAAATTGTTCATCTCCTCCCTCTCTTTTTCCACTCTTAGATTTAACAGGGATCACTTTCAGTTAAAATTTAAACACCTGAGAATAATTGTGTGTTAATTACTGAGTTCAACCAATAGTACTAGAACAACAACAACAACAACAAATACTAAAAAGGATAAAGTATTACATTGTACATCTAAAGTCAGGACAGGAGCTGATCAGTTCATTGTTGCTTATAGTGTCCATTTCACTTAACAGGTTTCCTCTTTGGCGCTCATCTCTTTGGGACTGGCTTAATTCACTCAGCATGATGTTTTCCAGGTTGCTCCATCTTGTTGCAAATGACTGGGTTTCATTGTTTCTTACTGCTGTATAGTATTCTATGGAGTACATGTCCCATAATTTCTTTATCCAGTCTACTGTTGATGGGCATTTGGGTTGGTTCCAGGTCTTAGCTATTGTGAATTGAGCTGCAATAAACATTAATGTGCAGATGGCTTTTTTATTTGTCAAATTAAATTCCTTTGGGTAAATTCCAAGGAGTGGGATGGCTGGGTTGTATGGTAGGGTTATGTTCAGGTTTCTGAGGAATCTCCAGACAGACTTCCATAGTGGCTTAACCAGTTTGCATTCCCACCAACAGTGGGTTAGTGTCCCTTTTTCCCCACATCCTCTCCAGCATCTGTTGTTGGTAGATTTCTGAATGTGAGCTATTCTCACCGGGGTGAGATGGAACCTCATTGTGGTTTTGATTTGCATTTCTCTGATTGCTAGTGATCTTGAACATTTTTTCATGTGTCTGTTGGCCATTTGGGTTTCCTCTTTCGAAAAATGTCTATTGAGGTCCTTGGCCCATTTCTTAAGTGGGTTGTTTGTTTTGTTGTTGTGGATTTTCTTGATTTCTTTGTAGATTCTGGTTATCAATCCTTTATCTGTAGTATAGTTTGCGAATATTTTTTCCCATTCTGTTGGTTGCCTCTTCACTTTCCTGACTGTTTCTTTTGAAGTACAGAAACTTCTCAATTTGATGCAATCCCAAATGTTAATTTTGGTTTTGACTGCCTGTGCTGTTGGAGTATTTTCCAGGAAGTCTTTGCCTGTGCCTATATCTTGCAGGGTTTCTCCAATGCTCTCTAATAATTTGAGGGTTTCAGGTCATAGATTTAAGTCTTTAATCCATGTTGAGTGAATTTTTGTGTAAGGTGATAGGTATGGGTCTTGCTTCAAGCTTCTGCATGTGGAAATCCAATTTTCCCAGCACCATTTATTGAATAGACTGTCCTTATTCCAGGGATTAGATTTGGATCTTTGGTCAAATATAAGTTGGCTGTAGGTGTTTGGATTGATTTCTGGTGTTTCTATTCTGTTCCATTGGTCTATCCATCTGTTTCTGTACCAGTACCATGCTGTTTTGATAACAACTGCCCTGTAGTATGTCCTAAAATCAGGTATTGTGATTCCTCCAGCTTTGTTTTTGTTGTACAGGATTGCTTTGGCTATTCGAGGTCTTCTGTGTCTCCATATGAATTTCAGCATCATTTTTTCTATATCTGAGAAGAAGGTCTTCGGGATCTTGATGGGTATTGCATTGAATGTATAAATTGCTTTTGGGAGGATAGACATTTTGATGATATTGATTCTTCCAATCCATGAGCATGGAAGATTTCTCCATTTTTTGGTATCCTCTTCTATTTCTTTCTTTAAGGTTTTGTAGTTTTCATCGTAGAGATCTTTAACGTCCTTGGTTAAGTTTATTCCAAGGTATTTGATTGTTTTTGTAGCTATTGCGAATGGGATTGATCTTAGGAGTTCTTCCTCAGCCGTGGCATTGCCTGTGTATACAAAGGCTGTTGATTTTTGTGCATTGATTTTATATCCTGCTACTTTGCCAAACTCTTCGATGAGTTCCAGCAGTCTCTTAGTAGAGTTCTTTGGGTCCCCTAAATAAAGAATCATATCATCTGCAAAGAGGGATAGTTTGAGTTCGTCCTTCCCGATTTGTATCCCTTTAATTTCTTTTTCTTGCCTAATAGCTCTGGCCAAAACTTCCAGAACTATATTGAATAGCAGTGGTGAGAGAGGGCATCCCTGTCTGGTACCAGATCTCAGTGGAAATGCTTCCAACTTTTCCCCATTCAATTGGATGTTGGCTGTGGGCTTTTCATATATTGCTTTGATTGTATTAAGGAATGTTCCTTCCATACCCAGTTTGCTTAGAGTTTTCATCATGAAAGGGTGTTGTATTTTATCAAATGCTTTCTCTGCGTCTATTGAGAGAATCATATGGTTTTTCTTCTGCAGTCTGTTAATGTAGTGTATTACGTTGATTGTTTTGCGAATGTTGAACCATCCCTGCATACCGGGGATGAATCCCACTTGGTCTGGGTGGATGATCTTTCTGATGTGTTGTTGCATTCTATTGGCCAGAATTTTATTGAGGATTTTTGCATCTATGTTCATCAGGGATATTGGTCTGTAATTCTCTTTCAATGTTGCGTCTCTTTCTGGCTTAGGAATTAAGGTGATGGTGGCTTCATAGAAGGAATTTGGGAGGATTCCCTCTTTTTCGATTGCTCTGAATAGTTTGAGAAGAATTGGAGTTAGTTCTTCTCTAAATGTCTGGTAGAACTCAGCAGTGAATCCATCTGGCCCTGGGCTTTTCTTTGTTGGGAGGGCCTTTATTACTGTTTCAATTTCTGTGTCAGTTATTGGTCTGTTTAGGTTTTCTATGTCTTCCTGGCTCAATTTAGGGAGGTTGTATGTGTCCAAGAATCTGTCCATTTCTGATAGATTTCCCTGTTTGCTGGCATACAAGTCCTTGTAGTAATTTCTGATGATTCTTTTTATTTCTGAGGCGTCTGTTGTTACGTTTCCCATTTCATCTCTGATCCTATTGATTTGGGTCTTTTCTCTTCTTTTTTTAGTTAGTTGGGCCAATGGGGTGTCAATTTTGTTTATTTTTTCAAAAAACCAGCTCCTCGTTTGGCTGATTTTTTGTAATGTTTTTTTGGATTCAATCCTGTTGATTTCTTCTCTGATTTTAATTATTTCTCTTCTCCTACTGGGTTTGGGTTTGGTTTGCTGCAGATTTTCTAGATCCTTGAGATGACTTGAAAGCTCATCTATTTGGTGCCTTTCCAATTTCTTGATGTAGGCACCTATTGATATAAACTTTCCTCTTAACACTGCTTTTGTTGTATCCCATAGGTTTTGGTATGTTGTGCTGTTATCCTCATTTACTTCCAGAAAATTTTTGATTTCTCTTTTAATTTCTTCTATGACCCGTTGTTCATTCAGGAGCATATTGTTCAATCTCCATGTGTTTACACGTGCTCTAGGGATTCCTGAGTTGCCAATTTCCAATTTCATTCCTTTGTGGTCTGAGAAGCTGCATGGTATGATTCTAATTCTTTTGAATTTGCTGAGACTTGCTTTATGGCCTAGTATGTGGTCAATCCTAGAGAGGGTTCCATGTACTGCTGAGAAGAATGTAAATCCTTAGATGTAGGATGAAATGTTCTGTAGATGTCTGTTAGATCCATTTGGGCTATAGTGTCATTTAAATCTACTGTCTCCTTGTTGATCTTCTGTCCTGTTGATCTGTCTATCTCTGAGAGTGGAGTATTGAAGTCCCCCAGTACTATTGTATTGGGGTCTAAGTCTCCCTTTAAGTCCCTTAACAAGTCTTTTAAATAAGCTGGTGCCCTGTAATTAGGTGCATATACGTTGATAATCGTTATATCTTCTTGTTGAATGGATCCCTTAATCATTATATAGTGCCCCTCTTTGTCTCTCCTAACAGTTTTTGTGGTAAAGTTTATGTTGTCCGATATTAAGATGGCTACGCCCGCTCTCTTTTCATTTCTGTTGGCGTGGTATATCTTTTTCCAGCCTTTCACTCTCAGCTTGTATGGATCATTGTTGGATAGATGGGTTTCTTGTAAGCAGCAAAAGGATGGGTTTTGTTCCTTAATCCAATCAGCCAATCGGTGTCTTTTAACTGGACAATTCAAGCCATTAACATTCAATGTGACTATTGAGAAGGAGTAACTTTGCCCTGCCATTTGCCAAAGATATTTTCTAATATCTGGTTTGAGATTCCTGTGATCTTTTGCTCTGAGGTTTCCTTCCTTTACCTTCTTTCATATTGGTGACCGTGTTTCTGTGTTTCTGTATGTAACACGTCTTTAAGCATCTTTTGCAGGGCTGGACGAGTGGCGACAAATTCTTTCAATTTCTGTTTGCTGTGAAAGGTCTTAATTTCACCTTCATTCACAAATGAGAGCTTTGCAGGATATAATATTCTGGGCTGGCAGTTTTTCTCTCTTAGTACCTGGGCTATATCTCGCCATTCTCTCCTGGCTTGTAGGGTTTCTGATGAGAAATCAGCTGTAAGTCTAATTGGAGATCCTCTGAGAGTAATCTGGCGTTTCTCTCTTGCACATTTTAGGATCTTTTCTTTGTGTTTCACTGTGGTGAGTTTGATTACGACGTGTCGTGGTGAGGATCTCTTTTGATCATGTTTATTAGGGGTTCTCTGAGCTTCCTGTACTAGGATGTCTCTGTCCTTCTCCAAACTTGGGAAATTTTCTGCTAGTATCTCACTAAAAAGGCCTTCTAATCCTTTCTCCCTTTCCATGCCTTCAGGAACTCCTAGAACCCGAATGTTGGGTTTTTTAATAGTATCCTGTAGATTCCTGACAGTATTTTTTAGATTTCTGATTTCTTCTTCTTTTCTTTGATTTGACTGTTTCCTTTCCTGTTCTCTGTCTTCTAATTCCGATATTCTCTCCTCTGCTTCATCCATTCTGTTTTTAAGGCTCTCTAATGTGTTTGCCATTTGATCTATTGAGTTCTTCATTTCATTGAGGTTTTTTTTTCACTATCGCAATTTCCTGTTCCACTAGTTGTTTCATTTCATTTTGATTCCTAATTTGCATAATAATGCTATCAATGTAATTACTAAGAAGAATAAATGAAATAGAACACAGGTTTTTTCTTAAAAATTTATACATTTATAAAAATTTATACAATTATACATTTATATATAAGTTATATATATATATATATAAATTTATACATTTATAGAAATTGAGGAGGCAGAGATGAACAGAAATCAGATTGGGTAGAATAAAAATACTTTTACTAAAGAAACTTAATATGCTAATCAATGCCAATATAATATATATTAAGTATAAATATAAGTTCTCAAAATATATATTTCAAAGTTTAGTTATGAAACAATAGTTCCCCATGATTAAACAGATCATTCGTTCTTCAAAAAAATTATAAAACTGACAGAAAATCCTAAAATGCATAAACCATTTAGTTACACGCTAACATTTTCATAAAAGGGAATTTTCTGTTGGTGACCAAGTCTCCATGCTAACAACTGACAGCCAAACAAAAAAACTCAGGAGAGAACAGACCCGGAAGATTTTCCAGCTCCCATGTCTCCACCTGCTAGACACTGAGGAGGCAGAGATGAACAGAAAGCAGGTGTGGCAGGCAGTGGCCAGAAACATTTTAGCGCGGCAGGGGCGGCGCCGGGGCCGCGTCCACAAGCCAAGGGCAGCTGAGGGGCCGGCGGACCAAGCGCGGAGCACCGCGTGTCCCTGCCCGCGCCCGCGCTCGCACCCACGCCCGCGCCCGCGCCCTCACCTCCTGTCTGTCACCTGGTAGCGCGTCATGAGCCCCGAGGCCGGCATCCTGTGCCCTTCAGGTACAAGATTCCGTAGTCCTCGGGAACCAGGACTCCAGGCTGCTGACGACGCAGCTGCGCGGGGCAGCGGGTCGGGGTCAGGGCGGCCGCGCCCGGCCCGGGCCTCCCCCGCGGGCCTCGGGGATCCGGGGGTCCCCGCTCCGGCGAGGCGCAGGGCTTGGAGGAGGGGGCCACAGGCGGTGGGGAGGGGTGGGGGCTCTGGGGAGGGGGTTGGGGGTCTCTGAGGAGGGGCCCGCGGGGCTCTGGGGAGGGGCGGGGGGCTCTGAAGAGGGGACAGGGACTCTGGGGAGGGGCGGGGTGCTCTGAGAAGGGGGCCGCAGGCTATAGCAAGGGGGCCACAGAAACTGGGGAGAGGCAGGGAACTCTGAGGCAGGATCCCCATGCCCTGGGGAGGGAGCGCAGGCTCCGGGGAGGGGGCCTCGGGGGCTGGGGAGTGGCGGGGGGGCTCTGGGAGGGGTTGGGGATCTCTGGGGTGGGGCCTGCGGGGCTCTGGGGGAGGTTCAGGACTCTGGGGGGGGGCGCGGGGCGCTGGGGAGGGGCCATGGGCGCTGGGGAGGGGCCTGCGGGGCTCTGGGGGAGGTTCAGGACTCTGGGGGGGGGGCGCGGGGCGCTGGGGAGGGGCCATGGGCGCTGGGGAGGGGCCGAGAGATTCCAGGGAGGGGCCGAAGGGCTCCAGGGAGGGGGCCGCGGGGCTCTGGGGAGGGATGGGGGCTCTCTCGGAAGGCTGCCGGGGGCTCTGGGGAGGGGGCCAGAGGCTCTGGAGAGGGGCAGGGGCTCTGGACAGGGGACTGGGGCACTGGGGTATGGGGCCAGGGGTTCTGGGGAGGGGGTTGTGGGGCTCTGGGGAGGGAAGGGGGCTATGGGGAGGAGTTGGGGGTCTCTGAGGAGGGGCCCGCGGGGCTCTGGGGAGGGGCATGGGGCTCTGAAGAGGGGCCGGGGATACTGGGGAGGGGCAGGGGGCTCTGAGGAGGGGGCCGCGGGCTATGGCAAGGGGGCTGCAGACACTGGGGAGGGGCTGGGGCCACTGAGGCAGGATCCCCATGCCCTGTGGAGGGGCACCAGGCTCTGGGGAGGGAGTTGTGGGGCTCTGGGGAGGGGAGGGGGGCTATGGGGAGGAGGTGGAGGTCTCTGAGGTGGGGACCGCGCGGGGCTCTGGGGAGGGGCGTGGGGCTGTGAAAGGGCCACGTGGCTCCGGGGCTTGGAGGGGAGCTCCGGGGAGGGGGTCATGGGCGCTGGGGAGAGGCAGGAGGCTCTGTGGAGGTGTCCCAGGGCTCTGGGGAGTGGCTTTAATTCTGGGGAGTGACTGGGTGCTCTGGGGAAGGACCGCAGGGCTCTGTGGAGGGGCCTCAGGGCTGTGGGGAGGGGCTTGGGGCTCTGAAGAGGGGCTGCAGGGCTCTGGGGAGGGGCTTGGGGCTCTGAAGAGGGGCTGCAGGGCTCTGGGGAGGGAGGGGGCTCTGGGGAGAGGCGGGGGGGGGGTTCTGCGGAGTGGCCGGGAGCACTGGGAGGGAGCAGGGTCGCTCTGTGGAGGGGCCATGGGGCTCTGGAGAGGGGCGGGGGCTCTGGGCAGGGAACTGTGGCACACTGGGTATGGGGCCAGGGGTTGTGGGGCTCTGGGGAGGGTAGGGGGGCTATGGGGAGGAGTTGGGGGTCTCTGAGGAGGGCACCGCTGGGGTCTAGGGAGGTGCGTGGGGCTCTGAAGAGGGGCCACGTGGCTCCGGGGCATGGCGGGGTGCTCCGCGGAGGAGGCCATAGGCGCTGGGGTGTGGCGGGGGGCTCTGGGGAGGGGTCTCGTGGCTCCTGGGGGGGGCCAGGGGCACTCTGGGGAGGGGGAGGGGGCCAGGGGCGCTCGGGGAGGGGTTGGGGGTCTCTGGTGAGGGGCCCACGGGGCTCTGGGTGAGGTTGTGGACTCTGGGAGGGGGAGCACGGGGCTCTGGGGAGGGGCCGCGGGGCTCTGGGGAGGGCCTACATGGCTCTGGGGAGGGTGTGCGGGGCTCTGGGGGAGGTTGTGGACTCTGGTGGACTCGGGGATCTGGGGAGGTGTCGCGGAGCTCTGGGATGGGGGCTTGAGGCGCTGGGGTGGGAGCGTGGGCCTCTGGAGATTGGTCACTGGGCTCTGGGGAGGGGCGGGGGGCTTTGGGGAGGGAACGTGGGTGGTCTGTGGAGGGGCAATGGGGCTCTAAGGAGTGGTCAGGGGCGCTCTGGGGAGGGGGCCGCGGGACTCTGAGGAGGGACCTGCAGGGCTCTGGGGAGGGGTCCTAGGGCTCTGGGATGAGGTCACCAGGTACTGGGAAGGGGTCACGGGGCTCTGGGGAGGGGCCAGTGTTCTGGGGAGTGGCAGGGGCTCTGGGGAAGGGCCGCAGGGCACTGGAGAGGGGCCGCAGGGCTGTGGGGCGGGGCTTGGGGCTCTGAAGAGGGGACAAGGGGCTCTGGGGAGGGGCGGGAGACTCTGAGGAGGTGACCGCGGGCTCTGGGGATGGGGCCACAGGGCTCTGGAGAGGGGCGGTGGGGGCTCTGTGGAGTGTCCTGGGACACTGGGGAGGGAGCGGGGGTGCTCTGTGGAGGGGCCATGGGGCTCTGGCGAGTGGTCAGGGGAGCTCTGGGGAGGGGGCCGCGGGGCTCTGGGGAGGAGCTGGGGCTCTGGGGAGGAACAGGGGCGCTGGGGTGTGGCCCGGGTTCTGGGGAGGGGCCTTGGAATCTGGGGAGCAAGCCAGGGGTGCTCTGGGGAGGGGTTGGGGGTCTCTAGGGAGGGGTCCGCTGAGCTTTGTGGGAGGTTGTGGACTCTGGGGGGGGGGGGCGGGGGGCTCTAGGGAGGGGGCCGCGGGGCACCAGGGAGGGAGCCGCGGGGCTCTGGGGAGGGGCCTGCGGGCCTCTGGGGAGGGGCCACAGGGCTCTGGGGAGGGATGGGGGGCTCTCGGGAGGGGGCTGGGGGCTCTGGTAGGGGGCCAGGGGCTCTGGAGAGAGGCGGGGGCTCTGGGCAGGGGACTGGAACACTGTGTATGGGGCCGTGGTTTCTGCGGAGGGGGTTGTGGGGCTCTAGGGAGGGGGCGTGGGGCTTGAAGAGGGGCCGCGGGGCTCCAGAGAGGGGTTAGGGGCTCCGGGGAGGGGGCTCTGCTGAGTCATCTTTGGGCGCTGGAGAGTGGCCTGGGCTCTGGGGAGGGGCTGTGAGGCTCTGGGGAGGGGCCAGGGGCACTCTGGGGAGGGGCTTCAGGGCTGTGGGGAGGGCCCACGGGGCTCTGGGGAGCGGGCCAGGGGCGTTCTGGGGAGGGGTTGGGGGTCTCTGGTGAGGGGCCCGTGGGGCTCTGGGGGAGGTTGTGGACTCTGAGCGGGGGAGCATGGGGCTCTGGGGAGGGGCCGTGGGGCTCTGAGGAGGGTGCTCGGGCTCTGGGGGAGGTTGTGGACTCTGGGTGGGGGGCGCAGGGATCTGCGGAGGGGTCGCGGGGCTCTGGGGTGTGGAGTGGGGCTCTGAGGAGTGGTCCGTGGTCTCTGGGGACGGTGCCCTGGTCGCTGGGGAAGGGCTGCGGGCTCGAAGGAGGGGGTTTCAGGGCTCTGGGGAAGGGCATGGGGCTCTGGGGCGTGGCCAGGGGCACTGGGGAGGGAGCGGGGGCGCTCTGTGGAGGGTCCATGGGGCTCTAGGGAGTGGTCAGGGGCGCTCTGGGGAGGGGGCCGCGGGGCTCTGGGGAGGGGGCCGTGGGCGCTGGGGAGGGGCGGGGGTGCTCCGGAGAGGCGCCATGGGCTCCGGGTGGGGGGCTCGGAGCTCTGGGGATGGGGGCCGCGGGGCTCGGGGAGGGGGCCGTGGGCTCTGGGGGGGTGCGGGGTGGCTCCGGGAAGGGGCCAGGGGCTCAGGGGAGGGACCATAGGGGTCTCGGGATTGGCGGGGGGCTCTGAGGTGGTGCCGTGGGCCCTGGGGAGGTTGCTGTGGGCCCTGTGGAGGGATCGAGGGGCTCCGGGGAGGGGGGCCGCGGGGCTCTGGGAAGGGGACAGGGGCTCAGGGGAGGGACCACAGGGGTCTCGGGATTGGCGGGGGGCTCTGAGGTGGGGCCGTGGGCCCTGGGGAGGTTGCTGTGGGCACTGTGGAGGGGCCGAGGGGCTCTGGGGAGGGGGCCGCAGGGCTCTGGGGAGGAGCTTGGGGCTCTGGGGAGGGGGCCACAGGACTCTGGAGAGGGGCGGTGGGGGTTCTGTGGAGTGTTTGGGGGTATTGGGGAGGGAGCGGGGGCGCTCTGTGGAGGGGCCAAGGGCCCTGGGGAGTGGTCAGGGGTGCTGGGGGGGGGGCTGTGGGGAGTGTCCGCGGGGCTCTGGGGAGGGGGTTGTGGGGAGGAGTTGAGGGTCTCTGAGGAGGACCCTGCGGGGCTCTGGGGAGGGGCATGGGTCTCTGAAGTGGGGCCAGGTATTCTGGGGTGGGACAGGGGGCTCTGAGGAGGGGTCGCAGGGCTCTGTGGAGGGGGACAGGGGCGCTCTGTGGAGGGGTTGTGGGGTCTCTGGGTAGGGGCCCCCAGGGCTCTGGGGGAGGTTGTGAAATCTGGGGGGTAGCTGGGCTCTGGGGAGTGGGCTGCGGGCTTTGGGACGGGATGGGGGTGCTGCGGAAGGGGCCGCAGGTTCTGGGGAGGGGCTTGTGGGGCTCTGGGGAGGGGCGTGGGGCACTGGGGAGCGGCCATGGGGCTCTGGGGAGGGGGCCGCGGGCTTCTGGGGAGGGGTCCGCGGGCCTCTGGGGAGGGACCACAGGGCTCTGGGGAGGGGTCGCGGGGCTCTGGGGAGGGGAGGGGAGGGGGGATCTGGGGAGGGGGCCGAGGGGCTCTGGGGATGGGGCCAGGGGATCTGAATAGGGTGCCGCGGGCTCTGGGAAGGGACAGGGGCGCCTGGGAAGGGGCTGAGGGCACTGGCATGGGGTAAGGGGGCTGTGGAGAGGGCCAGGGGGCACTGGGGAGGGGGCCGCAGGGCTCTGGGGAGGGGCGGGGTGGCTCTGGGCAGGGGGCCATGGGGCTCTGGGGTGGGGGCCAAGGGCTGTGGGGAGGGGACCAGCAGCTCTGGGAAGGGACCAGGGAGCTGGGGAAGGGGCCACAGGTTTTGGGGAGGGGGTTGTGGTGCTCTGGGGAGTGTAGGGGGGCTATGGGGAGGAGTTGGAGGTCTCTGAGGAGGGCCTCGCTGGGCTCTGGGGAGGGGCGTGGGGCTCTGAAGAGGGGCCACGGGGCTCCGGGGAGGGGTGGGGGGCTCCGGGGAGGGGCTATGGGTTCTGGGACGTGGCGGAGGCCTCTGGGGAGGTGTTGCGGAGCTCTGGGGAGTGACCTGGGGTCTGGGGAGGGGCTGTGAGGCTCTGGGGAGTGGGCCAAGGGCGCTCTGAGGAGGGGCTGCAGGGCTGTGGGGGAGGTTGTGGATTCTGGGGGAGGCACGGGGCTCTAGGGAGGGCATGGGGCTCTGAAGAGGGTCTGCGGGGCTCTGGGGAGGGGCAGGGCGCTCTGAGGAGGGGGCTGCGGTCTCTGGGGAGTGGGCCCTGGGCGCTGGTGTGTTGTGGGGGGCTCAGAGGAGGGGGATGCAGGGCTCTGGGGAGTGGGCGGGGGCACTGGTAATGGAGCGGGGGCGCTCTGTGGAGGAGCCATGGGGGCTCTAGGGAGTGGTCAGGGGCACTCTGGGGAGGGGGCTGCGGGGCTCTGGGGAGGGATGGGGACACTGGGGAGTGGCCAGGGCTCTGGGGAGGGGCCGCAGGATCTGGAAAGGGTGCGCGGGGCGCTGGGGAGGGGGCCGTGTGGCTCTGGGGAGGGGGCCGCAGGCCTCAGGGGAGAGGCCGCAGGCCTCTAGGGAGGGACCACAGGGCTCTGGGGAGGGACGCGGGGCGCTGCGGAGGGGGCGCGGGGCTCTGGGTGGTGTTGTGGGGCTCTGGAGAGGGGCGGGGGGGGCTCTAGGGTGGGCGCCGCAGGCACTGGGGCGGCCGCAGGGCTCGGAGGAGCGGGCCCCAGTGCTCTGTGGAAGGGATGGGGGCACTGGGGAGGGGCTGCGTGCCTCTGGGGAGGGGCCTGGGGCACTGGGGAGGGACCCCGGGCCTCTGGGGTGGGACCACAGGGCTCTGGGGAGGGATGGGGGCTCTGGGGAGGGGCAGGGGCTCTGGGCAGGGGACTGGGGCACTGGGTATGGGGCCGCCGGTTCTGGGGAGGGGGTTGTGGGGCTCTGGGGAGGGGAGGGGAGGGCTATGAGGAGGAGTTGGGGGTCTCGGAGGAGGGCCCCGCGGGGCTCTGGGGAGGGGCGTGGGGCTCTGAAGAGGGGCCGGGGATTCTGGGGAGGGACGGGGGGCTCTGAGGCAGGATCCCTATGCCCTGGGGAGGTGCAGCGGGCTCTGGGGAGGGGGCTGCAGGCGCTGGGGAGTGGCTGGGGTCTCTGGGGAGGGGTTGGGCATCTCTGAGGTGGGGCCTGCAGGGCTATGGGGTAGGTTGTGGACTCGGTGGCGGGGGCGCGGGGCTCTGTGGAGGGCCCGGGGGCACTGGGGAGGGAGCGGGGGTGCTCTGTGGAGGGGCCATGGGGCTCTAGGGAGTGGTCGGGGCACTCTGGGGAGGGGCCCCAGTGTCTATGGGGAGAGGGCAAGGGATGCTGGGGAGGAGCCGGGGCTCTGGGGAGAGATGTGGGCAATGGGGAGTGGCTGGGACTCTGGGGAGGGGCTGCAGGGCTCTGTGGAGGGGGACAGGGGCGCTCTACGGAGGGGTTGTGGGGTCTCTGGGTAGGGGCCCCCGGGGCTTTGGGGGAGGTTTTGGAATCTGGGGGGGTGCGGGGCTCTGAGGAGGGGCGGGGGGGCTCTGGGGAGTGGCAGGGGGACTTGGGGAGGGGTTTTGGGAAGTGACGGGGGCGCTGCGGAAGGGGCCCGCGGGATCTGGGGAGGGACTTGTGGGGCTCTGGTGGGGGGGTGTGGGGCTCTGGGGAGGGGGCTGTGGGCTCTGGGGAGGGGGCCACGTGCGCTGCGGAGGTGCGGAGGGCTCTGGGAGGGGCCCAGGCACTGGGGAGTAGCTGCGGGGCTCTGGGGAGGGAACCACAGGGTTCTGGGGAGGGGTCGCAGGGTTTTGGGGAGGGCAGGGGGGCTCTGGGGAGGGGGTCTTGGAGCACTGGGGAGGGGACCAGGGGCTCTGAGTAGGGGGCCGCGGGCTCTGGGAAGGGACAGGGGTGCTGGGGAAGGGGCCACAGGTTCTGGGGAGGGGGTTGTGGTGCTCTGGGGAGGGTAGGGGGGCTATGGGGAGGGGCCTGGGGTTCTGAAGAGGGGCCACGGGGTTCCGGGAAGGGGTGGGGGGCTCCGGGGAGGGGCCATGGGCACTGGGGAGTGGCGGGGGCCTCTGGGGAGGCTTCCTGGAGTTCTGGGGAGTGCCCTGGGCTCTGGGGAGGGACTGTGAGGCTCTGGGGAGGGGGCCAGGGACGCTCTGTGGAGGGGCCACGGGGCTGTGGGGAGGGCCCGCGGGGCTCTGAGGGAGGTTGTGGAGTCAGGGTAGCGCGGGGATCTGGGGTGGGGTCGCGGGGCTCTGGGGTGGGGGTGCTGGCGCTGTGAGGAGCGGGTGCTCTGGAGAGGAAGGGGGTCGCTAGGAGTAGCCGGGGCTGTGTGGAGGGCCCACGGGGCTCTGGGGAGCAGGCCAGGGGCGCTCTGGGGAGGGGTTGGGCGTCTCTGGTGAGGGGCCCATCAGGCTCTGGGGGAGGTTGTGGACTCTGGGCGGAGTGTGGGGATTTTGGGAGGAGTCACGGAGCTCTGGGGTGGGGGCGCGGGGCACTGTGGTGGGAGCTAAAGCCTCTGGGGAGTGGTCACGGGGCTCTGGGGAGGTGCAGGGGGCTCTGAGGAGGGGGCCGCGGGCTCTGGGGTGGCGGCTGCGGGCGCTGGTGAGGGGCACGGTGCTCTGGGAAGGGGCAGGGGGCTCTGGGGAGGGGCGCGGTGCTCTGAGGAGGGGGCCGCGGTCTCTGGGGAGGGGGCCCTGGTCGCTGGGGAGGGGCGGGGGGCTCGGAGGAGGGGGTTGCAGGGCTCTGTTTAGAGGCGGGGGGGCACTGGGGAGGGAGCTGGGGCGCTCTGTGGAGAGGCCATGGGGCTCTAGGGAGTGGCCAGGGCTTTGGTGAGGGGGCCATGGGGCTCTGGGGAGTGTGCATGTGGAGCTTGGGAGGGGCATGGGGCTCTGGGGAGGGGCGGGGGGCTCTGAGGAGGGGGCCGCGGGGCTCTGTTGAGGTGCAGGGAGGCTCCGGGAAGGGGCCAGGGGCTCCGGGGAGGGGGCCTGGTAGCTCCGGGGAGGGGGCCGCAGGGCTCAGGGAGGGGCCACGGGCCACTGTTGAGGGACCACAGGGCTCTGAGGTGGGGGCGTGGGGCTCTAGAGTGGGGTTGCGGGGCTCTAGGGAGGGGCGTGGAGCTCTGTGGAGGAGGCTGTGGGCTCTGGGGAGTGGCACATGGGCCTCTGGGGAGGGACCACAAGGGTCTGGGGAGGGGCGGGGGGGCTCTCAGGGGGCCGTGGGCCCTGGGGAGGTGGCTGTGATCGCTGGGGATGGGCGTGGGGGCTCTGGGGAGTGACCGAGGGGCTCTGGGAAAGGGGCTGTGGGGCTCTGGGGAGGGGGCCAAGGGCTCTTGGGAGGGGGCCGCGGGTTCTGGGGAGGAGGTTGTGGGGTTCTTGGGAGTGGAGGGGGGCTATGGGGGAGGAGTTTCAGGTCTCTGAGGAGGGGCCCACGGGGCTCTGGGGAGGAGCATGGAGCTCTGAAGAGGGGCCACGTGGCTCCGGGGCATGGCGGGGAGCTCTGCTGAGGGGGCCATGGGCGCTGGGGAGGGGCGGCGGGCTCTGGGGAGGGGTCTCGGTGCTCTGGGGAGTGGCTTTGGTTCTGGGGAGGGGCCCCAGAACGTCGGGCAGGGGCTTGGGGCTCTGAAGAGAAGCCTCAGGGCTCTGGGGAGTGGCGGGGGTGGGGGACTCTGTGGAGTGGCAGGGAGCACTGGGAGGGAGGGGGTGCGCTCTGTGGAGGGAGGATAGGGCTCTGGGGAGTGGTCAGGGGCGCTCTGGGGAGGAGCAATGGGGCTCTGGAGAGTGGTCAGGAGTGCTCTGGAGAAGGGGCCAAGGGTGCTGGGGAGTGGCCGGGGTGCTGGGGAGGGGTCGCGTGGCTCTCTGGAGGGGGCCAGGGGCTCTCTGGGGAGGGGTTGGGGGTCTCTGGGGAGGGTCCCCTGGGGCTCTGGGGGAGGTTATGGACTCGGGGGCGGGGGGAGTGCCGGGCTCTGGAGAGTGGCCTGGGCTCTGGGGAGGGGCTGTGAGGCTCTGGGGATGGGGCCAGGGGCGCTCTGGGGAGGGGCTTCAGGGCTGTGGGGAGGGGTTGGGGGTCTCTGGTGAGGGGCCCGTGGGACTCTGGGGGAAGTTGTGGACTCTGAGGGGGGGGAGTGCAGGGCTCTGTGGAGGGGCCGCGGGGCTCTGGGGAGGGTGCTCAGGGCTCTGGGGGAGGTTGTGGACTCTGGGGGGGGGCGCGGGGATCTGCGGAGGGGTTGGGGGTCTCTGTGGAAGGGCCCGCGGGGCTCTGGGGTGGTTGTGGACTCTGTGGGCGGCGCGGGGCTCTGGGGAGTTCATGGGGCTCTGAAGAGGGGCCGCGGGTATCTGGGGATGGGCGGGGGCTCTGAGGAGGGGGCCACCGGTCTCTGGGGAGTGGGCCCTGGGTGCTGGTGAGGGGCGGGGCGCCTGGAGGAGGGGGTTGCAGGGCTCTGGGGAGGGGCGGGGGGGGCTCTTGGGAGTGGGCGGGGACACTGGGGAGGCGGCGGGGGTGGTCTGTGGAGGGGCCATGGGGCTCCAGGGAGTGGACAGGGGCACTCTGGGGAGGGGGCCGCAGCCTCTGGGGAGGGGACCAGGGGCGCTCTGGGGATGGGTTGGGGGTCACTGCGGAGGGGCTCGCTGGGTTCTGGGGTAGGTTGCGGACTCTGGGGGGGGCGCGGGGCCCTGGGTAGGGGGCCGTGGGCTCTGGGGAGGGGGCCACATGCACTGCGGAAGGGCGGGGGGCTCTGGGGAGGGGCCCGGGCACTGGGGAGCAGTCGCCGGGCTCTGGGGAAGGGGCCACGGGCCTCTGGGGAGGGGTCGTGGGGCTATGGAGAGGGAGGGGGGGCTCTGGGGAGGGGGCCGCGGGGCTCTGGGAGGGGTCCAGGGGATCTGCGTAGGGTGCCGTGGGCTCTGGGAAGGGACAGGGGCGCCTGGGAAGGGGCTGAGGGTGCTGGTGTGGGGGGGAGGGGGCTCTGGAGAGGGGCTGGGGGGCACTGGGGAGGGGCCGCGGGTCTCTGGGCAGGGGGCCGTGGAGCTCTGGGTGGGGGCCAGGGGCTGTGGGGAGAGGACCAGCATCTCTAGGAAGGGACCAGGGCACTGGGGAAAGGGGCCACAGGTTCTGGGAGGGGGTTGTGGTGCTCTAGGGAGGGTAGGGGGGCTATGGGGAGGATTTGGGGGTATCTGAGAAGGCCCCGCTGGGCTCTGGGGAGGGGCGTGGGGCTCTGAAGAGGGGCCACGGGGCTCCAGGGAGGGGTGGGGGTCTCCGGGGAGTGGCCTGGGTTCTGGGAGGGGCTGTGAGGCTCTGGGGGAGTGGGCCAGGGGCGCTCTGGGGAGTGGGCCCTGGTCACTGGGGAGGGGCAGGGGGCTCAGAGGAGGGGGTTGCTGGGCTCTGGGGAGTGGAGGGGTGGCTTTGGGGAGTGGGCGGGGGCACTGGGGAGGGAGCGGTGGTGGTCTGTGGAGGGGCCATGGGTCTCTAGGGAGTGGTCAGGGGCACTCTGGGGAGGGGGCTGAGGGGCTCTGGGGAGGGGCCCAAGGGTGCTGGGGAGGAGCAGGGGCCCTGGGGAGGGATGGAGAGTGGCCAGGGCTCTGGGGAGGGGCCACATGGCTCTGGGAAGGGTGCCAAGTGCTCTCTGGGGAGCGGTTGGGGGTCACTGTAGAGGGGCTTGCGGGGCTCTGGGGGAGTTGTGGACTCTGGGGGGGGTGCAGGGCTCTGGGGAGGGGCCGTGGGGCTCTGGGAGGGTGAGTGGGGCTCAGTGGAGGAGTGGGTGGGATCTGGGGAGTGGCCGGGAGCACTGGGAGGGAGCAGGGGCGCTCTATGGAGGGGCCATGGGGCTCTGGGGAGTGGTCAGGTGTGCTCTGGGGAGGGGGCCAAGGGCGCTGGGGAGTGGCCGGGGCTCTGGCCAGGGGCCGCGGGGCTTTTGGGAGGGGGCAAGTGGCGCTCTGCGGAGGGGTTGGGGGTTCTCTTGGGAAGGGGGGGCTCTTAGGACGGGGGCCGCGGGCGCTGGGGAGGGGGCCACGGGCGCTGGGGCCGCCAGGGGGCTTGGAGGAAGGGGCCGCTGTGCTCTGAGGAGGGGAAGGGGGCACTGGGGAGGGGCCGCAGGCCTCTAGGGAGGGGCAAGGGGCACTGGGGAGGGGCCATGGGCCTCTGGGGATGGGGCCGCGGGCCTCTGAGCAGGGGTGGGGGGCTCTGGGGAGGGGGCCGCGGGTTCTGGGGAGGTGGTTGTGGGGCTCTGGGGAGGGGAGGGGGGCTCTGGGGAGGAGTTGGGGGTCTCTGAGGAGGGGCCCTCTGGGCTCTGGGGAGGGGCTTGGGGATCTGAAGAGGGGCCACGAGGCTCCGGGAAGGGGCTGGGGGATCCAGGGTGGGGATCATGAGCTCTGGGGAGGGGCGAGGGGTGCTCTGAAGAGGGGCCGGGATTCTTGGGAGGGACAGGGGGCTCTGGGGAGGGGGCCGAGGGCGCTGGGGAGTGGCTGGGGGCTCTGGGGAGAGAGTGGGGGTGCTCTGGGAAGGGGCCATGGGGCTCTGGGGAGTGGTCAGGGGCACTCTGGGGAGGGGGCCCCAGGGCTATGGGGAGGGGGCAATGGATGCTGGGAAGGAGCTGGGGCTCTGGGGAGAAATGTGGGCCATGGGGATTGGCTGGGGCTCTGGGGAGGGGCCGCAGGTCTCTGGGGAGGGAGACAGGGGTGCTCTGCAGAGGGGTTGTGGGGTCTGGGTAGGGGCCCGCGGGGCTCTGGGGGAGGTTGTGGAATCTGGGGGTGCACGGGGCTCTGGGGAGGGGCAGGGGGGCTCTGGGGAGGGGGTCTTGGGGCTCTGGGGTTGGGGGCCGCAGAATTTGGGAAGGGACGGGGGTGCTGTGGAGGGGCCAAGGGTTCTGTGGAGGGACCACAGGGCTCTGGGGAGGCGTGGGGCTCTGGGGAGGGGGCCACGTGCACTGCGGAGGGCGGGGGGCTCTGGGAGGGGCCTGGGCACTGGGGAGCGGCCGCGGGGCTCTCAGGAGGGGGCCGCGGGCCTCTGGGGAGGGACCATAGGGTTCTGGGGGGGGTTGTGGGGTTTTGGGGAGGGCAGGGGAGGTCTGGGGAGGGGGCCTTGGAGCTCTGGGGAGGGGGCCAGGGGCTCTGAGTAGGGGGTCACGTGCTCTGGGAAGGGACAGGGGTGCTGGGGATGGGGCCACAGGTTCTGGGGAGGGGGTTGTGGTGCTCTGGGGAGGGTAGGGGGCTATAGGGAGGAGTTGGGGGTCTATGAGGAGGGCCCTGCTGGGCTCTGGGGTGGGGCGTGGGGCTCTGAAGAGGGGCCACGGGGGCTCTGGGGAGGGGTGGGGGGGGTCAGGGGAGGGGCCATGGGCGCTGGGGTGGGGCGGGGGCCTCTGGGAAGGCGTCCTGGAGCTCTGGGGAGTGGCCTGGGGTCTGGGGAGGGGCTATGAGGCTCTGGGGAGGGGGCAGAGGCGCTCTGTGGAGGGGCCTCGGGGCTGTGAGGAGGGCCCGTCTGGCTCTGGGGAGGGTGTGTGGGGCTCTGGGGGAGGTTGTGGACTCTTGAGGGGGGGCACGGTGATCTGGGGTGGGGGTGCGGGCGCTGTGGAGGAGCGGGGCTCTGGGGAGGAAGGCGGGCTCTGGGGAGTGGCCAGGGCTGTGTGGAGGGCCCACGGGGCTCTGGGGAGCGGGCCAGGGGCGCTCTGGGTAGGGGTTGGGGGTCTCTGGTGCGGGCTCATCGGGCTCTGGGGGAGGTTGTGGAATCTGATGGGGGAAGCGCAGGTCTCTGGGGAGGGGCCTCGGGGCTCTGGGGAGGGTGTGCGGGGCTTGGGGGAGGTTGTGGACTCTGCGGGGGGTGCGGGGATCTTGGGAGGGGTCGGGGAGCTCTGGGGTGGGGGCGCGGGGTGCTGTGGTGGAGCTAGGGCCTCTGGGGAGTGGTCACGGGGCCCTGTGGAGGGGCGGGGGGCTCTGGGGAGGGGGCCGCGGGCTCTGTGGAGGGGGCCCTGGTCGCTGCGGAGGGGCAGTGGGCTTGGAGGAGGGGCTTGCAGGGCTCTGGGGAGGGAGCGGGGGCGCTCTGTGGAGGGGCCATGGGGCTCTAGGGAGTGGTCAGGGGCGCTCTGGGGAGGGGGCCGCGGGGATCTGGGTAGGGGGCCTCAGGCGCTGGGGAGGAGCAAGGGCTCTGGGGAGGGATGGGATCTCTCGGGAGTGGCCAGGGCTTTGGTGAGGGGCATACGGGCTTCTGGGGAGGGACCACAGGGGTCTGGGGAGGGGCGGGAGCTCTAAGAAGGGGGCTGGCCCTGGGGAGGTTTCTGTGGTCACTGGGGAGGTGCGTGGGGGCTCTTGGGAATGGGCCATGGGGCTCTCGGTGTGGGGCCAGGGGCTCTCTGGGGAGGGGTTGGGGGTCTCTGGGGAGGGACCCGTGGGGCTCTGGGGGAGGTTGTGGACTCGGGGGGGAGCGGAGCTCTGAGGAGTGGCCTGGGCTCTGGGGAGGGGCTGTGAGGCTCTGGGGAGGGCGCCAGGGGCACTCTTGGGAGGGGCTGCGGGGCTGTGAGGAGGGCCCGTGGGGCTCTGGGAGCGGGACAGGGGCACTCTGGGGAGGGGTTGGGGGTCTCTGGGGAGGGGCCCGTGGGGCTCTGGCAGAGGTTGTGGACTCTCAAGGAGGCGCAGGGCTCTGGGGAGGGCATGGGGTTCTGAAGAGGGGCTGCGGGGCTCTGGGGATGGGCGGGGGCTCTGAGGAGGGGGCCGAGGTCTCTGGGGAGTGGGCCCCGGCGCTGGTGAGTGGCAGGGGACTGGGTTGCAGGGCTCTGGGGAGGGGCAGGGGACTCTGGAGAGTGTGCTGGAAACTGGGGAGGGAGCGGGGGTGGTCTGTGGAGGGGCCATGGGGCTCTAGGGAGTGGTCAGGGGCACTCTGGGCAGGGGGCCTCAGGGCTTTGGGGAGGGGGCCGTGGGCGCTGGGAGGTGCGAGGGCTCTGGGGAGGGATGGGGGCACTGGGGAGTGGCCAGTGCTCTGTGAGGGGCCACGGGCTCTCCGGAGGAGGCCAGGGGCTCTGGAGAGAGGCGGGGGCTCTGGACAGGGGACTGGGACACTGGGTATGGGGCCGCGGGGTCTGGGGAGGGGGTTGTGGGGCTCTGGGGAGGGGAGGGGGGGCTATGAGGAGTTGGGGGTCTCGGAGGAGGGCCCCGCGGGGCTCTGGGGAGGGGCGTGGGACTCTGAAGAGGGGCCGGGGATTCTGGGGAGGGACGGGTGGCTCTGAGGAGGGGGCCACAGGCTCTGGCAAGGGGGCTGCGGACGCTTGGGAGGGGCGGGGGACTCTGAGGCAGGATCTCCATGCCCTGGGGAGGTGCAGCGGGCTCTGGGGAGGTGGCCGCGGGCACTGGGGAGTGGCTGGGGTCTCTGGGGAGGGGTTGTGGATCTCTGAGGTGGGGCCCGCGGGGCTATGGGGTAGGTTGTGGACGAGGGAGGCGGGGCTCTGGAGGGGCGGGGCTCTGGGGAGGGAGCGGGGGCGCTCTGTGGAGGGGCCATGGGGCTCTGGGGAGTGGTCAAGGGTGCTTTGGGGAGGGGGCCCCGGGGCTATGGGGAGGGGGCAACGGGTGCTGGGAAGGAGCCGGGCTCTAGGGAGAGATGTGGGCGATGGGGAGTGGCCGGGGCTTTGGGGCGGGGCCACGGGTTCTGGGGAGGGACTTGTGGGGTTCTGGGGAGGGGCGTGGGGCTCTGGGAATGGGGCCATGGGCTCTGGGGAGGGGGCTGCATGCACTGCCTAGGGGCGGGTTGCTCTGGGGAGGAGACAGGGCACTGGGGAGCGTCCGCTGGGCTCTGAGGAAGGGGCCGGGGGATCTGAGTAGAGTGCCCTGGGCTCTGGGAAGGGACGGGGCACAGGGGAAGGGGCTAAGGGCGCTGGTGTGGGGCGAGGGGGCTGTGGAAAGGGGCTGGGGGGCACTGGGGAGGGGCCGCAGGGCTGTGGGGAGGGGCCGGGGGGGACTGGGGAGTGGTCGCGGGGCTCTGGGGAGGGGGCCGCGGGCCACTGGGGAGGGGGCCGAGGGCCTCTGGGGTGGGACCACAGGGCTCTGGGGAGGGGTGGCAGGGTTCTGGGGAGGGGGCCTTGGAGCTCTGGGGAAGGGTCCAGGGGCTCTGAGCAGGGGGCCGCGGGCTCTGGGAAGGGACAGGGGTGCTGGGCAAGGGGCCACAGGTTCTGGGGAGGGGGTTGTGGTGCTCTGGGGAGGGTAGGGGGGCTATGGGGAAGAGTTGGGGGTCTCTGAGGAGGGCCCCGCTGGGCTCTGGGGAGGGGCGTGGGGCTCTGAAGAGGGGCCACGGGGCTCCGGGGAGGGTTGGGGGGCTCCGGGGAGGGGCCATGGGCGCTGGGTGGGGCGGGGTCCTCTGGGGAGGCTTCGTGGAGTTCTGGGGAGTGCCCTGGGCTCTGGGGAGGGGCTGTGAGGCTCTGGGGAGGGTGTGCGGGGCTCTGGGTGAGGTTGTGGACTCTGGGGGGGGGCACAGGGATCTGGGGTGGGGTCGCGGGGCTCTGGGATGGGGTTGCAGGCACTGTGGAGGAGCGGAGGCTCTGGGGAGGAAGGTGGGCGCTGGGGAGTGGCCGGGGCTGTGTGGAGGGCCATATGGCTCTGGGGAGCGGGCCAGGGGCGCTCTGGGGAGGGGTTGGGGGTCTCTGGTGAGGGGCCCATCGGGCTCTGGGGGATTTTCTGGACTCTGGGTGGGGGGGGAGTGCGGGGATCTGGGAGGGGCGCGGGGCTCTGGGGTGAGCTGAGGGGCACTGGGGTGGGAGCTTGGGCCTCTAGGGAGTGGTCATGGGGCTCTGGGGAGGGTGCCGTGGGCTCTGGGGAGGGGGCCCTGGTTGCTGAGGAGGGGCGGGGGGGCTCGGAGGAGGGGGTTGCAGGGCTCTGGGGAGGGGGCGGGGGCGCTCTGTGGAGGGACCATGGGGCTCTAGGGAGTGGTCAGGGGCACTTTGGGGAGGGGGCCGCAGGGCTCTGGGGAGGGAGCCTCAGGCACTGGGGAGGAGCAGGGGCTCTGGGGAGGGATGGGATCACTCGGGAGTGGCCAGGGCTTTGGTGAGGGGCCGTGGGGTTCTGGGGAGGGTGCACGTGGAGCTTGGGAGGGTGCGGGGCTCTGGGGAGGGGCCGGGGGCTCTGTGGTAGAGCGTGGGGCTCTGAAGAGGGGGCCGTGGAGCTCTGTTGAGGTTCCGGGAGGCTCCGGGAAGGGGCCAAGGGCTCCGGGGAGGGGGCCTGGTAGCTCCGGGGAGGGTGTTGTGGGGCTCGGGAAGGGGGCCGCGGGGCTCTGGGGAAGGTGCCAAGGGCGCTCTGGGGAGGGTGCCAAGGGTGCTCTGGGGAGGGGTTGGGGGTCTCTGGGGAGGGACCTGCGGGGCTCTGGGGGAGGTTGTGGACTCCGGAGGGAGTGCGGGGCTCTGGGGAGTGGCCTGGGCTCTGGGGAGGGGCTGTGAGGCTCTGGGGAGTGGGCCAGGGGCGCTCTGGGGAGGGGCCGCGGGGCTGTGGGGAGGGCCCGCCTGGCTCTGGGGAGCGGGACAGGAGCACTCTGGGGAGGGGTTGGGGGTCTCTGGGGAGGGGCCCGCCAGGCTCTGGCAGAGGTTGTGGACTCTCAGGGAGGCGCGGGGCTCTAGGGAGGGCATGGGGCTCTGAAGAGGGGCTGCGGGGCTCTGAGGATGGGCGGGGGCTCTGAGGAGGGGGCCGAGGTCTCTGGGGAGTGGGCCCCGGCGCTGGTGAGTGGCAGGGGGGCTCAGAGGACTGGGTTGCAGGGCTCTGGGGAGGGGCGGGGGACTCTGGGGAGTGGGCAGGAAACTGGGGAGGGAGCAGGGGAGGTTTGTGGAGGGGCCATGGGGCTCTAGGGAGTGGTCAGGGGCACTCTGGGGAGGGGGCCTCAGGGCTGTGGGGAGGGGGCCGTGGGCGCTGGGAGGTGCTAGGGCTCTGGGGAGGGATGGGGGCACTGGGGAGTGGCCAGTGCTCTGCGAGGGGCCAAGGGATCTGGAGAGGGTGTGCGGGGCACTGAGGAGGGGGCTCTGGGAGCTGGGGAGGGGCGAGGGCTCGGTTGAGGGGGCCACAGGGCTCAGAGGAGGGGCTGGGTTCTCCGGGAAGGGGGCAGCGGGGCTCTGGGGAGGGGCGGGGGGCTCTGGGGAGGAGGCCGTGGGGCTCTGGGGAGGGACCACAGGGCTCTGGGGAGGGGCGGGGGGCTCTGGGGAGGAGGCCGCGGGGCTCTGGGGAGGGGGCGCGAGGCGCTGCGGAGGGTGCGCGGGGCTCTGGGGAGGGGTTGCGGGGCTCTGGGGAGGGGGCCGCGGGCTCTGGGGTTGGGGCCGCAGGCACTGGGGAGGGGCGGGGGGCTCTGGGGAGGAGGCCGTGGGGCTCTGGGGAGGGGCGGGGGGCTCTGGGGAGGGGTTGCGGGGCTCTGGGGAGGGGGCCGCGGGCTCTGGGGTTGGGGCCGCAGGCACTGGGGCGCACTGGGGGCTCGGAGGAGCGGGCCGCGGTGTTCTGGGGAGGGGTAGGGGCAATGGGTAGGGGGCCACGGGCCTCTGGGGAGGGGCGGGGGGCTCTGAGGTGGGGCTGTGGGCTCTGGGGAGGAGGCCGCGGGGCACGGAGGAGGGAGGCAGGGGTTATGGGGAGGGGGCCATGGGCTCTGGGAAGGGACGGGTGCACTGGGGGAGGGGAGGGGGTTGTGGGGCTCTGGGGTGGGGAGGGGGGCTATGGGGATGAGATGGGGGTCTCTGAGGAGGGGCCCGCTGAGCTCTGGGGAGGGACCACAGGGCTCTGGGGAGGGATGGGGGGCTCTGGGGAGGGGGCTGCGGGCTCTGGGGAGGGGGCCAGGGGCTCTGGAGAGGGGCGGGGGCTCTGGGCAGGGGACTGGGGCACTGGGTATGGGGCCGCGGGTTCTGGGGAGGGGGTTGTGGGGCTCTGGGGAGGGGAGTGGGGCTACAGGGAGGAGTTGGGGGTCTCTGAGAAGGGGCCGCGGGGCTCTGGGGAGGGGCGTGGGGCTCTGAAGAGGGGCCGGGGATTCTGGGGAGGGACGGGGGGCTCTGAAGAGGGGGCCACGGGCTCTGGGGAGGGGGCCGCAGACGCTGGGGTGGGGCGGGGGACTCTGAGGCAGGATCTCCATGCCCTGGGGAGGTGCATTTGGCACTGGGGAGTGGCTGGGGTCTTTGGGGAGGGGTTGTGGATCTCTGAGGTGGGGCCCGCAGGGCTATGGGGTAGGTTGTGGACTGGGGGGGCGGGGCTCTGGGGAGGGGCCGGGGGCACTGGGGAGGGAGCAGGGGCGCTCTGTGGAGGGGCCAAGGGTCTCTGGGGAGTGGTCAGGGGTGCTCTGGGCAGGGGGCCGCGGCCCTTGGGGAGTGGGCAGGGGTGCTCTGGGCAGGGGGCCGCGGGCTATGGGGAGGGGGCAAAGGGCGCTGGGGAGGAGCCGGGGCTCTGGGGAAGGATGTGGGCTATGGGGATTGGCCGGGGCTCTGTGGAAGGGGACAGGGGCGCTCTGTGGAGGGGTTGTGGGGTCTCTGTGGAGGGGCCCGCGTGGCTCTGGGGGAGATTGTGGAATCTGGGGGGCACAGGGCTCTGGGGAGGGGCCGCGGGGCTCTGGGGATGGGGCTGTGGGGCTCTGGGGAGGAGGCCGCGGGCCTCTGGGGAGGGACCATAGGGCTCTGGGGAGGGATCGCGGGGCTCTGGGAAAGGGAGGGGGGCTCTGGGGAGGGGGCCGCGGGGCTCTGGGAGGGGGCCAGGGGATCTGAGTAGAGTGCCCCGGGCTCTGGGAAGGGACAGGGGTGCTGGGGAAGGGGATGAGAGCGCTGGCGTGGGGCAAGGGGGCTGTGGAAAGGGGCTGGGGGGCACTGGGGAGGGGCCTCAGGGCTCTGGGGAGGGGCCGCAGGGCTGTGGGGTGGGGCTTGGGGCTCTGAAGTGGGGGCAAGGTGCTCTGGGGAGGGGGCCGCAGGGCTCTGGAGAGGGGCCTTGAGGGCTCTGTGGAGTGTCGGGGGCACTGGGGAGGGAGCGGGGGCGCTCTGTGGAGGGGCCATGGGGCTCTAGGGAGTGGTCAGGGGCGCTCTGGGGAGGGGGCCGCGGGGCTCTGGGGAGGGGCCCGTGGGCGCTGGGGAGTAGCAGCGAGGGCTCTGGGGAGGGATGGAGATTGTCCTGGGCTCTGGGGAGGGGCCGCAGGGCTCTGGGAAGGGGGCCAGGGGCTCTCTGGGGAGCGGTTGGGGGTTACTGTAGAGGGGCTCACGGGACTCTGGAGGAGGTTGTGGGCTCTGGGGGGGGGGTCGCGGGGCTCCAAGGTGGGGCTGCGGGGCTCTGGGAGGGAGCTGCAGGCGCTGGGGAGAGGGGAAGTGTGCACTGGGGTTGGGCGGGGGGCTCTGGGGAGGGGCGCTTTGGTGAGGGGCTGCGGGGCTGTGGGGAGGGCCCGCGGGGCTCTGGGGAGCGGGCCAGGGGCATTCTCAGGAGGGGTTGGGGGGTCTCTGGTGAGGGGCCCGTGGGGTCCTGGGGGAGGTTGTGGACTCTGAGGGGGGGAGCGCGGGGCTCTGGGGAGGGGCCACGGGGCTCTGGGGAGGGTGCATGGGGCGCTGGGGGTGGGCATGGGGCTCTGGGGAGGGGCCAGGAGCACTAGGAGGGAGTGGAGCGCTATGTGGAGGGGCCATGGGGCTCTGGGGCGTGGTCAGAGGCGCAATGGGGAGGGGGCCAAGGGCGCTGGGGAGGAGCGGGGGCTCTGGGGAGGAAGAAGGGCACTGGGGAGGAAGAAGGGCGCTGGGGAGTGGCTGGGGCTCTGCGGAGGGGTCGCGGGGCTCTTTGGAGGGGGCCAGGGGCGCTCTGGGGAGGGGTTGGGGGTCTATGGGGAGGGGCCCGCGGGGCTCTGTGGGA
Organism: Lepus europaeus; assembly: GCF_033115175.1. Lineage (NCBI taxonomy): Eukaryota > Metazoa > Chordata > Mammalia > Lagomorpha > Leporidae > Lepus > Lepus europaeus. The sequence continues at coordinate 73,153,357 of NC_084844.1, forward strand.
GGTTGTGGACTCTGGGTGGGGGCGCGGGGATCTTGGGAGGGGTCGTGGGGCTCTGGGGTGGGGGCATGGGGCGCTGGGGTGGGAGCGTGGGGCTCTGGGGAGTGGTCACGGGGCTCTGGGGAGGGGCGGGAGGCTCTGTGGAGGGCTGAGGGGCTCTGAGGAGGGGGCCGCGGGCGCTGGGGAGGGACCCTTGCGTGGAAGTGACAGTGTGAGTTGAGGCAGTGTTGGCCTACTTGCCACCCTCAGAATTGGGCCCTGTATCTCTGCAGGATGCCTGGGCACAGTGGTCTTCTCACTTCCCACCAAGGCTCACATGGCCACCCTGTCCCTAACCGGCTATCACAGCACCACAGTGACCACCATATCTGTATGTCAGAGAGGCAGGAGCTAAGAGTCTGGGGTTCCCTTCCCTGTGAGTATCCTCCGTGCCCATGTCTCTGCCCTGTAATTTTGCTTCTTACTCCCTAAATGGTTTAATAGTGACTGGGGCATGGACAGAGGAGCAGGGAGCCTGTGGCTTGCAGAGACCCAACCTTGGCATGCACTGACATTCTAAATGGTCTGTTCATGTCCTCCAGGGGCACTTCTGGGGCTTTGCTGTCTGTTTAAAATGCTCAAAGCATGAAAGAGACAATCCTGGTGTACACCAAAGACTAAAGCCACTCACACCCCCACCAAGCCACAAAAGAATTGAGTTGCCTCCCTAAAACCCGCACTGAAGACTTTGAGCACATATTCAGTCCTCTGCAGACTGCCCTGCAGCAGGTGCCCTGGGCTTCCAGACTCCAGCAGGCTGGCGTCTGCTGTGGGCATCTGTGGCTGCAAGTTGGACCATATCTAAGCAAACTGAAGTGACTTTGGAGCCTGGCTGGGACTTGGGACCCAAGTGGCCTCTCAAGGTTGCAGAGGAGGTCTGGAAGCTAAAGGAAGGCTCAGGCAGGCAGGGTGGGGTGAGCTGTGTGGCAGTGTGGTGTGACCCTGAGGCTCCTGGGCCACCCACGCCTCCACTGGCAAGTGTCTCCAGGTGTGGACTGTGGAGGGGGAGGTCTCACAGAGGTTCTGGAAGTTCTGACTCGACAGGCATGCACAGCACAAGGCCCCTGAAACAGGGTGAGTAGCAACCACAGGCAGGGGTCACCGCACCAGAACAGGCACACAGGCAGGGTGACTGCAGACAGCCAGTGGGGGACAGTGTCTCTGTTCCAGGAGAATCTCAGACTTTTTCTCTCCTGTGCAGCTGGGGCAGCACTGCTGCTGTGGGCTTCGGCCCTGGCCAGTGGAAGGGAGTGGAAAGGAGACAGCCCTGAGCTGCCCTGCCCAATCCAGAGAAGATGGGTCCTGTCCGTGAAGCACCCACAAAGACCATGAAGCACCAGCCCAGCACCCTGACTAGTGGCATGATCACATGGGTGCAGTAGAGGAGCAGCTCCTTCCTGAGGTGGAAGTTGGCTTGCAGGAGGCCCAGCAGCAGCAGCAGCAGTGCCCACAGTTGTAGCCGGAAGTGCAGCAGGGCATGCATGCCCAGGTACCATAGGCTGAGGACGTGGCCCTGGAGAGGCCGCAGCTGAAGCACAGCAGGAAGTGCTTGAAGCTGTATCTGGTGCACACAGGCCCACAGGTTGCAAGCAGGCGGGTGGGGTTAGGCGGTGGAAGGAATGCACCTGCCATGGGATGGGCATGGCCGTCGTTGGACTTGGGGGTGGTGCTAGCTGGTGGTGGCAGTGGCAGTGTCCAGGCGGTGGTCAACATAGGTGTCATAGGCAAGCAGACCTGGAGGCCTGAGCCTTGGGGGATGCACAGGCCAGAGGGCTGCCCTGTCTCTCGGGGTATCAAAAGGGCATGCAGGTGGGAGCTGGGGGCTGGGTGGCGCATGAGGCAGCTCTACTTGGCCGCAGGCAGCTCGGCTTTCCGGCTTCCAGGCTGCTGATCTGGGCACGGGTCTAGAAGGTGACCAGGATGGTGATCTCTGCCGACTGCGTGACCAGCTTGGGCAGCTGTGCTTCCACAGTGAGTGTACCCTCAGGGGACAGGGAGGAGGAGACCAGTGTGGGGTCCACGCCAGGGGGTAGCTTGCACTTTTGGGTGAAACAGCGGGAGATGTAGCCGTGCTGGTCCTGTCGCTCTTCGTGTTTGCCCGTGATGTCCACCACACCGTCCTTGGTCTTGACCCTCAGCACCTCGGGGTGGGGGCGAAGTGGTTCACGTCCAGGGACACGTGCCAGGGGTCGGACTAGTACTGGATCTCTGAGACCCCGCTGCTGAACTGCCGGCTGAGCTCACGGCTGTGGGCAGGAGAGGCCACGGCAGGGGCCTCGGCGGTGGGCAGCCACCGCAAGTAGCCCGGCCAGCCTCTACCGCGGAACCACTGCGCCCACTCCTTGGGCAGTTGGGGCAGCCAAAGGCCCGGTCGAAGAGGCGGCTGTGCGCAGGGTACCAGTCGTGGAAGGGATCCCAGCTGGGGCTGCGCAGCAGCGAGAAAGGCGCTCGGTCATGGTGGTGGTGCATGGGGCAGGGCACAGAGAAGAGGTCATTTTTTTTTTCTGGAAGTAAAGAAAACCAAGATTTATTTATTCCCATGGCCTTAACTACTTGTGGGCGAGTCCGTCTGCACAGGGAATAGGCCATTCGGGATGGCTGACGCCCTGAAGGGCAGCTGTGGGCTGCGTCCAAAAGGAGCAGCCTCTGGCGTTAGTGCCCGGTAAGTCTCTGTGTGGGAGCCATGTGTGATTGCTTCTCACTCCCTGCCAGGAAGCCCCATGGAGCCAGGCACTGCGCTAGGACCACTGCGAAGCTGTCAGAGGGAGGGAAGCCTGCCCAGGAGAAGAAGTGGTGGGAGGGGCTGCAGGGGGAGCTCTGGGAGGTTAAGGGGGAAGTGGGGAGTGCCGGGCTGAGGAGTGAGAGAGCCAAGGACAGCTCCACAGAGAAGGGTGCACAGCTGAGGCCCCTGGATGGAGAGGTCAGGGCCAGGGGAGCCAGGCATGAGGAAGAGAGGGCGAGAAGGGAACAGGAGGAGGCACCAGAGGTTCCCACGGCTGCCATGGGGAGCGAGGCTGGGAGTGGGCCGTGGGAGAGATGTGTGCATGGGCCCATCCTGGGCCCTTCTCCTTAATGTGAGGCGGTAGCACTGAGGGCTTTAAGCAGGGGCATAAGATGACCAGATGTGGGCCCATTGGGAGCCTCTCCACCCTGTTACTCACTCTGGTGATCTGACTGGCAGCATGAGACCAAGCCGGGCAGGCGCTGCTGGCTCTGACCGGGCTCCTCCCTGCCCTTAGGCTTGGCCGAGAGCCCCTCCCAGGGACCAGGGGACACTGGGGCCAGGACTGCTGGCCCCTGGGAGAGTTCTGTCAGGCCTCAGGACCCACAGAGAGAAGCCACTTCCTCCTCTCTGGTCCAGGAAGTAACAAAGCTGCTCTTTAGCTCCCTAGGTCCTTACTCCTCAGTGTGGTCAGGTCCCATGCATGGGCCAGGCCAGGCCAACTGGGCCCCTCCTCCCTAGGGGTCCTGGGCTTGGTGCTCAGAGCACTCGTGTGAAGAGCAGAGTCAGAATTGGACCTGTTAAGTGCAGCTGTCAGCCTGAAGCCTGGATGCTTTTCTTCTTTCCAAGGAGGCTGCTGCCTCGGCCAGCTCTCATCTAGGGGCTGTGAAGAGTCATTGGCTCGAAAAGCACCTCCATCAAAGTAGGATTTTTAATAAAGGAAAAATAAAAGTAACGCAAAGTTGAAGCACAATTTAAGAAGCCGGAGCTTCTATCCACCCATGAGTACAGGGAGCACAGGAGCTTGCCTCGGATTTCAGAGTTCTATGAAGTGCCCCGTTCTGTCTCTCTGTGGAGAGCTGGACATAAAATAGTAACTTGGTCAAATGCAGCACTCCAGTAACACAATGCTCTAGTTAACAATTTGGGTAATACAATGCTGCAGGCAGTTTTCTGTATTTAACCAATGCACTAGAACAGGGCAGCGTATTTATGTATAGAATTATGTACCTCAGCAGCAAAGCTATGGCTTACCAAGATTACAAAAATATTCCTTTATTTCAAACCATACCCCAGACAAACGGTCGTTTTTTTTTTTTTTTTTTTTTTTTTTTTTTTTTTTTTTTTTTTTTTTTTTTACCTAGTAGCCTAGTAGGTGCCTTGCTGACTAGAGGCCACTTTTGTTGGTGTTCCTAATGAAGAGGAGCAGCCTGAGCTCAGGTGGGCCAAAGTGCTAAAGAAGTGAGGTCTGCAGAGAGCGGAATGAACTTAGGAAGCAGCAGAACCATGAAGCCCCAGCTCTCCAACTCTCCCTCACTCCCTGAGTCACAGAAAAACAGCTACGATTTCCAACTTTTTACCCAGAAGTTTGGAGAGAAGAAAACCTCAAGAGAAGTGTGATTTCTCCATGGTTTCTGGGAAGAAGTTATCTCATAGGTACAGATACAAAATAATGGAAAGGTGGTTCCTGGGAAACACATGGATTGATACATAGACATTTGACTAAACTGGATGGAAATTTAGGCTGACAATTAAGATTTTTGTCTTTCCTCTTTCTGTAACTTTTTCAAAATAAATAAATCTTTAAAAATTTAATCTGGAAGTTTCACATAGCAATCTATTAAAGGGGTTATTTACATTTTGCAAAAATCTTTAAAACTATAGTTACTTTGTCAACTTTCTTCACATTATAAGAGGTGACTTTGAAAGCTGGTCTCAGTGTAACCTTGGCCCCATTATTAATATACAGTTTTCAATCAATCATTTAGCTGTGGCTGTGCAGAGGGATTTTATGGAGACTTATTATTTACAGTCAGTTAATTTAAAGTAGAGGAGAGATCTTCAATAATGTGGTTGGGCCTTATCCTATCAGTTCAAAGTGTTAAGAGAGAAATCATCACCCTAAAAGAGGAGAATTTCTGCCTCAAGACTGAAGCATCCAGTCCTGCCTGAGTTTCCAGCCTGCCCAGCTGCCCTGCAGACACCCACTTTACAGGCCCCACATCACAGGAGTCAGTCCTTTGAAATCATGAATCTTACATATCACACATGCCTTTTCTATGGAAAACTCTGACACAGTAGACAAATACATTGCACCATGATACTATCAAGAACACAATGAAAGAAATGGTCAACCTAGCAAAAGAAATTGCTCAGTTTTTTAAACAACAGTCTTAAGAATAGATATGTAGGTTGAGAAATTAAATAAGTCATTTTAAAAGATTTACTTATTTTATTTGAAAGTCAGAACAACATAGAGAGGAGGGAAGAGGCCTAGAGAGAGGTGAAGGAGAGAGAGATAGAGAAATCTTCCATCTGCTGGTTCACTGCACAGATGGCAACAATGGCCAGGGCTGGGCCAGGCCAAAGCCAGGAGCTTCTTCTGGGTCTCCCATGTAGGAAGCAGGACCCCAAGCACTTGGGTCATCTTCTGCTGATTTTCCCAGGTCATTAGCAGGGATCTGGATTGGAAGTGGTGCAGCCAGGACTCGAACCAGCACCCACGTGGGATGTCAGTGTTGCAGGCTGCAGTTTTACTAGCTATACCATGCTGCCATTTGTTTTTAAAGAAGTCACACAATATGAAAAGAATGCTAAAGTTAATTGGTTATTGCCAACAACACACTTTTGGGTAGAGTGGAGCAATAATTACATTGGAGAAAAATACATGGCTTTGTCAGTACTGAAATATATCTTATTCTCCCTAAATTAAAATTATTGGAAAGCATGGAAAATGTCTCAGAATGCCTTGCTCATAATAAGTACACAATCTATGATTGGCAAATGAAAGGCGTAATAAAGTTGCATGCCGAATATTAGTCATTCCACACATTATTGACTGGATGTCTTCTACAGTCACCATTGTGCCCAGTTTCAAGAGTGCAGTGCTCAGGATAGAGTCCTTCCCTAATGGAATCTTATCTGACCCAGTGACTGACAAAAGTGCCTCTGGAACACTGGAGAAAAAGAAATTATTGTCATGATTTATGTCAAACTCAGAAGGGAGTTTATTTCCCAGAACATTGACTTTACCTTAGTAACCTAGCAAAAGAAATTGACCCACAAACTTAAACCATTTGGGGGGAAATATGGAGATGAGTGGATAGTTGTGGTTGACAGATACAAGCCCATATCCTGACATCAGACTGTGTGACCTGGACAAACTACTTAGTGTCTTTGAACCTCTGGATTCCCAAATATAAAATGAGAACCATACCTAACTGGCAGGTGTGTGTGTGTGTGTGTGTTTGTATGCACATGTGTGTAGTGTGATGGATAATGTACTGCTATTAGAGGTAGCAGCTATGTGCCTAGCATATGGAAATTTGGCAATAAATTTTAACTAAATGTGATATACTTCATATTTTAAGGCTACACAGCTCTGAAGTGACAAATTTGTTTAGCAAAGTAACACACTCAGAGGAGCTTTCCTTCTTCATGACTTCAGTATGTACTCTTCTTTAAACTTTATTTATTTATTTTTATTTATTTGAGAGGTAAAGTTACAGACAGTGAGAGGGAGAGACAGAGAGAAAGGTCTTCCTTCCATTGGTTCACTCCCCAGATGGCAGCAATGGCTGGAGCTGTGCTGATCTGAAGCCAGAAGCCAGGAGTTTCTGGATTGGAAGAGGAGCAGCTGGGACTAGAACTGGCACCCATATGGGATGCTGGCACCACAGGCAGAGGATTAGCCTACTGTGCCACATCGCTGGCCCTATGTGCTCTTTTTTTAAAAAAAGATTTATTTTACTTATTTGAAAGATAGAGATACAGAGAGATATAGAGCCAGAGAGAGAAAGAGACAGAGAGAGAAAGAGAGAGAGAAAGAGAGGGCTTCCATCTGCTGGTTCACTCCCCAGTTGGCTGCAATGGCCAGAGCTGAGCTGATCCAAAGCCAGGAACCAGGAGCTTCTTTGGGGTCTCCCACATGGGTGCAGGGGCCCAAGAACTTGGGTCATCTTTTACTGCTTTTGCAGGCCATAGCAGAGAGTTGGATCAGAAATGGAACAGCTGGGACTCAAACCGGTGCCCATATGGGATGCTGGTGCTGCAGGCCAGGGCTTGAACCTACTGTGCCACAGCACCAGCACCCAGTATGTGCTCTTTTTTTATTAAACATTTATTTAATGAATATAAATTTCCAAAGTACAGCTTATGGGTTACAATGGCTTCCCCCTCCCAAAACTTCCCTCCCACCAACAACCCTCCCCTTTCCCGTTCCCTCTCCCCTTCCAATCACATCATGATTCATTTTCAATTCTCTTTATATACAGAAGATCAGTTTAGTATATATTAGGTAACTATTTCAACAGTTTGCCTCCATATAGCAACACATAGTGAAAAAAAAATACTGTTGGAGTACTAGTTATAGCATTAAATAAGAGTGTACAGCACATTAAAGACAGAGATCCTACCTAATATTTTTTTAAAAAATTAATTAATTTTCTATGCCATTTCCAATTTAACACCAGGTTTTATTTTTCATTTCCAATTATCTTTATATACAGAAGATCGATTCAGTATATAATTAGTAAAGATCTCATCAGTTTGTACCCACGCAGAAACACAAAGTGTAAAAATACTGTTTCAGTACTAGTTATAGCATTACTTTACATTGGACAACACATTAAGGACAAATCCCACATGGGATGTAAGTACACAGTGACTCCTGTTGCTGACTTAACAATTTGACACTCCTGTTCATGGCGTCAGTAATCTCCCTAGGCTCTAGTCATGAGTTGCCAGGGCTATGGAAGCCTTTAGAGTTCGCTGACTTTGATCTTATTCCGATAGGGTCATAGTTAAAGTGGAAGTTCTCTCCGCCCTTCAGAGAAAGGTACCTCCTTTGATGGCCCCGTTCTTACCACTGGGATCTCACTCACAGAGATCTTTCATTTAGGTCTTCTTTTTTTTTTCTTTTCCATGCTGTCTTGGCTTTCCATGCCTACAATACTCTCATGGGCTCTTCTGCCAGATCCGAATGCCTTAAGGGCTGATTCTGAGGCCAGACTGTTGTTTAGGACATCTGCCATTCTATGAGTCTGCTGTGTATCCCACTTCCCATGTTAGATCTTTCTCTCCCTTTTTGATTCTATCAGTTAGTATTAGCAGACACTTGTCTTGTTTGTGTGATCCCTTTGATTCTTAGACCTATCCGAGCCATCGAATGTGAACTGAAATTGATCACTTGGACTAGTGAGATGGCATTGGTACATGCCACCTTGATGGGATTGTATTGGAATCCCCTGGCACATTTCTAACTCCATCATTTGGGGCAAGTCTGATTGTGAATGTCCCAAATTGTACATCTCCTCCCTCTCTTTTTCCACTCTGAAATTTAACAGGGATCACTTTTCAGTTAAAATTTAAACACCTAAGAATAATTGTGTGTTAATTACAGAGTTCAACCACTAGTACTAGAACAAAAACAACAACAACAACTACAACAAATACTAAAAAGGATAAAGTATTACATTGTACATCTAGAGCCAGGACAAGAGCTGATCAGGTCATTGTTTCTTATAGTGTCCATTTCACTTCAACAGGTTTCCCCTTTGGTGCTCAGTTGTCGCCGATCAGGGAAAACAAATGATATTTGTCTCTTTGGGACTGGCTTAATTCACTCAGCATGATGTTTTCCAGATTCCTCCATCTTGTTGCAAATGACTGGGTTTCATTGTTCCTTACTGCTGTATAGTATTCTATGGAGTACATGTCCCATAATTTCTTTATCCAGTCTACTGTTGATGGGCATTTGGGTTGGTTCCAGGTCTTAGCTATTGTGAATTGAGCTGCAATAAACATTAAGGTGCAGATGGCTTTTTTATTAGCCAAATTAATTTCCTTTGGGTAAATTCCAAGGAGTGGGATGGCTGGGTTGTATGGTAGGGTTATGTTCAGGTTTCGGAGGAATCTCCAGACTGACTTCCATAGTGGCTTAACCAGTTTGCATTCCCACCAACAGTGGGTTAGTGTCCCTTTTTCCCCACATCCTCTCCAGCATCTGTTGTTGGTAGATTTCTGAATGTGAGCCATTCTCACCGGGGTGAGGTGAAACCTCATTGTGGTTTTGATTTGCATTTCTCTGATTGCTAGTGATCTTGAACATTTTTTCATGTGTCTGTTGGCCATTTGGATTTCCTCTTTCGAAAAATGTCTATTGAGGACCTTGGCCCAGCTCTTAAGTGGGTTGTTTGTTCTGTTGTTGTGGATTTTCTTGATTTCTTTGTAGATTCTGGTTATCAACCCTTTATCTGCAGTATAGTTTGCAAATATTTTTTTCCCATTCTGTTGGTTACCTCTTCACTTTCCTGACTGTTTCTTTTGAAGTACAGAAACTTCTCAATTTGATGCAATCCCAAATGTTAATTTTGGTTTTGACTGCCTGTGCTCCTGGGGTCTTTTCCAAGAAGTCTTTTCTATACCTATATCTTGCAGGGTTTCTCCAATGCTCTCTAATAATTTGATGGTTTCGGGTCATAGATTTAATTCTTTAATCCATGTTGAATGAATTTTTGTGTAAGGTGAAAGGTAGGGGTCTTGCTTCAAGCTTCTGCACATGGAAATCCAATTTTCCCAGCACCATTTGTTGAATAGGCTGTCCTTATTCCAGGGATTAGTTTTGGATCTTTGATCAAATATAAGTTGGCTGGAGATGTTTGGATTGATTTCTGGTGTTTCTATTCTGTTCCATTGGCCTATCCATCTGTTTCTGTACCAGTACCATGCTGTTTTGGTAAAAACTGCCCTGTAGTATGTCCTGAAATCTGGTATTGTGATGCCTCCGGCTTTGTTTTTGTTGTACAAGATTGCTTTGGCTATTCGACGTCTTCTGTGTTTCCATACGAATTTCAGCATCATTTTTTCCAGATCTGAGAAGAAGATCTTCGGTATCTTGATTGGTATTGCATTGAATGTATAAATTGCTTTTGGGAGAATAGACATTTTGATGATATTGATTCTTCCAATCCATGAGCATGGAAGACTTCTCCATTTTTTGGTATCCTCTTCTATTTCTCTCTTAAAGGTTTTGTAGTTTTCATCGTAGAGATCTTTAACGTCCTTGGTTAAGTTTATTCCAAGGTATTTGACTGTTTTTGTAGCTATTGTGACTGGGATTGATCTTAGCAGTTCTTCCTCAGCCATGGCATTGCCTGTGTATACAAAGGCTGTTGATTTTTGTGCATTGATTTTATATCCTGCTACTTTGCCAAACTCTTCGATGAGTTTGAGTAGTCTCTTAGTAGAGTTCTTTGGGTCCCCTAAATAAAGAATCTTATCATCTGCAAAGAGGGATAGTTTGAGTTCTTCCTTCCCAATTTATATCCCTTTCATTTCTTTCTCTTGCCTAATAGCTCTGGCTAAAACTTCCAGAACTATATTGAATAGCAGTGGTGAGAGTGGGCATCCCTGTCTGGTACCAGATCTCAGCGGAAATGCTTCCAACTTTTCCCCATTCAATTGGATGTTGGCTGTGGGCTTTTCATATATTGCTTTGATTATATTGAGGAATGTTCCTTCCATACCCAGTTTGCTTAGAGTTTTCATCATGAAAGGGTGTTGTATTTTATCAAATGCTTTCTCTGTGTCTATTGAGAGAATCATATGGTTTTTCTTCTGCAGTCTGTTAATGTAGTGTATTACATTGATTGTTTTGCGAATGTTGAACCATCCCTGCATACCAGGGATAAATCCCACTTGGTCTGGGTGGATGATCTTTCTGATGTGTTGTTGCATTCTATTGGCCAGAATTTTATTGGGTATTTTTGCATCTATGTTCATCAGGGATATTGGTCTGTAATTCTCTTTCAATGCTGCATCTTTTTCCGGCTTAGGAATTAAGGTGATGCTGGCTTCATAGAAAGAATTTGGGAGGATTCCCTCTTTTTCAATTGTTTTGAATAGTTTGAGAAGAATTGGAGTTAGTTCTTCTCTAAATGTCTGGTAGAACTCAGCAGTGAATCCATCTGGTCCTGGGCTTTTCTTTGTTGGGAGGGCCTTTATTACTATTTCAATTTCTGTGTCAGTTATGGGTCTGTTTAGGTTTTCTATGTCTTCCTGGCTCAATTTAGGTAGGTTGTATGTGTCCAAGAATCTGTCCATTTCTGATAGATTTCCCTGTTTGCTGGCATACAAGTCCTTGTAGTAATTTCTGATGATTCTTTTTATTTCTGTGGTGTCTGTTGTTACGTTTCCCTTTTCATCTCTGATCCTATTGATTTGGGTCTTTTCTCTTCTTTTTTTAGTTAGTTGGGCCAATGGGGTGTCAATTTTGTTTATTTTTTCAAAAAACCAGCTCCTTGTTTGGCTGATTTGTTGCAATGTTTTTTTGGATTCAATCCTGTTGATTTCTTCTCTGGTTTTAATTATTTCTCTTCTCCTACTGGGTTTGGGTTTGGTTTGCTGCAGATTTTCTAGATCCTTGAGATGACTTGAAAGCTCATCTATTTGGTGCCTCTCCAGTTTCTTGATGTAGGCACCTATTGATATAAACTTTCCTCTTAACACTGCTTTTGTTGTATCCCATAGGTTTTGGTATGTTGTGCTTTTATCCTCATTTACTTCCAGAAAATTTTTGATTTCTCTTTTAATTTCTCCTATGACCCATTGTTCATTCAGGAGCATGTTGTTTAATCTCCATGTGTTTGCACGTGCTCTAGGGATTCCCAAGTTGCTAATTTCCAATTTCATTCCTTTTGTGGTCTGAGAAGCTGCATGCTATGATTCTAATTCTTTTGAATTTGCTGAGACTTGCTCTATAGCCTAGTATGTGGTCAATCCTAGAGATACTTCCATGTACTTCTGAGAAGAATGTAAAGTTCTTAGATGTAGGATGAAACGTTCTGTAGATATCTGTTAGATCCATTTGGGCTATAGTGTCATTTAAATCTACTGTCTCCTTGTTGATCTTCTGTCCTGTTCATCAGTCTATCTCTGAGAGTGGAGTATTGAATTCCCCCAGTACTATTCAACCATTTCAGGCTGAGCAGCACAGTGTCCACAGAGACATAAAATGGACTGAGAATCGAGCTTGCAGGGAGAATGGTTCATGTAATCATCACTGTGGGATGAACGGATGTGACCCTTAGTTCTTCTAGTAAAAAAAATTTCAGAATTTTTCTCAAAACTCGAACCTTACCAGCTTAAACTTCTTCAGAAATATTTCCTTAATTATCAGGGTGAGGACTCCACTCCTGGACATAACACACAATACTGTTGAATATCTGACCCTGGCTTCTCCGCTTTTTCTCCCACTTGCACCTGTTCCTTTAGCCCCATTGGCTAACTCAAGGCTGTAGAGACACGTGGCTCTTCTCACCTTTGTTTCTGTAAATACTGTTCCCTCTGACTAAATGCCCTTACTGTTAAATGCGAAATTACATCAAAAAATATTGGGAGAAAATGGAATTAAATGAATTTATTTTGGTGCAAATAAAAAAAAACAAGTATTTTAAATAAGCTGGTGCCCTGTAATTAGGTGCATATACATTGATAATCATTATATCTTCCTGTTGAATGGATCCCTTAATCATTAAATAGTCCCCCTCTTTGTCTCTCCTAACAGTTTTTGTGGTAAAGTTTATGTTGTCTGATATTAAGATGGCTACGCCCGCTCTTTTTTCATTTCTGTTGGCATGGTATATCTTTTTCCAGCCTTTCACTTTCAGCCTGTATGCATCATTGTTGGAAAGATGAGTTTCTTGTAAGCAGCAAAAAGATGGGTTTTGTTCCTTAACCCAATCAGCCAATCGGTGTCTTTTAACTGGACAGTTCAGGCCATTAACATTCAATGTGACTATTGAGAAGGAGTAACTTTGCTCTGTCATTTGCCAAAGATGTTTTTTTTAATATATGGTTTGAGATTCCTGTGATCTTTTGCTGTGAGGTTTCCTTCCTTTACCTTCTTTCATATTGGTTACCGTGTTTCTGTGTTTCTGTGTGTAACACATCTTTAAGCATCTTTTGCAGGGCTGGACGAGTGGCGACAAATTCTTTCAATTTCTGTTTGCTGTGAAAGGTCTTTATTTCACCTTCATTCACAAATGAGAGCTTTGCAGGATATAATATTATGGGCTGGCAGTTTTTCTCTCTTAGTACCTGGGCTATGTCTCGCCATTCTCTCCTAGCTTGTAGGGTTTCTGATGAGAAGTCAGCTGTGAGTCTAATTGGAGATCCTCTGAGAGAAATCTGGCGTTTCTCTCTTGCACATTTTAGGATCTTTTCTTTGTGTTTCACTGTGGTGAGTTTGATTACGACGTGTCGTGGTGAGGATCTCTTTTGATCATGTTTATTAGGGGTTCCATGAGCTTCCTGTACTAGGATGTCTCTGTCCTTCTCCAAACCTGTGAAATTTTCTGCTAGTATCTCACTGAAAATGCCTTCTAATCCTATCTCCCTCTCCATGCCTTCAGGAACTCCTAGAACCCGAATCTTGGGTTTTTTTAATAGTATCCTGTAGATTCCTGACAGTATTTTTTAGATTTCTGATTTTTTCTTCTTTTCTTTGATTTGACTGTTTCCTTTCCTGTTCTCTGTCTTCTAATTCCGATATTCTCTCTTCTGCTTCACCCATTCTGTTTTTAAGGCTCTCTAATGTGTTTGTCATTTGATCTATTGAGTTCTTCATTTTATTGTGGTTTTTTGTCACTATCACAGTTTCATGTTCTACTAGTTGTTTCATTTCATTTTGATTCCTCCTTAATATTTCATTTTCACGAGAGAGATTTTCTATCTTGTCCATTAAGGATTTCTGTAGTTCAAGCATTTGTTTTTGAGAACTTCTTAATGTTCTTATCAATTTTTTGAGATGTGCTTCTTGCATTTCCTCTATCACTTCATCTTCATAATCTTGGATTGGGGTATCTTGTTCATTTGGGGGCATCATAGTGTCTTACTTGCTCTTGTTACCTCGGTTTCTACGTTTGTTGTTTGGCATGTTGGAGGTAATTTATGTTTTTTTTTTTTTGGCTGTGGTGTTTTTTTCTCATTATACTATGCCTCTAAGTGGGCTGTCTGCTTTGATGGATCCTTAGGGGCTGTGATGGGTGTGGCCAGAGAGCTCCGCTTGATTCTTCAGGTTTAAGGCTATGCAAAAAGCGGCTCACCCAGATTGTTCTCTCCCTTGCTCCTTGCTGCATTGCTCTCTCTCTCTCTCTCTTTTTTTGACTCAGTTGGGAAGTAATTCGGCACAGGTGAGTGGAATTGAGTGTAGTTGAAATCCGGCCTCTGTGAGTATTCGTTTGATCTACCCCTGGGACCACACAAAGAATTTATGCAGCCCTCAATGTGTTCTCAAGTTTCACCAAAGTTCCAAAGTTACTGAGTTTGTGAACTCGTTGGTGGCCCTTTACATATGTAAAATGGCGCCTGCTCTTTGTTTTGCTTGGTGAGTGAAGAGAGAGGCCTCTGCTTTCCCCCCCAATGTCTTGGGTTTCTGACGTCTTTGTCTTACTTTCCGTTCATTCCCTCTCTGGCGAGATTCTGCGGCTCATCTCCCGCGGTTGGATTTCCACGTGGTGGGCTCCCTGTAGGTCCTCTGTGTCACATCCACTAGTTCCGGAAGCGTTTCCTCTGCAGTTTTTTTCTTGAGTCTTTTCCTGAGGCTACAGTAATTCCATTTTTATGAAACTTTATTTTCCCAAACTACGGCGCATGTCCTCACTATCTGCCATCTTGGCTCCGCCCTCCAGTATGTGCTCTTACCATTAGTTTATCCAAAGGAAAATCCCCAAGATTTAATGGTCACACATAAAAAGAAAAATTTCTAGGAAATAATACAAATGTAGGCATCAAAAATAGGTAGTGTAGGCTCCTAAGAATCAGAGATTCTTAGAACTTAAACAAGTACTGGAAGTCATGTAGGTCTCCTTTTACAGAAGTTTTGAAAGCAGAAAACCCTTTCAATAGGCACTAAGCTGTTAGTGGCAGAGTGAGAGAGCAATCACCAGGCCTGAGACACATTTCTATTTCTCTTTTACTCATAGTTTAGATCCTTGTTTTTCAAAGGAATAAATGCCATTCTAAAAAGCAGTGTTAATACTTAGGTTGCATCTGTAAAAATAAAAAAGACAATGCATTTTACACCCTGGTGCTCTGTCAGAGAGGGTTGCTGTCCCCAGGATGCTGGTCACTATGTGGGGGGCCCATGGGAATCCTAAGAGGTGGTGGCCAGTCTGTTATTCACCATGTCAGCCCTTGTGCTAAGTGCTTTGCCTGTGCTTTCTCATTTAACCTTTACCCAGGACTCTTTGAGGCACATGATTTTATCTTCAACATCATCCACCTGTGTTAATCAAGGCTTAGAGAGGTTTGGGAGTGTATCAAGTCCATGCTGCTACCAAGTGGGAGGGTGGCATTTGAGGATATTCAGTCTGGCTGAAGGGACCACAGAGATTTGGGGGTTTCTTGGCACTGCAGATTGCTAAATCCTCATCTTCCATCTTACTATCAGGAGTCTCCCTGCCCATCCAGGATAAATGACACTGAATGCATGACTGATTCTCTAGCTGTCTGGTTGGCTATCACAGTCACATCATTCATAACAAACCAGCCCAGTGTTGTGTGCTGATGCACCTGAAATGGGTGTGTGTCTTGTGCTTCTGCAGATGGACAACACTCATGTGGGCTCATACTGTAAATACAGGACCACCCAACAGGAGAATCCTATAAGAGCTGAATACAAACAAAACTCCAAAGGATTCTGACAGAAGATTTTAGAAGCACACATAAATTCTTTTTTTTTTTGACAGGAAGAGTGGACAGTGAGAGAGAGAGAGACAGAGAGAAAGGTCTTCCTTTTTGCCATTGGTTCACCCTCCAGTGGCCACTGTATCCGGCGCATCTCACTGATCCGAAGCCAGGAGCCAGGTGCTTCTCCTGGTCTCCCATGCAGGTGCAGGGCCCAAGGACTTGGGCCATCCTCCACTGCCTTCCCAGGCCACAGCAGAGAGCTGGCCTGGAAGAGGGCCAATCAGGATAGAATCCAGCGCCCCAACTGGGACTAGAACCCAGTGTGCTGGTGCCGCAAGGTGGAGGATTAGCCTGTTAAGCCATGGCACCGGCCTCATAAATTCTTTTTTTAAAGATTTATTTATTTATTTGAGAGGTAGAGTTACAGACAGAGGGAGAGACAGAGAGAAGTCTTCCATCTACTGGTTCACTCTCCAATTGGCCACAATGGCCAGAGCTGGGCTGATCCAAAGCCAGGAGCTAGGAGCGTCTTCCAGTCTCCCATGTGGCTGTAAGGGCCCAACCATTTGGGCTGTCTTCCACTACTTTTCCAAGCCATTAGCAGAGAGCTGGATTGGAAGTGGAACAGTCTGGAGGCTTAACCTACTATGCCACAGTGCCAGTGCCCACACACAAATTCTTTATGATTGAAACTATCTTAATAGGTTCTCTCATCCAATCTCACACCTGAGGAAAATATTCTGTCTGTGAGATCCTGCATAGAAAGCAACCTGGCAGCTACTAGAACTACCAAGGCATAAGGCACTTCTTACTGGGGGTGAGGACTGGACTTGCAAGCCCACATGGCTTATTTATGGTAATAATTAGTGAAAAATCTGACTCCCCACAATTCCTACCAGTTGGCCCCACTGTTTTGTGCACCAAAGGTACCACAAGTAGCTCCCCTAATGGCAATTGATCCATTTCATTTTAAGGGTTACACCCTCTCTTTCTTGGAACTGGTGCTGTGGTACAGTGGGTTAAAGCCCTGGCCTGCAGCACCAGCATCCCATATGGGTGCCAGTTCTAGTCCTGGCTGCTCCTCTTCTGATTCAGCTCTCTGCATGGCCTGGGACAGCAGTAGAAGATGGGCCAAATCCTTGGGCCCCTGTACACATGTGGGAGACTTGGAAGGGGCTCCTGGATCCTAGCTTTGGATCAGCGCAGCTCTGGTCATTGCGGCCATCTGGGGAGTGAACCAGCAGATGGAAGACCTCTCTATCTGTCTCTGCCTCTCTCTGTAACTCTTTCAAATAAATAAAATAAATATTTTTAAAAAAGTGTTACACCCTCTCTCTCACTCTTCCAATGTACTCTTCCACCCTATAGCTCTGCAACTAGCATACTACTTAGCAATAGATTCTTTTTTTGTTGTTTGAAGATTTATTTATTTCAAAGTCAGAGTTACACAGAGAGAGAAGGTAGAGAGAGAGAGGTCTTCCATCTGCTGCTTCACTCCCCACATGGCCACAATGGTTGGAGCTGTGCTGATCCAAAGCCAGGAGCCAGGGGCTTCTTCCAGGTGTCCCACACAGGTGCAGGGTTCCAAGGACTTGGTCCATCTTCTACTGCTTTCCCAGGCAATAGCAGAGAGCTGGATCAGAAGTGTAGCAGCTGGGACTCGAACCGGTGCCCATATGGGATGCCAGCACTGAAGTCAGCGGCTTTACCTGCTACACCACAACGCTGGCCTCAGCAATATATTCTTAACAATTACTTCTGGATTTAATGACTAAAACTTTGGGTATCTTTCTTAGAGACTTGCACAATTAAATTATTTTTCCACACGACATCCTTTACATATTTTAAAGCATATAATAGATCTTCTCTTCTCCAGAATTGACTACCCTGTATGCCTCTTGTGTGACTTTTGAATTTGTTTCAAGGTGTGGAACAGTTTCCCGAATGTGCTTCAGTTATTCAAATTGCAGTAAAAATATGACACAGCAGAGGATAACAGTAGAATACAAGGACACTTATCATTGGTCTCACTGCCTTTCAGACACGGCTGCCTGAGATTGCATTCTTTCCCACTAAGTCACATTTTTTCCTATAGAGCACTAAGGTACTGTTCATTTTCATGTGAATTTATTTGAAGAAAGAGCTCTTCATTGCTTGACCCTAACAAGATCTGGGGTCTTTCCTGCTTTTTCCATTCATATTCCATGTTACTGAAGACACCGCTGATTCCTGATTCTCTCAACTTGTTCTTGAGGCACCCCTGCCCTTTCACTCACTGTCTACCCCTGAAGTGTCCTGAGCATCCTGGGAAGGTCTAGAATTGAAGAAAATGATCAGCTGGTAACAGACCACTAAATTTTACAAATTTGAATAATTCTAGAGAAAAAAAAATCCCTAAGTATGTCCAGCAAGTATGTGAGCACGATCCTATGCAAAGGACTCCCCCATTATCAACCTCAGTAATGCCAGGAGACATGGCATCATCATTATCTTCCTCTACAAGAGTCCTTGGTCCACTCAGGATGCCCCTTGCCCATTGAAGCAAATTCAAAGTGACATTAGAGGCATCATCTGACAGATTTATTAAAGTTGAAGCTTCTTACATATGAAAGCCAGTTAGAAGTTTTTCTCAAGTATTTTTCCATAAATATATATTACTTTCTTAATACCCACTCTCATTCCAGGTAGCCCCACAAGAATTCCAGAGTAGGACCAATATTTTTCCTTCACTGTTTCCTGTCCTCACTGCCTTCATCTATTACTAGACCCTGTTGTGCCATCCTACAGAGTGTCAGAAAGACTCCTCTATCTTCATAGTCAAGGCTCATTTTTTTTTACATTGACAAACACTAATTGAGATATAATTATGTTTCAGGCAATGTGTTTGATAAGAGGCTACAATTAATTTACTTATATCTCCATTTCATTCCAGAAAGTAAAGAAGAAAGAAAGATGAGATGGGGCTGGCACTGTGACATAATGGGTGAGGACATTGCCTGCAGTACCAGCATCCCATATGGACACCAGTTCAAGTCCCAGCAGCTCCACTTCTGATCCAGTTCTCTGCTGTGGTGTGGGAAATCAGTAGAAGACCCAAGTCCTTGGGTCCCTACACCCACGTGGGAGACCCAGAAGAAGCTCCTGGCACCTGGCTTTGGATTGGTGCATCTCCAGCTGTTGTGGCCATCTGGGGAGTGAACCAGCAGATGGAAGACCTCTCTCTCTCTCTGCCTCTCATTCTCTCTGTGTAACTCTGACTTTCAAGTAAATAAAGTCTTAAAAAAAAGAAAAAGATGAGAACAAAAAGGAAGGAAACAAAAACAGGTACAAATGAGAAAAAAAAATAACATCAAGGCCATCACATGGAACCAAGAATGAGAACTAAAATTCATCCCAGGAAGAGCTATACAATTCCTGTAGTCAGAGCAGAGTTAAATGTAAAGTTTTTACAGTGAAGGAAAATAAAACATAGTGATGGGAACATGTAGTCAATTTCATAAAACCAAGTGTTTCCTATATCGCTCTCTTTCACACACACACACCCTTCTCCTAAAAACAGAAAAAATGCTTTTCTCCTAAAGGTCTATATGGAAATAGAAATGATCAAGTGTCTCTCCACTCTTAATAATAATAACGATAATAATAAAAACAGACTCTGAGTTCCTCTGTATTTTCTGTGTATGTTCTTTCACTCACATCCTAATGAAAACATGAGACTTGTCTTTGCCAATTCCATTTACTCACTTCCCACTTTTCAACTCCTTGCATTGAAATTCCCATCCTTACAACTTCACTGAAACTGCTTGACACATGAAACTGATGTGTCCCATGATCTCATACTTAATTTTGCTGCAGAATATTCTCATCTTCTCCATTTATGTCCGGGTCCTGTCCATTTCAAGTTGTCTTGTGCATCATAGACAGAAGTTTGCATAAAGAACTGCCCAGGTGTGTCTGTTTCTCTGGCCAAA
This sequence comes from Lepus europaeus, assembly GCF_033115175.1. Lineage (NCBI taxonomy): Eukaryota > Metazoa > Chordata > Mammalia > Lagomorpha > Leporidae > Lepus > Lepus europaeus. Next base: position 73,172,995 of record NC_084844.1, read on the forward strand.
GACCTGCTGAATACCTACCACTACAAAGCTGAGCATTTGTTTCTGGTTTCTAAGGTGTTCATACCCAATTTTTTCCCAATATATATTGTCTCAAGTTCAATCATGAGAAATGACATGTTTGGCTCTTGTTTTATTTTTTTAAGATTTATTTTATTTATTTGAATGTCAGTTACAGAGAGGGAGGGTGGATGGATGGATGGATAGATAGATAGATAGATAGATAAACTTCCATCCATTGGTTCACTCCTCAAATGGCTGCAATAGCCAGGGATGGGCCAGACTGAAGCCTGGAGCCAGGAGCCAAGAGCCAGGAGCCAGCAGCCAGGAGCTTCTTCTACGTCTTCTGCATGGGTGCAGTGGCCCAAGCACTTGGGTCATCTTCTGCTGCTCTTCTAGGCACATTAGCAGGGAGCTGGATTGGAAATCGAGCAATTGGGACTCAAGTTGGTACCCCCGCAGGCCTCCAAGGCAGTGGCTTTACCCAGTAGGCCACAACTCCAGACCCCATGTTTGTCTCTTAATCTCCATCTCCCTCACATCTCTGAAGTGCCAGTATCCCCATTCACAAGTTTGTTTCTGCTCCCAGACTTTTGTAACCCTTCTTTTAAAACAGGAGAATAAGCATCCATCTCTTTAAGGAAAATTTATTCCTTTATGGAAATCATGCCTTATTTGTATGTTTATGGGTCTGTTGCTTATATGGATACTCTGACCTTATAATAGAGTAACAGTCACATTTTGTTAGTATCACTAGTACTCACACTGAATTAATTTACCTTATATTAACCCCATAAACCTAGCACTAATACTAGACCTTGACTAATTTATCTCCACTCACCTCCCTTCCCCTGCATTTCTGCTGCCTGCTTCTTTGAGCTCTGTTGATAGCCTCTTTCCACCTTATGTTCCTCTTCTTTTGAGTATTTAATTAGAATTACACACTTTCTCCTGACAGTCAAACATCCCTCTTCACACACTGACCAATATATCCACTTCTCACATGACCTTGAATCCATGTTCTAGAGCTGATCTGCACCTGAGCCCATCAATTCCATCTTTGAAGTTCTTTAGTCTGGTCCATCTTGTACACAGACAAACCCAGACTCCTCATTGTAGGCTCCACAGAAGTCCTTATGCCACTCTCATATGCCTTGCTTGCTGTTCCCCACTTAACTGAAAATAGATCTTTGTAAAAGATGTTTTTTTTAAAGATTTATTTTATTTATTTGAAAGACAGAGTTACAGAGAGAGGTAGAGACAGAGAGAGAGGTATTCCATCTGCTGGTTCACATGCCAGAATGCCACAACAGCCAGAGCTGTGCCGATCTGAAGGCAGGAGCGAGGAGCTTCCTCCGGGTCTCCCACATGGGTGCAGGGGCCCAAGGACTTGGACCATCTACTACTGCTATCCTAGGCCATAGCTGAAAGCTGGATGGAAGAGGAGCAGCCAGGGCTAGAACTGGTGCCCATATGGGATGTCAGGGCTTCAGACCAGGCCTTTAACATGTTGTGCCCAAGATGTTTTTCTAAAAAATGGACAGTGCACAAAAAACTTAATGTGTATGAGCAAAGTTGAAAAATGTGATTAGAGGAGTGATAATGTAAAAAATAAAATAAATAATAGCTTAAACATGAAAGAAAAATTGGAAATAGTCTAATATCATCTATAATGTATTTACCTTTATAATGTAATCTATACATCTATAATGTATTTACCTTTGTATGAACCACTTTAGGTTATATTCTCACCCAAGAGATTATGCTTGCATTAATATCTGTTTTTGTGACTTTCTTTTGCATTAAAAGGTATTTATTATTGTATGACCAAATTTCCAACAAAAATTTTGTTTATTTAGCAATCAAAATTACACAAAATTTGATTTTGATGGATTAATAGAAACTGTCTTTATCTCTCTCTCTCTCTCTCTCTCACACACACACACACATACACACAAAGAGATGGCCAGCCCAGATCTCCAAGATCTATCTAATTTTAAAGTTGTAGGATTCTATGGATAGTAAATCATCTGCTAACAAAGATTTTTTTTTCAGTTGTATTTTTCTAACTCCCCAGTTTATTTTGAAAAAAATTTTTTTCTGACATACAACTGGGTAAGTTTAGAATTAGTTATCTGAAGGACAGAAATGATCTATATTTGTTATTAACTTATTAAAAGCTAACAAAGAAATACTTACTAACATGCCAATACTTAAGCACACCAACACGATTGAATGTTTTAGATTATTTTCCCACCTAAACCAATTTGCATTTGGCATTTGGGTGACATGTGGGTATAAACACAGAAGTATTCAATTGACTACAAAGGGAGACAGCATTCAAGCAACTTTCTTCTGGATATAATTACATTTCAGAAACAAAGTTGCTCAAGTGGGAGGAAAGAAGCTGTGCACCTCAAGAAATAAACAAAAATCAACAAGTGTGAAAGATGCTGATTCCATTCTCCCAATATACAAGAGTGTACTCTGGGTATGTGAAGTAAAACTTTTCATAGGGCAGCTCCACCAAGGGGTGTGGGATGAGGGGAGGGCAGCTGGGAGGGTAGAGTGCACCTTCCACACCCGTACTTCTCTCAGAAGCCACTGCCTCCACGAAACACTTTTCTGCTCTGTTCTGTGGTGTTTGTTCCCATTTTTGTAATTGGGGCAAAGTGTAAGGCTCAACTAGTCTAAGAAGGCTTTAAGATCTTTATTTATTATTCTGCTTGTACAACTGATTTCCATCAATAATTATTTTTTAAGATAAACAGTCAACAGAAGACACATGTGAGGCCTGGGGAACAGCCCAGTATCTGAGTATGCAGCTGCTGGCAGAGACCCCCTAGGCCTAGTGGGCTTTCTCCAGGAGGGCCCTGCAGCACCACTCACACTGCTGGTATACAGCCTTGAAGCCTGCATCATTCCTATAATAGGGATCTTCAATAATGAGTTGTTTCTGTGGATCTTAGCTCTCAAGTAGTTCAATTTTAGCTTTGCAGTTTTTTAACATGATTACTTTTTCTATTCAAATCTCTCAGGTTGCTTTCATCCATACACAGTATGTAGTCCAAGGTGGCAAAGTCTTCCTTGGCGACCTGCCAGGCCATGTAGCTCATGGGCATGCCCTGCCTCCACATGTACTCTTGCCCACAGTAGTCAGGGAGGTTTCCTATCTCATAGGTGGGCGTGGCCGCACTACCTTCCAATTGTGTGAAACATTGTGATAAGTCACAAGTTTTCTGAAAACTGCTTCTGCAATGGGTGACCAGCAAATGTTACCCAGACACACAAACAGCACCGACTTGGATGCTGCCTGGGCCATCTTCCAGCACACATAGACAAAAGATTTTTGAAATAGCTTTCATTCCAATAGTGTATAGGATGCATGCAAAGAAATGAACCTAGAAAATGCTTTTTGTTAAGCCATCTGCACATTAATGTTTATTGCAGCTCAATTCACAATAGCTAAGACCTGGAACCAACCCAAATGCCCATCAACAGTAGACTGGATAAAGAAATTATGGGACATGTACTCCATAGAATACTATACAGCAGTAAGAAACAATGAAACCCAGTCATTTGCAACAAGATGGAGGAACCTGGAAAACATCATGCTGAGTGAATTAAGCCAGTCCCAAAGAGACAAATATCATTTGTTTTCCCTGATCGGCGACAACTGAGCACCAAAGGGGAAACCTGTTGAAGTGAAATGGACACTATAAGAAACAATGACCTGATCAGCTCTTGTCCTGGCTCTAGATGTACAATGTAATACTTTATCCTTTTTAGTATTTGTTGTTGTTGTTTTTGTTCTAGTACTAGTAGTTGAACTCTGTAATTAACACACAATTATTCTTAGGTGTTTAAATTTTAACTGAAAAGTGATCCCTGTTAAATTTCAGAGTGGAAAAAGAGAGGGAGGAGATGTACAATTTGGGACATGCACAATCGGACTTGCCGCAAATGATGGAGTTAGAAATGTGCCAGGGGATTCCAATACAATCCCATCAAGGTGGCATGTACCAATGCCATCTCACTAGTCCAAGTGATTAATTTCAGTTCACATTCGATGGCTCGGATAGGTCTAAGAATCAAAGGGATCACACAAACAAGACAAGTGTCTGCTAATACTAACTGATAGAATCAAAAAGGGAGAGAAAGATCCAACATGGGAAGTGGGATACACAGCAGACTCATAGGATGGCAGATGTCCTAAACAACACTCTGGCCTTAGAATCAGCCCTTAAGGCATTCGGATCTGGCAGAAGAGCCCATGAGAGTATTGTAGGCATGGAAAGCCAAGATACCATGGAAAAGAAAAAAAAAAGAAGAAGACCTAAATGAGAGATCTCTGTGAGTGAGATCCCAGTGGAAAGAACGGGGCCATCAAAGAAGGAAGTACCTTTCTCTGAAGGGAGGAGAGAACTTCCACTTTGACTATGACCCTATCGGAATAAGATCAAAGTCAGCGAACTCTAAAGGCTTCCATAGCCCTGGCAACTCATGACTAGAGCCTAGGGAGATTACTGACGCCATGAACAGGAGTGTCAAATTGTTAAGTCAGCAACAGGAGTCACTGTGTACTTACATCCCATGTGGGATTTGTCCTTAATGTGTTGTCCAATGTGCAGTGATGCTATAACTAGTACTGAAACAGTATTTTTACACTTTGTGTTTCTGCGTGGGTACAAACTGATGTGATCTTTACTAATTATATACTGAATCGATCTTCTGTATATAAAGAGAATTGGAAATGGAAAAAAAAAACCTGGTGTTAAATTGGAAATGGCATAGAAAATTAATTAATTTTTTTAAAAAAATATTATGTAGGATCTCTGTCTTTAATGTGCTGTACACTCTTATTTAATGCTATAACTAGTACTCCAACAGTATTTTTTTTCACTATGTGTTGCTATATGGCGGCAAACTGTTGAAATCGTTACCTAATATATACTAAACTGATCTTCTGTATATAAAGAGAATTGAAAATGAATCATGATGTGATTGGAAGGGGAGAGGGAGCGGGAAAGGGGAGGGTTGCGGGTGGGAGGGAAGTTTTGGGAGGGGGAAGCCATTGTAACCCATGAGCTGTACTTTGGAAATTTATATTCATTAAATAAAAGTTTAATTTAAAAAAAAAGAAAATGCCTTTTGTTGTTTTTAGTTTTATTCCAAGACTATGGTCTCTGTGATCAGAACAATAAGTCTTTTCCACCAATAAATAGATATGTGCCCTAGAATGAGTCACTTAACCTCTCTGAGTTTATTCCATCACTTATACATAGGATTAATAATATTTTAAAGATTTATTTATTTATTTATTATTTGAAAGTCAGAGTTACACAGAGATAGAAGAGGCAGAGAGAGAGAGAGGTCTTCCATCTGCAGGTTCACTCCTCAATTGGCCGCAATGGCCGGAGCTGTGCTGACATGAAGCCAGAAGCCAGGAGCTTCCTCTGGGTCTCCTATGCAGGTGCAGAGGCTCAGGGGCTTGGGCCATCATCTACTGCTTTCTCAGGTCAAAGCAGAGAGCTGGATTGGAAGTGGAGCAGCCGAGTCTCAAACTGGCACCCATATGGGATGCTAGCACTGCAGGTGGTGGCTTTACTCGCTATGCTGCAGTGCCAGCCCCTAGAATTAATAATAATAAATATCCTATCCTCCTCAAGAAAATATGAAAAATATGTACAACATATACTAAATTTCTTCACTAATAATCTTCTAAATAAAATTTACTTATCATTTTCTGAATAAGCATATACATTTAACAACTAAATCTTTCAAGAGTATGTTAATTCAAGTAGAAATAAATAAATGTGTACACTAATATCAGATGACTTCTTCCTGCTTTGGTTACTAATGAATGACCAAACTTGTTGCTGTAAATAAATGGTCACTAGGGTGTTTTTCAAACATATGTGTGGCTCAAGATTAGACTTCTTCCACTTTGTGGTCTCACCTGTCAGCCACAGCAACTATTTTTGATCATAGGCTTTTCAGTGACATCTAACTCTGCACAAAAGAGTCATCATCTTCATTGAGATGTAGAGACGTGTGACATACTTGCCACAAGCAATGTGCTTCTCTTTTTTTGGTTGTTTTCTTTTCCTAATCTCTTTAACATGCATCTGTGCTTTGGCAATTCTGAAAACATTCAGATCAACTCAATCATTAGAAAGGCATAGATCATTAGTTCCTCAAGTCTTTAAAGTTCTAATATGAAGATCAGCTGGTCACCTGTTCTTGACCTAACTTATTTAACCAATAAAAATGCTTTCAAAGAAAGTTTATTAAACAATAATGAATTGCCATTATTTTCAAGTCTAACTGAATTTTAAAAAGAAACACTAAAAGTGAACAGTTGGAATCCCTACCCAGGCTATCTCTGATGTTAATACATGATGACCCCACACCATCTGCCACTTTAGTTACTTACAGTCTTGATGTAGAATACATCACCAAGACCGTTATGAATATCGCTCAGTTGGATAGCTAAACTATCATTAACATTCCCTGTTTATGGACCACATACAGTATTGGAGTATACGAAGGGCTTTATCTATGCAGTCAATTGTCCTCCAACTTAGAAACAAACAGAGCCAGGTTCAAATCCCAATCAATCCTACTTCCTAGACTTACAAATCTAAACAGAATTAGTTGGATTTTCTGGGATAGACAGGTACAATAGTAACAATAATTAATAGTAAAAAATAAGAAGCGGGGCTGGAGTTGTGGCGCAGTAAGTAAAGCCACCACCTGTGATGCCATCATCCCTTATGGGCACCAGTTTGAGTCCTGGATGCTCCACTTTTGATCCAGCTCTCTGTCTGGGAAAGCAACAGAAGATGGCACAAGTCCTTGGTCCCTTGTACCTGGCTTCAGATCAGCACAGCTCCAGCCATTGCAGCCAACTGGGCAGTGAACCAGCAATGGAAGACCTCTCTCTCTGCCTCTCCTTTTTTCTCTGTGTAACTCTGGCTTTTAAATAAATAAGTCTTTAAAAAATGAGAGAAGAAAAGAAGGGAAATAAATTGGTAGTAAGTACTAAAAATAAAAGAACAAACAAACAGAAGAAACAGCATCATGCACTGTGGTGTAGCACTTGGGACACCCACATCCCTTACCAGAGTACCTGAGGTGGGACCAGAGTCCCATCTCTACTTCCACTCCAGCTTCCTGCTAATGTGGATGATTGTTCAAGTCCTCAGGTCTCTGCCACCCACATGGGAGACCCAGATGGAGTTCCTGGCTCCAGGCTTTGTGAGCATTTGGAGAGTGAACCAGTGGATGGAAGATCTCTTTCTCTCCCTGTCTCTGTCTCTTTCTCTGTCACTCTTCTTTCCCAATAAAAAAAATACATAAATCTTTAAAAAATAAAATTAAATGGAAATAACAGAGATTAAACACATAGACATGTTCATGTAAAGTCCCTCTGATAATACAACAGTGAGAACAAAAGGAGTTAAGAGGTGAGTCTTGTGTATTTGAGAGAGAGAATTGCATAAAGAATGAAGAGCAAATACAACCTACCAAGAGGGGTCGACAGCAGAGGAGGGATATTGCCAAAGTATGAAGCAACTCTGGGAATCCGGGTGCTGAAGGAATGGGTTGGGTAGACCCTGAAAGGTAGCACCCAGGGCAGAAATCCCGACTCCAGCATGATGCAGGAGCAGCAGAGGCCAGGGCACACTTGTGTGGAGTCTTGAGGCAATGGTCTTAGGGCCTCAGAAGCCTCCTCTCCTTAAGCCATTGGAAGGCAGGGAAACAGCTGGAGGACTGGACTCAAAACACTTGCAATCAGAAATGCAGAGATTTTTAGCGGTGACCTGCCTGTCCCAACAACTGAGTTCTTGAGAGAACCGAGAATCACCAGGCCAAAGGCATTTCCCAACTTCCAGGAGCCTGAGAGAGTCTCCAGTATGGAGAGACACCAGCATGGACAGGGATTGACAACCTAGGGTTGAGTAGTCTCTCCACACACAATTCTGAGAACACCTGCAGAACAACCAGAAATTCTGAAATTAAGTAAGAGGAGATGAGAAATTTTAACTTCTGAATACATGAGTTAATAAAGTTTCTATTCCCTCAACTATTGAGAGTTATATAATACATACATACATTTATATAGATACAAATATGATGATGGGATCTTCAAAAAGTTCCTTGGAAATGTATACTATAAAAAACTATAAATGAATTTCAAAATAGTTTTTCACCAAAATAAACTTATGCTTTAATTCTATTTTCCATGAACTTTTTGAGGTATCCTCATGGATTTGGTATTGAATGTATATGTTGCTTGCCAAGATATCTTTCTTTTTGGGACTGTTGTTGTTTGATATATGATTAGTCTTATGCAGCTCTTTCTTGGGACATGCTAGGTAAATAATATTAAACTGTAATTAAATAAATAACAGTTGAGAAAATGCTATGAGAAATAGAAAGCGTCTCTCATGGGCGCATAGAACAAGAGTGTCTAACCTAGTCTGGAAGATCAGGGAATGCATCTGAGTTTTGTTCCTGAGTGAGGGAGCCTCAAAGCAAGCCTATTGAGTAGAATTCATCACAGCCATTTTACAGGTGACGAGAAAAGGTGATGGTGTTTGCCTGTGGGGAACAGCAGGCATTAGGGCCCTGAAGAGTGTCTAGCACTTCATTTACTCTTATCTGTAATTGTTGACTCTTCTTAAAGAGAATGTATTACTTCTGTTTATTTACTTGTGTAATACAAAATTCATTTTAAGATTTGTTTATTTGGGCCGGCGCCGTGGCTCAACAGGCTAATCCTCCGCCTCGCGGCGCCGGCACACCGGGTTCTAGTCCCGGTCGGGGCACCGATCCTGTCCCGGTTGCCCCTCTTCCAGGCCAGCTCTCTGCTGTGGCCAGGGAGTGCAGTGGAGGATGGCCCAAGTGCTTGGGCTCTGCACCCCATGGGAGACCAGGAGAAGCACCTGGCTCCTGCCATCGGAACAGCGCCGTGCGCCGGCCGCAGCGCGCTACCGCGGCGGCCATTGGAGGGTGAACCAATGGCAAAAAGGAAGACCTTTCTCTCTGTCTCTCTCTCACTGTCCACTCTGCCTGTCAAAAATAAAAAAAAAGATTTGTTTATTTGAAAGGCAGTTACAGAGAGGCAGAGAGAGAGCAAGAGCGAGAGCGAGAGAGAGGTCTTTCATCTGCTGGTTCACTCCCCATCTGCTGGTTCACTCCCCAAATGGCCACAACAGCTGGAGCTCTGTCAATATGGTGTGCTAGCACTGTAAGCAACAGCCTCATCTGCTATGCCACAGTGCTGGCCCCCACAAAATTAATTTTTATACAAGTGTAAGTAACTTGTGCTGGAGATCACCCAGCAAATGAGTGCTAATACTAGGATTTCAACTTGAGTCTGTAAAACTCCAGTGCTTTTAACCAAAATGCTCTGAAAATATCTAAATTCCCCATAATAAGACCATGGGCATGTAAGTCATAGTATAAATTGTAATAGTACAAATGCTTTTTGTAATTAATATAAATAGGATATCTGTACTGGAATGCTACTATCTGGAAAACCTAAAATAAATTCTATAGTGCTGAAGTTTCATTTTCTTTACAACACAATAAAAACATTACAAATGAAAAAAATATGATCTGAGTTGTTTTAATTCAGGGTCTGAATCTCAAATCGTTTGATGTGTAGAGTAGGTCTCCAATAGATCTGCTCACATTTGGGACCTAAACACTGCTAAAGGGCAAGTACTCAGTACTCTTCTTCCTACAAATGAGAAATTCATAGAAAAATCCAATGAAAATGTAAGTTTATTGGGGCTGGCACTGTGGTGCAGTTGGTTAAGCCATGAGCTGCACTGCCAGCATCCCATTTGGGTTCCAGTTTTGGGCTGTCTCTGATACAGCTCCCTGCTAATGTGCCTGGGAAAGCAATGGAAGATGGCCCATAGTCCTTGGGCCTCTGTACTCACATGGGAAATCCAGAAGAAGCTCCTGGTTCCTATCTTTGGTCTGGCCCCAATCCCAGAGGATGGAAGATTACATACATATCCATGTATATATTACAAATTACAGTTCATATCTATTCCACTGCCTCTCAGGCACATTGGTAAGAAGATGGATAGAATCGGCACTTCAATATGTGCTGCAGGAGTCCCAAGCAGATGTTTGTATCTAACCCTAAATTTATCTTTTTGTTAGGATTTATTTATTTATTTGAAAGGCAGAGTTAGAGAGAGGCAGAGGTAGAGAGAGAGACAGAGGTCTTCCATCTGCTGGTTCACTTCCTAGATGGCTGCAATGGCCAGAGCTGTGCTGATCTGAAGTCAGGAGCCAGGAGCTTCTTCTGGGTCTCCCACGTGGCTGCAGGGGCCCAAGGACTTGGACCATCTTCTGCTGCTTTCCCAAGCCACAGCAAAGAGCTGGATTGGAAGTGGAGCAGCTGGGACTCGAACCAGCACCCTTATGGGATGCCAGGACAGCAGTTTTACCCCGGTAAAGATACTACACCACAGTGCCAGGCCCAATTTATCTTTTAATTCCATTTTTCTTAAAAGTGCTTGAGGTACATACAAATATTCATCCTCTGTTCTACAGAAAGCTGCTACATTCTGCTGATTACATGTTTAGCAGATTGGTAAGACAGGCAAACAGGGCCTGATGGCTGGAGCTGGCCTCGCCTCAACAAAAGGCCACAGCGCAGTCCACGCTCCCCAATGTCCCTCCGACCTCTCCACACAACCTGGGGAGAGGCGGACTGCGTGCACGGAGGCAGAGAGGAGGCTCTGGAGGGAGCCGAGGCCGCTGGTGCAGGGCCGGGGCCTGTCGCCCGTGTCCGGAGCCGGGCCAGCCCTCAGCGGTGGGGTCTGCGGATGGAAGAGCTCACTGAGGGAAGTCCAGGTCCCTCTGTAGCTGGTTCTGGCAGGACCCATCCGCCCACGGCCCCTTCTGGGAAACCTGGCCCCACACACTCACCACTTCCCGCTCACAGCTCTCACGGTCTCTGGCTTCCCCTTCCCAGAGAGGAGAAGGCTGAGCCGCCACAGGGACGCTCTGCCCACTGTAGGCGGGACGCGACTAGGACACAGGGATCTCCCGAGATGATGAAGTGCCCCACCACCCTTACCAGGGCCCCTGATTGGACAGCTGCAATGCCAATGGGTGTGAGGGGCATCACAAAGGCCATAGCCAATCAGCACGCTCTCTGGCGCAGTGGGCGTGGGGAGGTTGTTGCCTGGCGACAGGAGTGCTGGCCGGGTTTGGGGTCTGAGGCCGCCCAGGTCCTGATTTCCGGGCGGGGTCGCTGTGGCCTCCGTGTTCCTCGGGGCTCTGGGGACCTCTAGAGTTGTTGCTGCAGGAGCCGCTCCAGGTGAGTCACCGCCAACTGCGGATCATCGACTTCTGGTCTTCGTGTTTCTTCATATCCGAACGATTTCTCTTGTGGGAAGTTTCTGTGATGTTCGTTTGACCCATGTTTAAAGATACTGCGTGGTTAATCCTCTTGGTCCATTTCTCTTGTAGATACGTGTTTTCTAGTCTGTCTTTCGTCTTTTTACTATTTCCTATGTGTTTCTTGCTGTTAGCAATGACATTAAAAAAGATTATTTGAAAGGCAGAGTTAGAGAGAGAGATCGAGAGAGGGAGGGAGGAAGAGAGAGAGGCCTTCTATCTGGAGAGAGAGAGAGAGAGAGAGAGAGAGAGAGAGAGAGAGAGAGGCCTTCTATCCGCTGGTTCACTCCCCAGATGGCCGCAATGGCCAGAGTTGCACAAATCCGAAGCCAGGAACCAGGAGCTTCTCCCGGGTCTCCCACGCGGGTGCAGGGGCCCAAGGACTTGGGCCATCTTCCACAGCTTTTCCAGGCCACATCAGAGTGCTGGATCTCAAGTGGAACAGCCGGGACTCGAACCGGCCTCCATATGGGATGCCCAGTCTCGTTATCCTCCCTTGTCAGTTGTATGTAGTTCGGGATGACACTGGATTGTCTGTATGTAATGGTGTCATCTGGGTACATTGACAGTTCCTCGTTTATTTAGGGTTGATGCTTGTTGTTTGTTTTTGTTGTTTGATTTCCCTGTTAAGAGAGATGGTGGGAGAAGGAAGACATGGCTGGGTCTGTTCCAAGGGAAAAGCTTTCAGTGATCCTGTGTTAAGTAGTTTGTTGTAGGTCTATTTTGGACTATCTCGATCACATACAGGAAATTACTTTTTTTTTTTTTTTGTAATCTTGCCAGAGGTTGATTTTTTTTTCTTCTGGATACTGAATTTTGTTAAATGCTTTAATACTTAATCTGAATGAACATGTAATTACTTCACATTTTCAACCTACCTGGATGATTTACAGGGTTTGTTTGACAATGTGGAATGCTCTTCACTTTTTAGTGTGGCTTGCTTGTTATTGACCTATGCTATTTTCCTATGTGGTTGAATTCATATTTTGCTCAGGATATCACCTGTTTATGAAACAGATGCTCATTAATTTCATAACCTGGTATTGTTTGCATCATATATACAACACTGGCTTCCCAAAAGTAATTTAAATATATTCTCTGTTTATTTCCACTTAGAATGAGTTTGGGAAATTTAAATTTATTTATTTTTCTTAAAAGTTTAGAATATTCCATATGTTTGGGCCCAAAACGTTGCTTGTGGAACTTTTGTCGCGGTTGATTTGGCTTTTCAAAAATTCGATCAACTTATTAAATTATGTAGACTTTTTTCAGTTTCATGCTGTATTTGTGTTTTGGGAGACTGATTTTCAAAATGTAACAGATTTTGAACTCTGGAGTCATTTTTACTTCTAAGAATTTCACAATATCCTCTTAGTATTTTGGTAAGTTCTGTATGTTCTATAAAGAATGGCCCTATTTTAATTTCCAGAAATTGGTTATTGGCTTGTTAATTTTCTTAACTTTTATTTGTTTTTATTTATTTTTACTTTGTTCTTGACAGGCAGAGTTACACAATGAGAGAGAGAGAGGGAGAGACAGAGAGAAAGGTCTTCCTTTTTCCATTGGTTCACCCCCCAAATGGCTGCCATGGCTGGCATGCTGTGCCAATCTGAAGCCAGGAGCCAGGTGCTTCCTCCTGGTCTCCCATGCAGGTTCAGGGCCCAAGGACCTGGGCCATCTTCCACTGCCCTTTTGGGACACAGCAGATATCTGGACTGGAAGAGGAGCAACTGGGACAGAATCTGGCGCCCCAACCAGGACTAGAACCTAGGGTGCCAGCAACGCAGTCAGAGGATTAGCCTACTGAGCCATGGCGCCAGCCTAATTTTCTTAACTTTTTTTTTCTTTTTTTCTTTTTAACAGGCAGAGTGGACAGTGAGAGAGAGACAGAGAAAGGTCTTCCTTTTTGCCATTGGTTCACCCTCCAATGGCCGCCGCGACTGGCGTGCTGCAGCTGGCGCACCGCGCTGATCTGAAGGCGGGAGCCAGGTGCTTCTCCTGGTCTCCCATGGGGTGCAGGGCCCAAGCACTTGGGCCATCCTCCACTGCACTCCCTGGCCACAGCAGAGAGCTGGCCTGGAAGAGGGGCAACTGGGACAGAATCGGTGCCCCAACCGGGACTAGAACCCGGTGTGCCGGCACCGCAAGGTGGAGGATTAGCCTATTGAGCCGCAGCGCCGGCCCTAATTTTCTTAACTTTTAAAATATGGTTTTGCTTACATGTTTCTGTAGTACTTTTGTGACTAGAAACATTTCATTGATGTCTGTTGCATCTGTGTCCTGCCTTTATTTAGGTATTGTTTCAGCATTTTTCATCTGTAATTCTTGAGAAGGTAGCTGAGATTTCTGTGTCCTAACATATTCACTTAAGGATTTCCTTTTTCTCCAAGCACTGTGTCCATATCCCCTTAATTTTCTCATATATTTGCAAACCCTGTAAGTGTAGACCCTGTCTACCCTCATGTCCCCATCCCCATGAGCCTGCAACCATACCAGGCTTCATGTATCTCTTTTCCTGTGCCTTAAACCCCATGTGTTTTCTGCAGTGTTACTCTCCATAGAGCTGTGACCTTTCCTCATTGTTGTATGTTGTCATTTATAAAATCTCTGTACTCCATGTCAGCCCTGGAAAGTCCTATTCCTTGTGCCTTCATGAGTCTCCAGCCCCTGCGTCTCCAGCACCTCTTTTTAAAGGATTTTTTAAATTTTTTTATTTATTTTTATTTTTTATTATTTTTTTTATTTTTCAAATAAATCCTTTAAAAGGATTTACATAGAGGGAGAGACAGAGGCATAGAGAGACAGAGCTTTCATCCGTTGGCTCACTCCTCAGTTGGCTGCAATGGCCAGGGTCAGGCCATTCTGAAGCCAGGAGCCAGGAATTTGGAGCTTTTTGTGGTCTCCCATGTGGGTGGCAGAGGGCAAAACACTAGGGCCATCTTCCACTGCTTTTCTAGGTTGTTAGCAGGGAGCTGGATCTGAACAGGAGCAGCCAGCATATGAACCAGCACCCATATGGGATGACAGCATCGTAGGCAGTGGTGTAACCCACTGCACCACTATTCCAGCCCCTCCATCACATCTTTCCTTGAGTGTCCATCTGAGCCTGCATCTGGAGCCAATTGTCCTCCAGCCCCTCTGCATGAAGCTGTGATCTCCCATCAATTATCTGCATCCCTTCTCCAGTTTATTTTCTGCTACCCTGGAGTGACTTTATTGCCTGTGCCTCCAGCTCATGGCAGCCTTTAGATACCTCTCTGCCCTTTGCTTGAAGTCATTGTCTTCTTAGGCTTCCAGAACCCCTATGACTGCAGCCTGGACTTTTCTCTTGTGTCTCCATGCTAAATGCCTGCACCCTCAGCATCTCATACGTCTTCATCTCCTGTTCTCTTCCCAGGGTCTCGACCCACTTTGAAGGTTTGGTTATGTGGTTAATATTGAGGAGCAACTTGGTTTTATATGAGTTTTAGCTTTTGTGAATATAAATATTTTCATGTCAGCTTTTATCAAGGCATACATTTTTCACACCAGCTGTGTAAATATATTAGAATGTGTATGGTGTATGACATATTGTTGGATTTCTAGTAACATGTCAAGATGTCTGATAAAGCATCTCTCCCAGTATGCATTCTCACTAGTATTGAATGTGATGTTCTGCTACTCCATCCTTGCAAAGCATTTGTAATGTGTATTTTTAAGTATAACCATCCTGATACACAGTGTACCCATATTTTTGCTGTCTAAATATACTCTTCTTTCATGTACAGTACATTTATTTTCTATGAATTCCCTAATATTCAGAATACTTTGCTTATTTTGATATATTATATGTGTGTCTCTACTTATATATTCTGTCAGTATTTTTCTTTTTTATTAGATTGATTTATTTATTAGAAAGAGAGAGAGACATAGTGAGACAGAGAGATCTTTCATTGCTGGTTCACTCCACAAATGACCACAATGGCTGGTTCTGTGCCAGACTGTAGCCAGAAGCCTGGAACTCCATCTGGGTCTCTCATGTGGATGAGAGGGGCTGAAGCACTTGGGTCACCTTCTGCTGCTTCCCCAGGCACATTAGCAGGGAGCTGGATGGGATGTGGAGTTGAAGTAGTGCTCATATGGGAAGCCAGTGTCACAGGGCATGGCTTAAGCTGCTGTGTGACAATACCAACCACTGTTTTGTCTTTGATAATAGGCATTCTAACTGAAGTAACTTGGTATCTAATGGTGGTTTTGATTTGTATTTCCCTGTACTTGTTGGCCATTTGTATGCCTTTCTTTGACAAATGTGCATTTAGATCTAATGCCGGTTTTAAAATATGTTCATTTTTCATTGAGTTTTTAAAATGTCTTAAATTTATGAACATATTCTAATTATTCATCCTTTACTAGTTGTATAGTCTCTAAATATTTTCTCCAATTTCAGATTTCCTCTTTGCTATGTTGATTGTTTGCTGTGCAGAAGTTTTTTAATTTGATAAAATTCCATTTGACTATTTTTGCTTTTTTCTTCTAGTGCTTTGGTGTCTTATGCTCCAAATGCTTACCCATTCCAAGGTCCTGAAGCATTTTTCTCCTAATAGTTACAGGTCTTACATTTAAGTCTTTAAATCATTTTGAATTGAGTTTAAAATTATTTATTTGAGGGGGGCTGGCATCATGGTGCAATAGGCTAATTCAACGCCTGCGGCACCAGCACCCAGTATGGACACTAGTTCGAGTCCTGGCTGCTCCTCTTCCAATCCAGCTCTCTGCTATGGCCTGAGAAAGCAGTAGAAGATGGCCCAATTCCTTGGGCCCCTGCACCCACATGGAAGAATGGGAAGAAGCTCCTGGCTCCTGGATTCAGATTGACACAGCTCAGTCTGTTGTGGCCATTTGGGGAGTGAACCAATGGAAGGAAGACCTCTCTCTCTGTCTCTCCATCTCTCCATCTCACTGTCTGTAACTCTACCTCTCAAACATAAATAAAAATAAAAATCTGTAAAAAAACACATTTATTTGAGAGCATATAGACAAAAAGAGCCAGAGAGAGCTCTCATGTTGATTGACTCCACAAATTCCTACAGAAACCAGTATTGTAGAAACCAATCCAGCTCTCTCACATGGTGGAAGGAACCCAGTACTTGAGTTATCCCTAATCCCTCCCAGCATCTGCATTAGCAGGAAACTAGAGTCAGAAGTCAGAGCTGGGTATCTACTAGGTACTTTCATATGAGATTCTAGCATCTTAACTGACATCTTAATGGCTAGGGTAAGTGAACACCTCTGAGTTCATTTCTTCGAACATGATGAGTGATAAAGTTCAAAGCTGCATGTCAATATTCAATATTCAAAGCAACATTTATTGAAAAGATTGCCCTTTCTACAGTGAATATTCTTAGCACTTTTGTTGAAGATCAGATAACTGTAGATGTTTCTCTAAATTTTTTATTAATATAAAGAGAACAGATTTCAGCCAGTGCCACGGCTCAATAGGCTAATCCTTCACCTTGCAGCACTGGCACACCGGGTTCTAGTCCAGGTCAGGGCACCGGATTCTGTCCAGGTTGCCCCTCTTCCAGGCCAGCTCTCTGCTGTGGCCCGGGAGTGCAGTGGAGGATGGCGCAAGTGCTTGGGCCCTGCACCCCATGGGAGACCAGGAGAAGCACCCGGCTCCTGCCTTTGGATCAGCGAGATGCGCCAGCCACAGCGCACCTGCCACGGTGGCCATTGGAGGGTGAACCAATGGCAAAAGGAAGACCTTTCTCTCTGTCTCTCTCTCACTGTCCACTCTGCCTGTCCAAAAAAAAAAAAGATAAAAACAGAGAACAGATTTCATGTATTTCATACATACAATGATAAGAAGATATCCCCCACTCTCTCCACCAATCCCCCTTCACCCTTCCTTTTTCTCTTTAATTTTTGCAAAAACATAAATTCAAAAAAACATAATTTCACAATTTTCTTTTTAATCTCAAGTTTAGTGCACCACTAACCATGATATTCAACAAATAAAAAGTCCAAAACCACAGCTTCACTAGAGTACACACAGTTTCACTAGAGTGTACAATAATCAAATCATGAGTCCATTTCATTCTTATATATTTTTGTATCCTATATTAATCAGAACATATCAGGGAGGAAATGACATCTTTCTTGAATTGCTCATTTCAATAAGCATAATGGTTTCCAGTTGCATCCATTTATTACATGGACAGGATTTCATTATTTTTTATGACTGAGCAGTATTCCATACTACTCATTTTCTTTATCCAGACATCAGTTAATGGGAATCTGGCTTGATTACTTATCTTAATTATCATAAATTGAGCTGGAGTAAACATGGGGGTTACAAATAACTCTTTCAAAGCCTGATTTCATCTTGTTTGGGTAAATTCCCAGGACTTGGATGGCTGCATCATGTAGTAGATCTATTTTCAGATTTCTGAGGAATATCCTTACTGTCTTCCATAATGGTTGTACTGCTTTACATTCCCAACAATAGCATATAAAGGTACCTTTTGCCCTGCATCCATACCAGCATTTATTATTTTTTTGATTTTTGCATGATAGACATTCTAGCTGGGATGAGATGAAACTTTATGGTTTTCTTTGCATTTCCCTGATGGTTAGTGATGCTGAGCATGTTTTCATGTGTCTGTAGGCCATTTGTATTGATTGCATCCTTTGAAAAATTTCTGTTCATGTCCTTTGCCCATTTCTTAACTGCATTATTTTGTTGCAGTTGAGTCTCTTGAGATCTTTAATAAACATCAGATATTAACCTTTTATCAGTTATATACTTTGCAAATATTTTCTACCATTCTTCACTTTGCTGTTTCCTTTGCAGCACAAAAGCTTCTTAGCTTGATGTAATCCCTTTTGTCTCTTTCTACTTTCATTGCATGTGCTTCTGGGGTCTTTTCCAAGAAGTCTTTCCTATGCCAATGTCTTGCAGAGTTTGCCCAATGTTTTCCTCTAGTAATTTGTTGATATCAGGTCATAGATTTATATTCATGATCAGTTGTGAGTGGATTTTTATATGGGGTGTAAGTACAGGTTTTGTTTCATACGTCTGCATGTTGAGATACAGTTTTCCCAACACTATTTGTTGAAGAGACTGTCCTTTCTCCAGGGATTGATTTTAGCTCGTTTGTCAAAGACTAGTTGATTGTAGCTGCATGGATTAATTTCTTTGGTTATATTTTGTTTCATTGGTATACATGTCTTTTTTGTTCCAGTCCCAGGCTGTTTTGTTTGTAACTGCCCTGTAGTATGTCTTGAAATCTGGTATTTTGATACTTCCAACTTTTTGTTGTTTAACATTGTTTTAGTTATTTGGGGGTCTCTTATGTTTCTATAGAAATTTTAGCATTCTTTTTTCTAGATCTGAGAAGAATGTTTTTGGAGCTTTGATTGGGATCTCACTGAATCTATAAATCACTTTGAGATTTATGAACATTTTGATGATAGTAATTTTTCCCATGCACAAACATGAAATATTTTTCCATTTTTTGTGTGTTTTTCTATTTCTTCCTTTAATGTTTTGTAATTTCCATTTTGGAGATCTTTCACATTCTTAGTTAAATGTATTCCAAGGTATTTAATTTTTTAGTAGGTATTGTGATTGGAATTGTCATTACAAGTTCTCAGCCTGGGCCCATCAAATACAAATATATTTATCTTATCCAATTCCCAAAGAATTCAAAGTTCATTTTTGTACATTATGAAAATTGTAAAAGGAGTTATTAATTATCCATCTCAGATAATAATTCCTGACAGATCATTCATAGATAGATATAATTATAGATATGGATGTTAATTATAAGTGTAGATGTTGATGAATCTACCATAGTTACTGTGGTATTTTTGGTTAAATTTTAAGTCATTCCTGATTACAAACTGATAAGTATCATAACATTTGTGGCAGTGTAGTATGTTCATAACTTACATTCCTACTCTCTCTGTTCTGAATGATTCAAGCTGGACATGGAAGGAAGTAAAAATGTAAGCTTCCTAGCCCACAGAGTTGTTAGTCTTAATGCTTAGCAACAAAGATTCCTTTCCATTGCCCTAGTACATTACGTTGCATCCTTACCTGGTCACTTACAGAGCACAGGTTTTTTGCTAAATTTACAGTATAAAAGAGGGCAGACAAGAACTCATGTTCTCTTGTAGGCATCCTAGAAAAATCCTAAATACAGAAAGGGGGGGTGGTAGCTCATTGCCTCTTTCCAATATGTCTGTTCGTGTAAGTCATTCATAAATCCCACATAGAGGAACAAGCGATCAGGGGTCAGGAGCAGTGCTCTAATGTTTAGGCATTTTACTTTGTGGAGGGGGTTGTATCCTTGTCAGTCTAAATTCAAAAAAGATACTCTGTCCCAGAAAAACAAGAAGACTAGGAACCTCAGTGTACCCAAATTGTTTCTTTTAATTTTAAAGACTCTTGTGTCCAGCTGCAGTCACTATGTTAAAAGGAATATTTAGAAGAATGTGAACATTTTGAATGTTGAGTGAGGAGTTGCTCTCCTGTGACATGGGTTTGAATCTACTGTAAGAACAATATGCATGAGTGCTTTCTTATAGAATATTTCTGCAGTGGTTTCTGTGTTCTTACAGATTCCAATTTTGTAAAATGATGCCAAATTATTATATTTACTTGGTTACTCAAGAGACACAGTCAAGTATTTTTCTTTTAATTGAAGAAACAAATTGTAAATGTTTGGGAAGCAATTAATTCTGGTATGTGGTAATTTTCAGTAACCAGGAAGGATGGTTAAAATATATATGCATATATATATATACAAATTTAAAATGCAAGCCAAGAAGTGAAAAATGTTGTTGCTTTAAAAATGAACATTTTAAATTCTCTCCTTAAAATATATTTTGCTTTATACACTCTCAGTTCTTATTCTCAAGACGTTAAAGTGAATCACATTTTTATTGGGAAGCAAAGAAACATGTTTCATTTAAAAATATTAAAAACATATAATTTTTAATTTTTCTGAACAGTTTGTAATAGTTGAATTTGTATTTTTAGGCATAAATATGTTTTCTTCTTGATGTATTATGACAGATATATGTTTTTAAACTTATATTTAATAAATATAAATTTCCATAGTACAGCTTTTGGATTATAATGGCTTTCCCCCCCCATAACTTCCATCGCACCTGCAACCCTCCCATCTCCTGCTCCCTCTCCCATTCCATTCACATCAAGATTCATTTTCAATTATATTTATATACAGAAGATCAATTTAGTATATACTGAGTAAAGATTTCAGCAGTTTGCACCCACACAGAAACACAAGTTGTGAAATACTGTTTGAGTACTAGTTATAGCATTAATTCACATTGTACAACACATTAGGGACAGAGATCGTACATGGGGAGTAAGTGCACAGTGACTCCTGTTGTTGACTTAACAATTGACACTATTGATTATGGCATCAGTAATCACCCTAGGCTCTTGCCGTGAGTTGCCAAGGCTATGGAAGTGTTTTGAGTTCGCCAACTCTGATCTTATTTAGACAAAGTCATAGTCAAAGTGGAAGTTCTCTCCTCCCTTCAGAGAAAAGTACCTCCTTCTTTGATGGCCCATTCTTTCCACTGGGATCTCACTTGCAGAGATCTTTTATTTAGTTGTTGTTGTTGTTGTTGTTGTTGTTTTTGCCAGAGTGTCTTGGCTTTCCATGCCTGAAATACTCTCATGGGCTCTTGAGCCAGATCCAAATGCCTTAAGGGCTGATTCTGAGGCCAGAGTACTGTTAAGGACATCTGCCAATCTATGAGTCTGCTGTGTATCCTGCTTCCCATGTTGGATCATTCTCTCCTTTTTAATTCTATCAGTTAGTATTTGCAGACACTAGTCTTGTTTATGTGATCCCTTTGCCTCTTAATCCTATCATTATGATCAATTGTGAACTGAAACTGATCACTTTGACTAGTGAGATGGCATTGGTACTTGCCACCTTGATGGGATTGTATTGGAATCCCCTGGCACATTTCTAACTCGACCATTTGGGACAAGTCCAATTGAGCTTGTCTCAAACTGTACATCTCCTCCCTCTCTTATTCCCACTCTTATATTTAACAGGGATCACTTTTCTGACAGGTATATTATTTTAAATGTAGTGGAATATATGAGATAAATGATCCAAAATATTTGTTTTCATTAGATCAAACTTGCCCATGGGGTATCTAAACACTATTTACATTCTCTGCAAGAAAAGTAAAGGACATTTTGTCCCTAGATTTCAAATCACAATGAGATAGTCCAATTTACTTTTGGTTCTCAGTGATGTATTTTTGTGTTTTATAACATCAAGCATTCATGAAAAATAGGTTTTTATTCAAAAGTTCACATTTGTACCACACTTTTTTTTTCTTTAGCTCTGTAGGTCTAAAATTTTTCTAAAGGACAATCTTTCTATAATACAAGTTCATATGTGTTGCCTGCTGTAATCAATTTCTTTTTTTAAAAGATTTATTTTTATTTATTTGAAAGAGTTACATAGAAAGGTAGAGACAGAGAGAAAGCTCTTCCATCCACTGGTTCACTTCCCAGTTGGCTGCAACAGCTGATCTGAAGCCAGGAGATTCTTCCAGATCTCCCACATGGGTGCAGGGGCCCAAGGATGTCAGCCATCCTCTGATGCTTTCCCAGGTGCATTAGCAGGGAGCCAGATCAGAAGTGGAGCACCTGGGACTCAAACCAGCACCCATATGGGGTGCAGGCACCACAGACTGTTGCTTTAACCTACTGTGCCACAGCGCTGGCCCTTGTAATCAATTTCTTTTTTTTAAACTTTTATTTAATGAATATAAATTTCCAAAGTACAGCTTATGGGTTACAATGGCTTCCCCCCTCCCATAACTTCCCTCCCACCCGCAACCCTCCCCTTTCCCGCTCCCTTTCCCCTTCCATTCACATAAAGATTCATTTTCAATTCTGAAACAGTATTTTTATACTTGTAATCAATTTCTAATGTGTACACACTGACAAGAAGAATTACCCAAAGTACACTCATCTAATAAGGCATATCTTTGCTAAATTTAAAGACAATGGATTTACCTGCTACGCCACAATGCCAGCCCCAAGTATTTGGTTTGGAGCAATACTCATCTGCAGTTTCCATAGATTTTATCAGAAAGTATCATTTGATAGTAAATCCTTTTAGTAGATATATGAAATAGATCAAACATTGAATTTGTGAAAAAATGGCTTTCATTCAGATCATGCCAAGTCAAAGGCTTTGTCATTTCATGATTATATATCCTTGGGCAAACTTGTTACTTACCTCTTCATGCCTCAGTTCCATTTTCTTTAAAGTTAAGATAACAGGAGCTATCTCTACTTTTCTGGAAACATAAAATGCTGGAAACATCACCTGGTATAAAATAAATGTTAGCAATTATTATCTACTCACATTTTCCTAACTAAAGATATTTAAATGTCTGTGACTTTATGCTTAATGTTGTAGTGTACACATTTAGATACAACTCAAAATTTATTTGAAATTACATACATTCAGTTTTTTAAAACTTCATATTTTGCTAGACATGGTAACTCAAACTAGATTCAATTCCATTAATATGATGAGTGAGACATTTCTTATGTAATTCCCTAGATAGTGTAACTTAGTCCCATGTTTGTGCTTTTTGATGGTACCTGCATCTGTTTTCAAAACAGTAACCAAGCTGTATCATTTTTGGTCAAAAATAAATCACTAGATTAAATTGGAATTTAAAGAAAAGGACTATTCTCTGGCAGCAATCTTAAACTAGTACGTTGATGCACTTTGGTAAATGGATTGGAGACTTGCTGATTGTGTATGTGTATTTGTGAATATATGTGTGGTGCATGTGTGTGTGTGCGTATGTGCATGACCAGTTTAAAGCTACAATAAAATTGTAGCATTATCTAAAGAAATAATTCTAGAAAATCATAGTTTGTAGTAATTTTTGCTCTCTGGAGTTTATAATGTTTAGATGATGCCTAAAAAGTCTCTGTGAATTTTTTTCAGAATTCTAGTAACATACAACACTGAAATTCATACAGAAGAGGAAAATAGTTGAGTTCAAAGATATCATTAGACTACAGAACCAATCAGCCATAATTCAGGCCCCAAAATTAAGCTACTTATATGAGAAAATTTAAGAGTTGAATTGATGTCACATATTGTTTGCAAACAAATGTATCTTTTTAAAAAGATTTATTTATTTATTTGAAAGAGTTACATACAGAGAGAAGAAGAGACAGAGAGAGAGAGAGGTCTTCCATCTGCTGGTTCACTCTCCAATTGGCTGCAAGGGCCCGAGCTGTGCCAATCCAAATCCAGGATCCAGGAGCTTCTTCTGAATCTCCCACATGGGTACTGGGGCCCAGGGATGTGGGCCATCTTTCACTGCTTTCCCAGGCCATAGCAGAGAGCTGGATTGGAAGTGGAGCAGCAGGGACTTGAACCGGCATCCATATGGGATGCCAGCACTGCCAAGCTTCAGCTTTACCTGCTATGCCACAGCACTGACCCCAAATGCATCTTAATATAACTGTGTTTGATAAACACATAACATTAGTGTTGAAAGAATAAATCATTTAAACTTCAATGAAGGCAATTTGTCATTAGGTAACAAAACCATGAAATACTATTCAGTTGATTTCTAATCTAGACATTTTTCATGAAGACATTTTAGACAAAATTATATTGATGTCAAAGTATTCACAATAGAATTATTCCCAATAGTGCAAACATATGGTAATCATTTATATTAGATGATTGCTTGATAAATTCATTCATGAGTTGAAAGTAGTCTAGCATTTAATAAATCCTTTTGAAATTAATTGCATTAGTTCAGGATATGCTTTGAATATAGAGTTTATAAAAAGTGTAGGGCAATAATGTATACTGACAATCACTGATTGTGTAGAAATCCATGCTTATAATGTTAATTGTGTGATAGAATTATAGATTTTCTTGAAATTTTCTATATTCTTGTTTTCAATGCTGTCTTGTTTTACAATGAGACAAACATATAAAAAATTATTTGAGAGGGAGAGACAGTAACAGAGCTCCCATTTGTTGGTTCTATTCTCAAACACCAACAACGTAGTTCTGGGTCAGCCTAAAGCCAGGAGCTGGAACTTGGTGCAAGGCTCCCACATGAGTGGGGAACCCTACTAACTGAGTGGTCTGTCCTGGCAGGAGGGTGGAATAAACATCCAAAGCTAAGATGTGAACCCAAGTAATCCAACATGGGACAATTGTATTCCCAAATGGCATCTTTTTTTCTTTTTAAAGATTCATTCCTTTATTTGAGAGGTAGAAAAAGAGGTCTTCCATCTGCTGGTTTGATTTCCAAATGGCTGCAAGTGGCCAGAGGTAGACCAATCCAAAGCCAGGAGACAGGAGCTTCTTTAAGGTCTCCCATATGGATGCAGGGTCCCAAACCCTTGTGCCATCTTCCACTGCTTTCCCAGGCCTTCAGCAGATAGCTGGATCAAGAGGAGCAGTCAAATCATGAACTGACACTCATATGGGTGCCAGTGCTACAGGAGGAGGCTTAACCTAATAACTGCAGCACTATCCTCCAAAAAGGCATCTTACCTGCTAAGCAAAATGCCTTCCCAATGTTATCTTTATTAAAAAGTAAAGCTTGGTTGTGAGTCAAAGTATAGGAAGTAGTTGTCTCCCTCCCACAGGCTGGGCTGGTTGTCTACAACACTCTGGGTCACCACTGACCCCAGGCCTCTTGGGTAGACCCCTACTTGCAGCACAATCCCCTAGCCCAGGGTGAGGCATGAGTGGAGAGGGGTGTGTGAGGACCATCACTAAATCACTAAATCAGGTGACTGTGGAATTCCTCTGGGCAAGGCTGGTGGATCACACTGCTGCTGGTGATTGGGAGCACACACCACTGATGCAGATTCTCATTGTTGGGAAGCAGCAGACCACGTATAACCCCACCAGCTCAGTGGCCAGTGCCTCACACACCCTTTCCACTTGTTGGCTGGCTGCAGGCTCTGCTTGCACCCACAACATAGAGCAAGTGGAGCAACTACCTGAATGAGGAGAGAGTGGATGGCATGTAGACTAGCCATAAGTAATGGAGGAAACAATATTTCAAAGGTCAGAAGGGAATTTGAATTTTTGGAATAAAACTGCAAGAGAAAGTGCTTTTGAAGTACTTAGTGTCAATGACTTACAACTGGGTGTCAATACCTTGAAAACAGACTCATTGCATATGTATCTGATATGTCAGAGGGAGAGAATCTGCCTCTGGGGACACCTTATCTCCATCTCCACATTTTATTAATTCCACCTTTCAGCCCCTCAGTCTTTGCACCTTAAGCGTCAATTTGCACCAACACCATCTATCGAATACCTCAAGTTATTTTTCAGTATGGTCAAGCTGCACATTGCTTGCACCATTCAGAGGAAGAAAAGTTCCCAGTGTCTCTCCTCTAGATTCCTCAAGGCTCATGCAATCAGTGTACTTCATGATGCAGCTGATGCCCACCTTTGTAGCCGCCGATCCTGCCGGTAAATGCAGCCAGCATCTCCAAGTGTTAAGGACAATCCCTTTCAAAGAATCCACCTAAATGTAACTCTGCAGGGAAAAAACATAAACACATCTTGTGCAGCTGGGTCAGCGAACAGATGGAGATGTGAGTGAAACAGTGGCAGAAGTTGAAGAGAAAGTGGGTGCTCACTTTATGACTTTTCTGTGTGTACCTCAGACAGTCATGTGTAGATATCAGCCAGCCCATGTCCTCGCAACTAAAGCTGATGATGGGTTCTCAGGTGCCCAAAAGGGATGTCAAGTCTCTTGTACCTCAGTGCATTGAGCAAAGTCCATAGCTGCCAATGGTGAGCTCAGATGGTACCAGGTTCTCCCATTGCCCCTATTCCTGGGTTTTCCCCTTTAGCAGCTAAAGAGTCAGATTGACTCTTCCAGGATAAGAAGTCCCATCTGTAGTTATCCAGCATGTGACAAGACCTACTTTAAAATTTCTCATGTGGGGCTGCAGCTGTGCTGTCTGCAACAGCCTGCATCACCTGTGGGTGCCAGTTCAAGTCCTGGCTGCTCCACACTAATGTACCTGGGAAAGCAGTGGAAGGTAGCCCCAGTACTTGGGCCCCTGTACCCACATGGGAGACCCAGATGAAGATCCTGGCTCCTGGTTTCGGCCTGGCTCAGCCCTGACCATTGTGGCCATTTAGGGAATGAACCAGTTGGATGGAAGATCTCTCTCTCTCACCCTTGCTTTCTGTAATTCTCACTTTCAAACTAAATCTTTAAAAATTCTCATGCAATAGTCCCCAGGAGAACACATACAGGGAAAAACCCTTTTAGCTGTAGGTGGAGAGGTTGTGAAAGCTAGTTTGCCTCTTCAGATGAACTGTCCAGATGATGGCAAACTCACACAGGTGAGATGCAATTTGCCTGCCCATGTGTGAAGTAAAAGCCTCAGGAGAGAAGGCCCATCCTGGGTTGGACAAGTGCTTTAGCCACAGTCAGGTCACAGAATGGTAGGTTTCATTTGTACTTATGTAAGAGAGATGAGAAAACTTGTGTTCCTTTGAATATTTTTGAAGGTTTCAGATGAGGTCAACATAGGTAGTACAGATTTTGAGTTTGTGTGGACTTTTAAAATGTTTTTTGCTATTTGTAATTGAAACCAACCTTTTTTTTAAGATTTATTTATTTGAAAGGCAGAGTTACAGAGAAAGACAGGGATAGAAAGAGACTGCTTGTTCACTCCCCAAATGGCCTTAACGCCATTTGGAGTTGGGCCAAGAGCTTCATCTGAGTTTCCCATGGTGCTGGGGCCCAAGCACTGTTAATGTTGCTCTGATTGTTAGTTTATGCTGGTGTCTATTTCTTATAGATCTTTTATATTTTTCAACATTTTAATTTTCTTGTCTGTCAACCATTTTTGTATTCATCCATTTTGGTCTTATGTTTCTTTCCTATCCTCTACTACAAAAAAATATTATTTTTTGAAATTCTTTGAATTTAAAATGAAGCTCTCAAATTCACTCCATTCTAATGATATACAAATTTCAAACACCATTTTAAAAAGACTTTTGTTTTTTCTTCAGCGAGGGTTCTTAGCAACTTTATTATAGAGCAACTTATTGTACCCTGATAGGTCTGCTTGTAGGATTTCTATTTTACCTTTTGCTCTATTTGGTTTTGCTTTTATAGCAATGTCATACAATTTTAACTACTATAGTTTTATAGCATAATTTTCAAAGATTTATTTATTTATTCCTCTACCATTTTTTCCCTAACTCTTCCATGAGATTGCACTCTCCACTTTTTTAAACTATATTCTAGACTAGAGCAGTAAGCTGTTTTTATGTCTTTTGAGATGAATTTTTATTCAATATTTTTGCATATTACATTGGTGGATTTTCTTATGTTGAATCATCCTTTAGTTCCAAGGATATTCTACTTGGATATATCTATAGATATAGATATAGGTATAGATATAGGCATATATAGATATATGTATAGACTTATATAGATAAAGATAGATATAGATATATAGATATGTATATATATGTACATATATTTCCTTTTTCTTTGTGACTGGATTCAGTTTGCTAGCATTTTTGTTGGTTATTTTTATTTCTAAATATAAGGGATAATGCCTTACTTTTTCTTGATGTACTTGTTTGAGTTCAGTATGAGAACAATATTGGCCTCACTGAGTGGAAGTGTTCCTCACCTACTTTAGAAGAGTATGCAAAGAATCATTTATTTTTCAAGTGTTCAACACAGATATGTTATTCATTATGCAGCTGGAAAAAAGAGTTTCACTAAAAATACATTAATACTGTTTATCCTTGTAGTGATGTTTAGTTTTGTTCTGTCCTTCTTTGTGTGGATTTTAGTTCTTTCAAGTGCTCTTTCACTGTATCCTAAAGTATTTCTTTCAGTATTTCATGTACGACCATTTTATTAAGGGAAAATTCCTTCAATTTTGTCAAATCCATTCACATCTAAATTTCTGAATTCTTTTTTTTTTTTTGACAGGCAGAGTTAGACGGTGAGAGAGAGTCAGAGAAAAAGTTCTTCCTTCCTTTGGTTCACTCCCCAAATGGCTGCTACAGCCAGCATGCTGCACCGATCCGAAGCCAGGAGCCAGGTGCTTCCTCCTGGGCTCCCATGTAGGTGCAGGGCCCAAGCACTTGGGCCATCCTCCACTGACTTCCCAGGCCACAGCAGAGAGCTGAACTGGAAGAGGAGCAACTGGGACAGAACCGACGCCCCAACTGGGACTAGAACCTGGAGTGTCGGCGCCACAGGTGGAAGATCAGCCTAGTGAGCCATGGCGCTGGCCAAAATTTCTGAATTCTTATAGTATAGTTTTTGTAGATATAGAATTCTTGGTTGGCTATCTTCTTTCACTGTTATGAATATGCATCTCATTGCTTTCTGGCCTCCATGGTTTGTGATGAACTATCAGCTCTTACTTTTACTTAGAATCACTTTCATGTGATTAGTTTCTTGCTGCTTTCAAGATTTTACTTTTTTCTATACATTTTAGCAGTTGGATTATAATTTGTCTGGATGTGTATTTCCTTGACTATATCACTTGGAGGTTTATTTGATCCTGGGTGTTTAGATTTATGTTTTTCATCAAAGTTCAGAAATTTTCAGCCATTAGTCCTTCAAACATTCTACTTCTTTCTTTTTTCTCTTTCTTTCTTTTCATGTGCATCCTATTATGCTTACTGTTGCACAAATCTCCTATATTTTGTTCATTTTTCTTTATCCCTATGTCCTGTCTCTTAGATTATGTAATGTCAACTGCCCTTTAGTTTGCATCTCTTCATTAATATTGTGTGTAGCATGAAGTATTAACATCATACTTTATTTTCATTTTTCAAAAATTATTTTCTTTATTTATTTGTATATGTTTTAAATAATTGAATTTAAATATTCTCTAACAAGTTTAGCATCTTGATTTCCTTGGGAATTGTTTCTATTGACTGCCTTTTTTCCTGTGTCAGGGCCACACTTGCATCTTTTATTACATTTCTGCATCTTTTATAATACTTCTGTTCAGAATTGGACAATAAATGAAATAATGTCAAAACAGGAAGTCAGATTCTACCCCATCATTAGGGTATTTTCTTGTTATTGTTTGGTTAATGACTTTCCTGAACTAATTCTGTGATCTTTGTTATGTGTGACCACTAAACTTTCTTCTTTGTTAATTTAGTGGTTGGATAACAATAAAAAAATAATTTCCTGCAGTGTCTAGAACCAGAGAATTGCCTAGATTTTGCCCAGAAGTTTTCTGGTTGGTGGTGGGGGGACACACTATCCTTGCTCAGTCAGTAAGTTTACAACACTTCCTTACATTTTATTTCCAGCATGCAGAGCCTGAACAGAAGGCAGAAGTAAGAGTTGAGGTCTCCTGAAGTCTGTTCTGGATCTGTGCATAGCCCTCCAGCTATGTGTGGCTAGATTCACAGGAATACATTAGAACGTTTCAGAGTCCTCTGGAGACATTCGTAAGGTCTTCGCAGGTTGCCATAACAAAACTGCCATAGAGTAAGTGGATTAGACAATGTAAGTTTATTTTCTCATGGTCCCAGTGTCCATATAGCTCACATAATGTTCTAGAAGAATCAGATTCTGGTGGAGGGTCTTTTACTGGCTTGCATATGGGTCTTTTTTGTTGTGTCCTCACATGATATTTCTTCCATGAAAGTATGGAAACAGAACAAGTAAACTCTGTTATGTCTTTTTTAAAAAGTCACTAGTTCTCATGGATTATGACCCCCTCTTACAACTCATTTAGTCTTTTATTTCAGCTTTTTAAAAAGTATCTTATATTTTAAGAATGGGAATAGCCAAGGGAGGAAGAAGAAGGGTACAAATGGGGGTAGGAGCGAGGGTGGGGGAATCATTATTTTGCTTAGTTTGTATTTATGAAATTCATGGCTTTAAATAAAATGTTTGTAAGTTAAAAATAAAAAATAAAAAGTTTACATTTGTTTTTTTTTTTAATATGAGAAAGGATTTTATGTGTTTCACTGGTATAATTGTAAGAAGATAACTTCCTTCCCTGTGACTCTTCTTTCCTCAATACCCCTCTTTCTTCCCTTCTTTTTTTCTTTAATTTTTGCAAAGATAAAAATTTTAATCCACTCTGTAATCATATGCTTATTTCACCACAAACCATAACACTGAACAAATACAAAGTAGAAAAGCCGCAATTCCCAAGCAGTAAAAATAAGTGCTAAAACAATGGTCATATCACAAGATGTCCATTTCATTTTTATGATTTTTATTTTCTATGGAAACTGCCACATATCAGAGAAAACGTATGACATTTTTCTTTATGGGGCTGGCTTGTTTCACTAAGTATAATAATTTCTTTTTGCATTCTTTTGTTGCAAAAGAAAAGTTTTTATTTTTCTGGCTGAGTAGTATTCTATTGTGTATGCATGCTATATTTTCTTTATCCATTCATCAGTTGATTAACATCCTGGTTAATTCAATATCTTAGCCAATATCAGTTGAGCTGTGATAAACATGGGGATACAAATACATCTTCCATATGCTCATTTTAGTTACTTTGGGTAAATGCCAGGAGTGGGATGACTGGGTTATGCAGTATAACTATTTTCAAATCTCTGAGGAATATGCATGCTCTTCCATAATGGTTGTAGTACATCCCCATCAACAGTGTAGTAGGGTACATTTTTCCTCATATCATCCTCCTTATCTATTTTTTTTATTTTTGGATGACAGCCATTCTAACTGTGGTAAGGTGAAGCATTTAATTACTTCCTTAAAGGTCCCATCTCCAAATATAGCCACACTTGAGATAAAGGCTTCAGCATGTGAATTTTGAGGTGGAAACAAAACTTCAATCCATAACATCCAATTTCCAGCTTTTCTGTTAAATTATTTTTCACCTACTATGTATTTGCTCCAATTGTTTTCATAACCTCCAGTATCCTCAGTGTTCAACTACCACTACTTCTTGTTTTCAATAAAGTTTCTCAGAGGGGAAGAAACCTGTTCTTTCCATGTTAGCCATGAGTTAGTTCAAATTAAGACAGGCCATCCTAGTGAGATTTCCAGAGAAAAGTCATTCTGGTTAAGAAAAGGCAGCCCTTTCTTAATGTTGTCTCCTCTAGTGCCTGCTCAGCTGCTCATTTTTCCAGTTAGTCTGGGACTTGTTGATTTTCAATCTTAATATGAAAAGATTTTAACTAGATTTTTTTGATCTTGTAATATAGATTTCTTAGTGAGAAATAATGGAGATAGGACTGAAGTCTAATTTTGAAACTCACTTAAATGTGAACTGCACATAATTTTATATAATATTTTATTGTGATTGTAATTTGACCATAACAGCTCATATGATGTCAGGTATGGAATTTTTCTTTTATGATGAGCACTGAGAAAGGTTTGGACACTGGACATTTGGGGTTTTGGATGTTTGCTTTAGGGAAGTTCAATCTTATTTTATGCAGAAAGAGGGAGGAAGATCTGAATACAAAAGTATTATGTGTCCCAAGTCTCACTTTTACCAAAAATCAGATGACACTTTTTTGTTTATTTTTTTTTATTCATTTGACAGAGTTAGATAATGAGAGAAAGACAGAGAGAAAGGTCTTCCTTCCATTGGTTCACCCCCCAAATGGCCGCTACAGCCAATCCAAAGCCAGAAGCCAGGTGCTTCCTCCTGGTCTCCTATGCAGATGCAGGGCCCAAGCACTTGGGCCATCCTCCACTGCCTTCCCGGGCCACAGCAGAGAGCTGGACTGGAAGAGGAACAACCAGGACTAGAACCCAGCACCCATATGGGATGCCAGTGCAGCAGATGGAGGATTAACCAAGTGAGCCATGGCACCGGCCCCTCAGATGCCATTTTTAAGTACTCTTCAGATTATTGTGAGTTTTTAAGTAATTTCCATATTTCTATAGACATATATATTGACAATTTTTGACACTTCATATTGTTTTTGTAGAGGAAAGGATTTTTCAGATAATCATGGTGCATAATTTCTAGTTATTCCTCACTACTTCATTTAAAAAAATAATTTTCTACTTCATCTTTTGTTTCATCTTAAGTTATTACCCTTTTTTTCTGCCTTTTATTGTTTTTATTATTTTCCTATCTATTTATGTTATTATTTTGAGCTTGGACCGGGAACATATTTTTAGGTTATTAATGGCACTTAGAACCAGGAATATTGATTTTTTTTTAACTTTTATTTAATGAATATAAATTTCCAGTATAGAGCTTATGGATTACAATGGCTTCCCCTTCCCATAATTTCCCTCCCACCCGCAACCCTCCCCTCTCCCGCTCCCTCTCCCCTTCCATTCACATCAAGATTCATTTGCAATTCTCTTTATATACAGAAGATCAATTTAGTATACATTAAGTAAAGATTTCAACAGTTTGCACCCACATAGTAACACAAAGTGAAACATACTGTTTGAGTACTAGTTATAGCATTAAATCAAAATGTACAGTACATTAAGGACAGAGATCCCACATCAGGAGCAAGTGCACAGTGGCTCCTGTTGTTGACCCAACAAATTGACACTCTAGTTTATGGCGCCAGTAACCACCCTAGGCTGTCGTCATGAGTTGCCAAGGCTATGGAAGCCTTCCAAGTTCCCCGACTCTGATCATATTTAGACAAGGTCATAAAGGACAGGGTGAGGATAGTAACCAATGATCCTAAGAGTGGCATTTACCAGGTCTGAACAATTATACAGCATTAAGTGGGGAAGAGGACCATCAGTAGACACCGATTGGGAGTAGAGCCATTGGTGGTAGAGTAGAGGTTATGATTACAAAGGAATGAGGCCCAAGTACGCTAGACAGGGTCTAGAAAAAAGGACAGAGTCATTATTAGAGGAGCTAAGAAAGGTGCTGTCTAAGCTACAATTAAGTTTTCTGATTGAGAGGCAAATAGAACCTGATAGAAGGGGCTTGATAATAATCTGGTGGGCTTTAGGCCTTGTAAGTTAAGAGACCCAGACCTATCTATCTCTTCACATGGGGTATATCCTAAGGGAGGTGTGAACCTCCTAGGGGAAGGCACTCTGTTGACTTTCATTACTTGGCTGGCCTGGGAGGAGAGCTGGCCAGGTAAAGGCAGGTGGCATCTCTAACAAGAAATGTACAGTTCTGCCTGCAATGTTGCTGACCCTACTTGACCATCCCCTCAGCTGCAGTGGTCACTTTGGAAGTTGGGCTGAGTGAAGGGCTTTTCAGCTTAGAGCCAATAAGATCTGTGGCTCTGACCTGGGCATCCTTCGACTCCAGGGCAGGTCCATTTCCAGTGACCCAACTCTTGGCAGAGCTGCCAGGGCTCTTCACAAGCTGACTTCTGCTGAAGCCCAGACTTACCACATTGAAAGCCACTGCAGTGGACTGGCCTGTTGGGTCTCCTTGAGGGCAGATCACTGTACAGATCAGCCATTAATAGGCCTGCCACGCATTGCTTCTGATGCCTAGCTTTCTTTTCCTCCTGGTTTGTGTTAAAGCAGACCAGAGGATGCAAGTCAAGGGAGTGCCCATGTCCCATCTCTAATCTTCGGTGGCCTGAACTACAAGTGTATAGTCACAGGCATGTTCTGTAGTAGTTTTTCTAAGGTAGACAATGCCCATGAGGAAAATTATATTCTCACTTTAAAACTTTCTTTCCCTTTGGTCTGAAAGGGAGGTTTTTTTTTTTTCTACTTACTGTATACTTCGCTGATGGCGATGTGAATCTAGCTATGAGATTATTATTTAAGCTCTTATTTTGGCTATGCTATTACAGAAAAATGTTAGCCATCTCTTATAAGGTCTAAAGATTAAATTGTGTGTCCTACAGATTCCTACATAATAGAATTAGTTCCCTACCTTGAAGAGAATAGAGAAATGAAAGAACAAGTTGGGCTTAGAATAGAGAAATGAGGGAGCAAGTCCTAGATCACTTGCTGACAATAGCAATATTACATGAATACTTAGCAAACCGTTTCAACCCTTAGATAAGAACTTAATAAAACATTTACCAGAAGGTCCAATGCCTTCTATAAATTTTAAGAATCATGTATTTGAAAACACCTCTTAAATATCTAAGATGGTGTAGTTTATTTAACCAGTAAACTTAAGCACAACCATATAAAATGTTTTTAGTTTCTTTCTACCAACAAGTTGAAAACATATGATACACAGATTCAGGTCACACAAATTAAAATGTATCTTTGATTGATTTTAGCAGCTTAAATTTATGGACAATCTTATCTAAAAGCCATTTAAAATAAAACTCTTAATAAAATTTCCCCATGTGGACATACAATATGTACGCACATATATAACATAGCATAATAGACCAATATCAAAATCCAAAATATCTGGTTGAACTAAGATTCCTTAAAATCATGACATAACATAGACCAAATTTGATCATTGTTACAAGGTGATTATTCAAGTCTTTGAAAATAAGCACATAGTTAAATAACCCATAGCTCTTAATAAAAATTCAGCTGTTTTTGAATAATTAGAATTTAACAGACATCAAGAGAACATAATAGATTATTTTATCACATTGCTCTAACAGTGCATCAGAGTTTAATTCTATGTCAAAGAGAAATTGAGCTTCCTGTGATCTTTTGCTGTGAGGTTTCCTTCCTTTACCTTCTTTCATATTGGTGACCATGTTTCTGTGTTTCTGTGTGTAACACATCTTTAAGCATCTTTTGCAGGGCAGGATGAGTGGCAACAAATTCTTTCAGTTTCTGTTTGCTATGAAAAGTCTTAATTTCACCTTCATTCACAAATGAGAGCTTTGCAGGATATAATATTCTGGGCTGGCAGTTTTTCTCTCTTAGTACCTGGGCTATGTCTCGCCATTCCCTTCTAGCTTGTAGGGTTTCTGATGAGAAGTCTGCTGTGAGTCTAATTGGAGATCCTCTGAGAGTAATCTGACGATTCTCTCTTGCATATTTTAGAATCTTTTCTTTATGTTTCACTGTGGTGAGTTTGATTATGACGTGTCGTGGTGAGGATCTCTTTTGGTCATGTTTATTAGGGGTTCTATAAGCTTCCTGTACTAAGATGCCTCTGTCCTCCAAACCTGGGAAATTTTCTGCTAGTATCTCACTGAAAATGCCTTCTAATCCTTTCTCCCTCTCCATGCCTTCAGGAACTCCTAGAACCCGAATGTTAGATTTTTTAATAGTATCCTGTAGATTCCCGACAATATTTTTTAGATTTCTAATTTCTTCTTCTTTTCTTTGGTTTGCCTGTTTCCTTTCCTGTTCTCTGACTTCTAAGTCTGATATTCTCTCTTCTGCTTCGCCCATTCTGTTTTTAAGGCTCTCTAATGTGTTTGTCATTTGATCTATTGAACTCTTCATTTCATTATGATTTCTCGTC
Source organism: Lepus europaeus (assembly GCF_033115175.1). Taxonomy (NCBI): domain Eukaryota; kingdom Metazoa; phylum Chordata; class Mammalia; order Lagomorpha; family Leporidae; genus Lepus; species Lepus europaeus. The sequence goes on from NC_084844.1 coordinate 73,208,831, forward strand.
ACTATCAGATTTTCTTGTTCCACTAGTTGTTTCATTTCATTTTGATTCCTCCTTAATATTTCACTTTCACGAGAGAGATTTTCTATCTTGTCCTTAAAGGATTTCTGTAGTTCAAGAATTTGTTTTTGAGAACTTCTTAATGTTCTTATCAATTTTTTGAGATCTGCTTCTTGCATTTCTTCGATCTCATCATCTTCATAATCTTGAGTTGGGGTGTCTTTTTCATTTGGGGGCGTCATAGTGTCTTCCTTGTTCTTGTTACCTCGGTTTTTGCGTTTGTTGTATGGCATGTTGGAGATATTTGGTTTCTTCACTGTGGTGTTTTTTTTTTTTCTTGTTATACTATGACTCTAGATTAAGTGGACTGTCTGCTTTTGGTGGAGCCTTAGAGGCTTGAGATGGGTGTGGACTGAGAGCTGTGTTTGGTTCCTCAGGGTTGAGGGTGTGTCAAGATGACACTCCCAGGTTAGGTGTGGTAAATGTCTCTTTCTTTTGTTGATTCAAAAGGGAAGTAATTCCGCACAGCTGAACGTAATTGGAGGTAGTTAGCAGGCAAATGATATACCCACAGTAGCCAGAGATTGGGAGCTCTTTCCCAAGGACCACACAGGGAATCTCTGCTGCCCTCGGTGTGGGCTCCAATTCTCCTGCAGTCTCCCACTGGGTTGCCAAGTTAGATGCTAATCTCCAGTTATTTCACCCCTCCCCCCAGAGTCAGGTTTTTCTGCTAGGCTCAAGGCCGGTGCAGACCTGAGGTCGCCCTGCTTATGACGTATGTCCAAAATGGCGCCTGCTCTTTGTCTTGCTTGCCCTTGAGGGGTGAGGGGAGAGAGAGAAACTCGTGTCCGTTTCGGTCACTTTTTTTTTTTTTCCCTCTCTCTCTTCTAGTTAGCCTGGTGAACTTTTCCCCACGGAGTTTCAAGCCTCGTTCCCTCTAGCCTCCTCTTTCCACTTGCCCGCTGGTATCTCGGGCTATGGAGGTTCGGCTCACCTCGCGTTCCAGCGCTGGTGCGTTGAGTCTGCTACTGGTGTCCCGAACTTGGGCTCCCACGCTCTCCACGCAGGTCCACTGTGAATCACTAGTTCCGGAAGAGTTTCCTCTGCTGTTTCTTCCCCTACTCTTCCTTGACCCTGCAGTATCTCCACTTTTATTAACCTGTGTCTTGCCGAAGAATATCAATGTGCTCCCTTCCTATTCCGCCATCTTGGATTTCTCTCGAATATTGATTTTAAATTAAAAATCATCTAAGAATTTTTAAAGTACTATTAGATAATGAATTTTAAGAAAGCCTAAAGCCTTCCACCAAATATACATATTGTGTGTGTGTGTGTGTGTATGCTGACATTTGACTTTTCATTCTAGTTTGAAATGTGTTCCTCTAATAATGGAAAATTGTAAACAAATCAGTCACTGTAGTAGCCTTCCAGACTAATGTGATTACCAATAGTGTTGGCATTTGATAGTTTCAGTGTGAGCCACAGCATTTCAGTGTTTTTTTCAGCTTTTTACCTAAGAGGTAGAAATATTTTCATGTAATTACTACTTATCAAAGTTGCCATTCCAGCCTTTAGAATATAATCATAAATCTCTGTTATATTGTCATTACTGTGACCTTTCTTTACTGGGTATAATGTTATAAAGTAATATGATGCTTGTTTTCATTCTTTTTAGGATTTCAAAAGGTAGATTTGGCTTGTCATGTTCCTGCAGTAGCTGATCATCTTCCTATATCTTAGTTGAAAGAAATATCAGAGTTGGCATTAACTGGAAAATGCAAATATTTTTAAAGTAAAAGATTAGTATGCTTCAGGGATAGCTGTTATTGATTTCATGATGTCACCATAATAAAATATACCTTTTTTTAAACACAAAAAAACAAAAGCCTTTCAATGATGGCATGCCATCATTTGCTAGCACATCCTAATCTCAGAAATATATGAAAAGTACACATCTTAGACTGGAAAATGTTAATTTGTATTGAAATGTCATGAAACTGAATAATAAGAATGTTGTAACATTTATGGGGATTTTAAGCTTGAGTGTTTGAAAGTGGAATGTTTTTGTTTGTTCTGAGTTTGGCTATAACTCTGGTTTTAATTATCCATGTTCTATTGTTTGCTGGAGTTTATATGTAATTCTTTCATTAATATATGTCAACAAACCATGCTTTCTCCCCCCAAACCTTTCTCTACTCATTGTTTCCGTTAGTTTCATGCCTATTCTTTATGATCCATTTTTTTCACTGATCCAGCTTTACTCTGTAGGTCATATTTCCCCCACTTTTATACTCTCAGTGTCACTATGCTAGTTGTGGTAACAATTTTCCATCCCTTTTGTGTGTTGTCACAGTAATTCTTAAATAGTATTTCTCTCTTCTGATTTCTAAAAAAAATTAACAGTCTTCTCTGTTTAAATATTTTTAATCATTTATGTTATACAAAGGTTAAAATTCCTTAAAATGCCATGAGGTTTTCTATTTTCTAATTTTATATTTGCTCTATTTCATTGTTATTTCAGGAATTGTGAAGGGAGTGCATGGCGAATTTTTTCTAATTATTATTTTCTGGGATTTTGTCTTAGCTCTGGTGTCTTATTGACTCACTTTTCTTGAGCATTTTGGATATCTTCTCCTTAGTTATCAAAGGTAGCAATAGCCTTGATCTCTTTTTAAGCAAGAAAAGAAAAGCATTAAAAGACAGAGCATGTAGTTCACTTGGTCAGATGACTTCCCTGACCTCCTGTGGTTTGTTTTGGTCTTTGTGTACAATTCTCTTTCCTCATTAATTTCTTCATCTTCCCAGAGCTCAGCAAAAGAGTGATTCCATAGCCACATTCCTGTATTGATTGGGGCTCAGAGTAAGGAAGAAAAGAAGTGGAGGGGTTCAAGAAGCTAATGTTAAATGCTGTGTAGGTAAAAGATTCTGGGAAGTTCTCTAACCAAGCAGATTATCCCATATGTAAGGCTACAGGGATTGTAAGTAACTGTAGAATACTTTGCATAGTATATCAGGTTCTGTACTATCATGATCAGTATAAGATGTAAAAACACTTATTTTCTGTGTGTCTGTATGTAAATAAATTCTGATAGATTAATTAACATTCATATATTTTACAGAATTACTTCATCAATTTATTTTAAAGAAACATCATTTTTGGGGCCAGAGCTGTGGCTCAGTGGGTTGACGCCCTGGCCTGGAGCACCAGCATCCCATGTGTGCACTGGTTCTAGTCCCAGCTGCTCTTCTTCCAGTCTGGCTCTCTGCTGTGGCCTGGGATGGCAGTGGTGGAGGATGGCTCAAGTCCTTGGGCCCCTGTACCTATGTGGGACACCTGGAGGAGGCTCCTGGCTCCTGGCTTTGGATCAGCATAGCTCCGGCCATTGCAGTCATCTAGGGATTGAGCCAGCAGATGGAAGACCTCTTTCTCTCTGTCTCTACCTCTGTCGGTGGCTCTGTCTTTCAAATAAACAGAATAAATCTTAAAAAAAAGAAACATCATTTTCACTTGTATGGAAAGGGGAATAACTGCTGTACAGTGAAAAGGAAATTCAGTCATCAATGAAACAAAAATATTCAAAAATCATTTACTGGAATATTGTATGTTGTTATGTGTTTGATTATAGATGACACAAATACACTGTCTATATTCTGTTTTGCTTAAAATTTTGGCATGTGTGACTTTATTTTTTCCTTATAACCGCAATTATTTCGGTATCATAGGATGGAAAATGAGTTCTATATTGGGCAGGACATGCTTAGTTTTCCTGTTCTAAATATTCATATGTTATAAATAACTTTAGAAATAAATATATTTATTTACTGTACTAATGCCTTTCCAAAAATTTTGTAAACCTCTATCTTTTTTTGTATATATTGATAATACTTCTTCTACGCTACTGGAATTAACAGCTGTGTGTAATGATGAAGAATTGAAACTGTCTTGTTCATGGCTTATAGGACTAAGCATGGCAACTTTACTGGAAGCAGGGTATATACGCTACATACATTATATGACTCTTGCAAAAGCATGTGTTGCTATGTAAAAGTCAAGTAAGTGTGAATTATGATGCTTTCTTAGGTGAAAAGAAGTCAATAAATGCTAATGACTTAACAGTCACAGACATTTAGAATTAGAGGGATCTTAGAATACAGCAATTAATTTTTATGAGAACATTTATGCATTTATTTTTTATATAAGGTCAAAATATTTTATTGAGTATAAAGTTAGTGGTGAGAAAATTTAGACTATTTTCATGAACATAGAAATTTCATATTAGACTTTTTTTTTGACAGGCAGAGTGGACAGTGAGAGAGAGACAGAGAGAAAGATCTTCCTTTGCTGTTGGTTCACCCTCCAATGGCCGCCGCAGCTGGCGCACTGTGGCCGGCACACCGCGCTGATCCAATGGCAGGAGCCAGGTGCTTATCCTGGTCTCCTGTGGGGTGCAGGGCCCAAGCACTTGGGCCATCCTCAACTGCACTCCCTGGCCACAGCAGAGAGCTGGCCTGGAAGAGGGGCAACCAGGACAGAATCCGGTGCCCCGACTGGGACTAGATGTGCTGGCCCCGCAAGGCAGAGGATTAGCCTATTGAGCCGAGGCGTGACTTCTTAATGTCAATTTGCATTTTAAAGCTTATCACCTAGTTTATTTCCGTAGTTTCTTTCAATACTAACAATAACACCTAGTACTTATTCTATGTGCTAAATAATGTACTTGGTCTCCTATGCCCAGAAGAAGCTGCTGGCTCCTAGCTTCAGACAGGCCCAGCTCTGTCCATTGAAGCTATTTGGCGAATGAACCAGTACATAGAGTCAGTTTGTCTGTCTGTCTGTCTGTCTCTCATAATAATAATAATAAAATTAAAAAGTTATATTCTATCTATTTGAATAGCAGGATGATAGGGAGGGAGGAAGAAAGAGAGATAAATTGATCATCCATCATCCATCCATCCTCAAATGGCTGCAACAGTTAGGCTGGGCCAGGCTGAAACCAGGAGCCAGAAACTCAATGACCTGGGTCACCCATGGGGTGACAGGAGCCAAAGTATTAAGTCATTTTCCACTGCTTTCCCAGTCACATTAGCAGGGAGCTGGAATAGAAGTGGAGCAGCTGGGACTTGGAGGTAGTGGCTCACCACACTGTACCACAGCACTGATCTCATTTTCCTTAGAGATTTATTTAGTTGAAAGGAGGATGGAAGAGAGAGGGAGAGACAGAGTGAGAACTAACAGATTCTTAATCATTTCCAGGGTTCAATGTAAAGAAAATTATTTGCAGTTTGGAGCGGACATTGTGGTTCAACATGTTCAGCCACTGCTTGTGATGCCAGCACCACATATACATGCCAATTAATTTGGTTATTTACTTGGCAGTATGAAATATCTGCATATTTGGAAATTTTTGAATGGTATTAATTCATTTGTTTTTATTTTAGGTCTTATAATGTTTCTTTTTCTTTTTCTTTTTTTTTTTTTTTACAGGCAGAGTGGATAGTGAGAGAGACAGAGAGAAAGGTCTTCCTTTTTGCATTGGTTCACCCTCCAATGGCCGCTACAGCCAGCACATCTCGCTGATCCAAAGCCAGGAGCCAGGTGCTTCTCCTGGTCTCCCATGCGGGTGCAAGGCCCAAGGACTTGGGCCATCCTCCACTGCCTTCCCGGGCCATAGCAGAGAGCTGGCCTGGAAGAGGGGCAACCGGGATAGAATCCGGTGCCCCAACCAGGACTAGAACCCAGTGTGCCGGTGCCGCAAGGCAGAGGATTAGACTGTTAAGCCATGGCACCAGCCTTATAATGTTTTAAGTGATGATATTTTAAAGACTTTTTCTGTGTTCTATCAATAATGATAACGGTTTGATTTTTCAGTGACCACAGTATTACCATTTAGGCAGTATATTAGGCAAGACATCTCAACAGAATAATTTCCCAATGAATTATACTATATTAGGATATTTTTAAACTGAAAAAATAGTATTTCTTCCAGAGCTCATAGATAAGTTATAATCAATATTGAAGATATTTATACTGTTTTATCACTTTGATTTAACTATTTGACAAACTAAATGATAAGAATTGTATACTATTACAGCTTTTTAAATTGAATGCATTTAATGATGAAATAATATATTTTAATATCCTTACTCAAAACCTCAGAGAAAGTATTTCATTATTTATCAAATTCAGGAAAGTGTAAAAATGAACTTCTATCATACCTAAAATATGGAAAAATTAGTGTGTAATAAAATGGAGCTTTTGGAAGTCTCACAGAAAAATTTTTAATTACATTGATCCAAATTTTCTCAGCCTTGTAAATTCTGGAAATCATTAGGTATTCTATACTCTTTCTACTTAATATTACCATACATTGGAACTAATGGGATATTTAACTATTTTTAAAAATAAAATTGAGGAACTGACATTTGGTATAGCTACTTAAGCTACCACCTGCAGTGCCAGCATCCCATATGGATGCTGGTTTGTGTCCCAGCTGCTTCACTTCTGATCCAGATCCCTGACAATGCATCTAGGAAGTAGCAGAAGATGACCCAAGTTCTTGGGACCCTGACTCCCATATGGCACCCAGGAGAAATTCCTGGCTCTTAGCTTAAGCCTGGCCCAGCCTTGGCTGTTACAGTCATTTAGGAAGTAAATCAGCAGATAGAAAATTCTCTCTCTCTCTCTCTCTCTCTCTCTCTCCCTCTTTCTCTCTCTCTCCTTCTTCTCATTCTATCTCTGCAACTCTGCCTTTCAAATAAATAAATCTTTAAACCTAAGAAAACAAAAATAATTTTTTGCAAGTTTTCTTAACTGGCATATTTAATTATAAAGATTCCAGCAATGGCTAGAAAAATCAACCATATCAGGTTGTGCCAAATATTAGCTATTTGGAAGCAGAAGATGTAGGTATCATTTTGAAAGAAGAAATAAATATGGAACAAATTATTCAGAAACTGTTTTCTTTCTTTTTTCTGCTTTCTTTCCTCTTCTTCACCCAGCCTCCATCTTTGATGCTTGACAACATTTTATTGATATTGGAAGAAGAAATGGGAAATTTCTAACAGAAGTCTGTACTTAATTTCATTAGCTTTGGTATAACACTAACTAAATATATAATTAATATTTTAAATTATAACAATTGTAAAATATAAAACTAAAAATAACTTACCTTACGTTAAATGAATTGGGATAAATAAGTGCATTTCCTCTAGCTACCTCCCCTATGCCTGTAGAGATTGGTGTTAGGACATTTAAGAAGCCATATTGTGCTGGAGCAGAGAGAAGAGGAAAAGAATAAACTGAATTCCGGAGATGTTAATAGTTTTGGGTATTGGGAGGAGCAGAAAGCCTAAAACAGAATTCTGTAATTAATTCAGAATTTGCAATCCAAATTTGTGAAGGCTATGGTGAGTACTTAGATTTAAGGGCCATACACTCTTATTTCTTTCAACAACCTTATTCAACAACATGATTGCTGATTCTTCATTCCAACAGAAGATTTAGAGATTTGCTCTCAGGAGAGATAGACAAAGAAAGTCTTCATAGAGGACTGCACTATCAAAGATGAGACATTATTTTCAACAATTTCTCTCCAGAGAATCGGTTTCAATAGATGATGTGACCTATACTGACTGACATTTGGACATCCATCAACAAAGGATCTCAGGTTCTACATAGTCCCCTACAGTAGGCTAGCCATATGACAATCCTGCATAGAATTTATAAAGTTTTTTTGTGTGTGCATTCACTTTTAACTGTTTACAGAATCTCTTTCTGCTTGGAAAATAACCTGTTAAAGTGAAAATTGGGGCATTAATCTTATTTACTTCATCTAGTCAACCCTGCACTTCATTGAAAAGTACTCTTTTTTTTTTTTTACAAACAGAATGGATAGTGAGAGAGAGAGACAGAGAGAAAGGTCTTCCTTTTTGCCGTTGGTTCACCCTCCAATGGCCGCTGTGGCCGGCGCATTGTGCTGATCCAAAGCCAGGACCCAGGCACTTCTCCTGGTCTCCCATGCGGGTGCAGGGCCCAAGCACTTGGGCCATCCTCCACTGCCTTCCTGGGCCATAGCAGAGAGCTGGCCTGGAAGAGGGGCAACCAGGATAGAATCCGGCACCCCAACTGAGACTAGAACCCAGTGTGCCAGCACCTCAAGGCGGAGGATTAGCCTATTAAACTATGGCGCCGGCCTGAAAATTACTCTTAAGATCCAGAGGTGTTCTTTTTTATAATCCCCTTCCTAGTATTTTCACCATTTGAAATGCATAAATATCCAACTATAATGAGATCATTTTCAGGTAGAATCACATAGTTGCATTCCTTATAGATGTTTTGTTTTCTCTTTCTGATTAATAGTACTTAATTCTGGAAATTAAGCATTCTCTGAAATGCTTTCAAAATTGGCACCAAATATTTCTTGCTCAAGATCATAGTTCACAATAGTATATGTGTAGATATTTGTAAAAGGCAAAAAAATTTATATGATCTGAAGAGAAATCAGAGTATATGTGTGTAGATATTTGTAATATTTTATTATTCGAACTAGTTTCCTACTTGTTTGCTACTTTCATAGAAAAGTTAGGATTAGAAGAATAGTATCTGAGAAGCAGGGAATTTAAGAAATTTCCTTCATGTCATGTGCATAAATATGATTGCATTGTACATTAATTTATATGGTTTATGTTTTATCAAAATGCTGTATTCAATTAATTAAAATTTATAGTTATTTTCTTGTTTTATCTCTAAATTAATTTATTTTCAAAATATCACCTTATGTTTGTTTTTACCTGAGGAACCTATGCTCAAGCATAAGAAAACAAAAACTTTAAGAGAATTCATATAAGCATTCAGATAGTTCTGTAGGTTATTTCCCTTTAGATATTTTTTCATAGTCTACCATGTAAGGTTTAGTTGAAAGTGTTTTATCATATATTTGCAGTTCTAATCCTTGATATCTCAATTCTTTATATGATTTATTTAACATGCCTAATTATTGCCATCTGCTGAGGCCATTGAGCAAGAAAATAATCCTCTTGGAGGCTTCAAAAATTATGGTATATTATGATAAGTACTCCAACTAGTCTCAGATCAGGAAAGGCTTCTTAGAAGAAAGTGATATCTTGACTGGTCTTTAAGAATGAAATGAAATTCACTAAGAAATAGATGAACACACTGTGCAAAGTGGGCCATATAGTCATATGCCTACGGACAGCAGAATGAAGTACACAATTCATGTACATACAGCTCAGCATAGCTCAAGTCACATAGGTCTATGAAAATAGGGGATAGGTTAGAAAGAGTAAGATATTAGAGGATCTTGTATGCCAAACTCAGGAATTTGCATTTTACTCTAAATGATATTAATGGAATTGTAAAGCAGTATGTGACTGGATAAGATTTACATTTTGAGAAAGAGTAATGCAGTGGCATTGAAGGTTGGAGATTGAAGATGGGCAAATCATGCCAGAGATCCTGTGATTAGTTTAATTCCATGCAATAAATAAATAAATCCTTAAAAATAAAAGTGATAACAAAACTGTTCCCAATCTTTCATAAAAGATAGGATTTCATTCTTTTTTTATTGCTGAATAGTATTCCATTGTGTCCACCCACAATAATTTGTTTATCCAGGCATTGGTTGATTCCATAACTAAGCTATTGTGAATTGAGCAGAAATAAACTTAGTGGTACAGATAACTTTTTCCATATGCTGATTTCATTTCATTTGGATAAATTCCCATAAGTGGAATAGATGGGTCTATTTTCAGATTCTGAGGAATCTCCATAGTGTCTTCCACAATGCCCATACTAGTTTATGTTCCCACAAATAGTGTATTAGGGAACATTTTCCCAACATCCTCACCATCATTTATGTTTTGTTGATTTATATGTGATTTCCCTTCTAACTGCAATGAAGGGAAACCTCATTATGGTTTTCAATTCACATTTCCATGAAGACTAGTGATTCTGAGCATTTTTTTCATGTATTTGTTGGCCATTTGAATTTCCTCTTTTGCTAAAAGCCTGTTAAAGTTCTTTGCACATTTCTTAACTGGTTTCTTCGTTTTGTTGTTGAGTTACTTAAAATTATGATGATTCCAGCCTCATAGAAGGAGTTGGGGAGGATGCTCTCCCTTTCAGTTGTTTTGAATAGTTTGAGAAGAATAGAATGAGTTCTTGGCGCCGTGGCTCACTAGGTAATCCTCCGCCTGCAGCACTGGCATCCCATATGGGTGCCAGGTTCAAGTCCCAATTGCTCCTCTTCCAGTCCAGCTCTCTGTTGTGGCCCGGGAAGGCAGTGGAGAATGGCCCAAGTGCTTGGGCCCTGCACCAGTGTAGGAGACCAGGAGGAAGCTCCAGGCTCCTGGCTTCAGATTGGCACAGCGCCGGCCATAGTGGACATTTGGGGGGTGAACCAATGGAAGGAAGACCTTTCTCTCTGTCTCTCTCTCTCACTGTCTATAACTCTATCTGTCAAATAAAAAAAAGTTTTAAAAAAAGAAAAAAGAATAGAATTAGTTCTTTAGAAGTTTAGTAGAATTGAACAGTGAAGTCATTTGGTGCTTGGCTTTTCTTGTTGGGAGGATTTTTATTACTGATTCAGTCTTCATCTTGGTTATTGGTCTGTTTAGATTTTCAATGTCTTATGTCTCAGTTTGGGTAGATGGTATGGTTCCAGACAGCTATCCATCTCTTCTAGATTTTCCAGTTTGTTGGCATATTTTGTGTTAGTCATTTCTTTTTTTTTAATTATTTGACAGGTAGAGTTATAAACAGTGAGAAAGACAGAAAGAAAGGTCTTCCATCCATTGGTTCACTCCCCAAATGGCCACCACGGCTGGCGCTATGCCAATCCAAAGCCAGGAGCCTCCTCCCAGTCTCCCACATGGGCACAGGGGCCCAAGCACTTGGGCCACTCTCCTCTGCCCTCCTGGGCCACAGCAGAGAGCTGGACGGGAAGAGGAGAAACTGGGACTAGAACCCGGTGCCCATGTGGGATGCCGGTGCTGCGGGCAGAGGATCGACCAAGTGAGCCATGGCACTGGCCCTGTGTTAGTCATTACTGTGGACTCTCTTATGGAACTATTGGCATCTGACTGTGAAAGAACCTACACAAGAATAAATGATGTAAAATATTGTGACACTACATACACCTTTTTAAAAAAATATTGATTTGAAAAGCAGACTTGTAGAGAGGAGAGACAGAAATAGACACAGAGAGATATTCCATTCAGTGGTTCAATCCTCAAATTACTACAATGGCCAGGTTTCAGACAGGCTGAAGCAAGGAGCCATGAGTTTGTCCTGGGTCTCCCATAGGGGTGGTGGGGCTGAAGCACTTAAGGCATCATTTCCAGGTACATTAGTAGGGAGCTGGATTGGAACTGGAACAGGCAGAACACAAACAGGCTGCTATATGGTATGCCAACATGTCAGATGGCCTTTTAAGCCATTATGGCACAATGTCAGCCTCACTATATACAAATAGTAAATAAAATTTATTTATAGAGCAATTACTGAAATATGTTTTGTGAAAATCCAGTTGTACCCTAGATAAAAGTTGGTAATGTAAAATGATTTTGATCATAAATAATTTTAAAATCTACATAGTCTCTTTCCTCCACAGTATTTTTAGTTGGAGTAAGATAACCTGGAATGACTGAATTTTTTTCTTATCTAACAACATTAAACTACAAGGTTTCTGATCTGGTCAGCTCTTGCATTGCATTTTGTAGATATCCCTTAACATTTTATTCCATAATCATTCACCTGTAAAAGAGAAAATGTCTAACTTGAGAGACAGGGTAGTAATGCATTTTTCTCTGCACTAGCACATCTTTTTGATATATTGGAACTATTAGAAATCCATGAAACAAATAGAAATATTCTCTTCCTTCTTAGAATCTTCTAAATTTCAAGATTATTTTCTTTTAAATTCAGGTAGAAGTTTGGGATAATTCTTATTCACACAGGTTGGTATAGGAGATAATTGAGATTTAAAGGAAGATTGAAGGCATATGGTAATTATCTTACAATAATAAAAGGAATTATCCTGACCTTGAAAATATCATTCTAATAACTTCCTTGGACTATTATAATAGCTTTAGCTTTAGGTTCTCTGTTGATGTGCTAGTATTACTTAATTTTATTCAAAGTACTTTAATTATATGCCCAGTAAATTAAATGACTTACACATAGATTCCATTTTATTTTATACTAAAGTCATGGACATTGGTTTTTAAATTATTGCTTCATATCTTAATTATACAACTTTTATTCATGATATCCTTGTTTACTATTTGGGTAAATAGAAATGTAAAATACGAACTTCTTTTTAATTATTTTGAAGCTCACAGTGGTCAACTTATAGTCAATGATTTGGGCTTGAGAACTAATTAAGACACAAAACTATAGAAGAATGTGAATTGAGAATGCTTGATGATTTCATTTTCAAAGTTCTATTCTTACTACGATATAACTACTAACTAGTACATGCCAATTATCTGTTCAATTATCTGTTAGCTACCAAAAAGTTGGCCTGTTATTACAAATTATTTTGATATTATTTCCTACAGGGGAAAGTTAAGCCACATGTTGCTAACATACCTCCTGTATATTCTAGTGAAAATTTAAAACTGTAGGGAATCATCAGCATTTAAAATAATCTGCACCATGGCTGGTGCTGTGGCTTAACAGGCTAATCCTCTGCCTTGTGGCACTGGCACAATGGGTTCTAGTCCCGGTTGGGGCACCGGATTCTATCCCGGTTGCCCCTCTTCCAGGCCAGCTCTCTGCTATGGCCCGGGAAGGCAGTGGAGGATGGCCCAAGTCCTTGGGCCCTGCGCCCCATGGGAGACCAGGAGAAGCACCTGGCTCCTGGCTTCGGATCAGCGAGATGTGCTGGCCGCAGCGGCCATTGGAGGGTGAACCAATGGCAAAAAGGAAGACCTTTCTCTCTGTCTCTCTCTCTCTCACTATCCACTCTGCCTGTCAAAGAAAAAAAATAATAATCTGCACCTTACCTCATTCTCAGTACCACAACTGATAAAACAACCTTTTCCAGTTGGATTACAGAATCTTTTTAGGTAGAATTTCCATTTTGTTTTGTATCATTTAGCCTGAAAAATATTTATTAAGTGAAATTTTTAATGATACACATTTGAAAATATACTAATATGCTCATGGATTTATTTTTAAAGATTTGTTTAATTATCTGAAAGGCATAGTAACAGAGAAAGGCAGACGAAGAGACAGAGAAAGAAATAATCCACCTGTTTCACTCCTGAGATGACCACAATGGCAGGGCTGGGCCACTCCAAAGCAAGGAGTTAGGAACCCCATCTAGCATACACACATACACAGAGACTTCAGCTGTAGTTTGTAACAGGTGAAAAACAATTCTATTATCATCCGGATCATTTGTATTATGCTATATTTTACACAGTTGAAACAAAGATTATGATTTTCTAGTTTGTGTTGTTTCATGGCACAAATGTAGTTCAAAAATACATCTCAAATTTTTGCCTTTCTAATTAAAAATAGAACTTAATTTCTGGGTACATATAGCAAATTTAAATTCCTAACAATATATTTTAAAGGCTTTTATTTAATTATGTATTTATTGGAAAGACTCACAGACATACACAGAAATAGTGACAGGGAGATATATCATTCATCTGCTACAATTTTGAAATTCCTGTGGGCTGGGTGAGGCCAAAGCCAGGAGTCTGAGCCCAATCTGGTTCTGCCATGTTGCTGGCAGGAACTCAAGTAGTTCATTCACTATCTGCTGCCAGTCAGGGTGTGTGTCAGCAGGATACTGTATTAAAAATGAAGCTGGGACTTGAACTCAAGGAACTCAGATCTGAGATACAGGCATCCAAATGGTGTTTTAAATACAATGCAAAATGCATGACCCTGAAATATTTTATAGCATGTTTTAATAATAGCCTGGTATAAAGTCAACAGTAGGCAGCTTTATTTCTGTAGTGTCCACTGAGAAAGTGCTTAGCACTATGTAGTGTACATTCAGAGTATTAACATGTACATAAGAAATTCTACATTCATCCTGAATTATTGCCTACCAGGGATAATAAATAGAATCCCTTTTTAATGAAAGAATATAGATAAAATCATTTAATCTTTAAGATGTAATATAATGACTTAATTTTATCAATATTATAGATTTCATTTAGGTCAAACATTGTCTATTTGTAAAGATCGCAGATTTTTTGGGGGGGTGGAGAGTAGGATTTCCAATATTATTTAGTACCTCCAAGATATCCTGCTAAAGTGTTATGTTCTCTGTTATACAGCAAAATTATGTTTTATTAAAAGTAGAAAGGAAAGAATTTTTTATTTATTTGACAGATAGAGTTAGTGAGAGACACAGAGAAAAGTCTTCCTTCCATTGGTTCACCCGTCAAATGGTCACTATGGCTGGAACTATGCCAATCTGAAGCCAGGAGCCAGGTGCTTCCTCCAGGTCTCCAATGCAGGTGCAGGGCCCAAGGACCTGGGCCATCCTCCACTGCACTCCTGGGCCACAGCAGAGAGTTGGACTGGAAGAGGAGCAACTGGGACAGAACTGGCACCCAAATTGGGACTAGAACCCGGGGTGCCCGTGCCACAGGTGGAGGATTAGCCTAATGAACCGAGGCACTGGCAAACATAGTTTATCCTATAGAATAACACTTTGTTTTCTGAGTTCTTCTGTATGATTTAGATACTATACTAAGAATGCTTCTGTGGCTTAGTCTTTTTGTTCTAGAGATTCTTGCGTTGTTAATTTCCAGCTTTGTTCCACTGTGGTCAGAAAATATGTATGGTATGATTTCCGATTTTTTTTCAGTTTTCTGGGACTTGCTTTATGAGCTATTATATGGCATATCCTAGTGAAAGTTCCATGCACTGATGAAAAGAATGTGTGGTCTTCAACTATGGGTTAAAAGGTTCTGTAGCTATTAGGTCCATTTTTTTCCATTCTTTCATTTTTAGTGTGTGTGTATCTTTGTTGTTGAGGCATGTTCTTTGTAGGCAGCAATTAAATGGGTCTTGTTTTATAATCCATTCAGCTTGTCTGTGTCTTTTCATTGGAGAATGTAGTCCATTTACATTCAAGGTTACTTTTGATAAGTAACGACTTGACTCTGTTATTCTTCCTTAAATATTCCTATTGTTTGCTTAGGTCATCCAATACATTCTCTCTTTCAACACCTTCAGAAATTCCTAACACCCATATGTTGGGTCATTTGATAGTATCTTATAAATCTCAAATAATTTTTAAAATCTTAAAATTTCTTATTTTTTTGTTCTAAGAAGTTTATAAAGATTTGTCTTCTAGCTCAGATATACTTTCTTCTGCCTTACCAAGTCTGTTGCTAAAGCTCTCCTCTGTATTTTTATTTTACATATTGAATTCTTCATTTCTAATATCTCCTTTGATTTTTTTTTCATAATCTCAATCCCATGGTAGAATCTTTCTTCCATGTCATGTATGGATTTCTATTACCCATGATTTTGCTTCTCATTGCTTCTGAGTAATGATATGACTAACATTTTGAACTCATTTGACTTATTCATCTGAAAGGCAAAGAGAGAGGGGGGGAGAGAGAGAGATAGAGAGAGAGATATATATTCTTTATCTACTGTTTCACTGCCCTGAGGGTTGCAAAAGCTGGGTCTTGGTCTAGTTGAGGCCAAGGTCCAGGAGATCTATCTGGATCTCCCACCTGTATCAGGGGCCCAAGGACTTAAGCCATCTTATGCTGCTTTCCCAGGTACATTAGTAGGGAGCTGGGTCAGAAGTGAAGCAGCTGGGACTTGAACTAGCATTCATATGGGATGACAACGTCGCAGCTGGTGGCTTAACCTGGAACTGAACCATAATGCTGGCCTCAGAAGTTAAGATTTTCAGTAGTTTTTTTTGAATTTTAAGTTTATATAAAGTTTAATTTTAAATAACAGCTATGTTCAACAACTGACTACCAAAATTTCAAAAACTTGAGCAATGATCAAGATGAATATAAATTGATTTCAGAAAAATAATTAGTATTTCTCTACTGTTATGTCTTACTAATGTCGTTACATATTTTCTATGAAATCTGGTGGTGCAATTACCTTAAAACACGAAATTTAGTTACCAGCTTAGTTGCTAAAACAGTCTGCTTCTGTTACTCAGGTAATCATTTTATTGGGGTCTATCTTACAAAAGCATTATAATATGTTTTTATTGATTATATAACTAAGACATTTTACTATATTAAATTTGCAACTCTTCCACTCCAGCTCTCTGCTATGGCCCAGGAGGGCAGTGGAGCATGGCTCAAGTGCTTGGGCCCCTGCATCTGCATAGGAGACCAAGAGAAAGAACCTGGCTCCTGGCTTCGGATCGGTGCAGTGACAGCCATAGTGGCTATTTGGGGAGTGAATCTGTGGAAAGAAGATCTTTCTCTCTGCCTCTCTCTCTCTCTCACTGTCTATAACTCTACCTGTCAAATAAAAAAAAATTACCAAGAATTAATTTTATCTTCTCTGTAATAATTTTCTTAATTACTTCAGAATTTTGTCAACTAGTATTAACTATAGGAAACCAAATAATAATTTCATATTTTATAGTTGTTTCTTAACCTAAAAGCATATATCTATATCTATATATACATAGGCTGAGGCCAGAGTTAACTATTCCTGCCGATTTCTTTCTAACAGCCCTGATGTTAAACTGCAGCAGCAACATGCCTATCTTCAGGTGTCATAATATGTAAACAAGTAATTACAATCATTTGGTCTCTATTTCCAGTCTTCCTTGAGAATGGGGACTGCCTGAGATACCCAGATTATTCAACAGATAGAATGGGTACAGTGGAAAATGGTTTTCAGGGTGAAATTTTATTTTCATTATCAGCACTGATAGATGAATAAAATAAGTGTGATTTTTCATCTTCTGGACTTAATCATAGTTGTCTGGAGTTATTGCAGACAATCAATGAAGATGCAGCGGGAGGAACATAGGAAAAGTCAAAAGAAATTTCAGAGATGCCAGCCTTGATATCCTTGAGCCACTGAACTAAATTCTCCAGAATTCTGAAGAGACAAAAATATATTTTCTGTGTTTAATCCACTATTTACTAGATGTTTCTCTCTGATATGCTTGCTTGCTCTATTCATAGCCTAAACTGTAGACATACTGAGCCAGGTGTATTATGCTTCCATGCTTTGACTCACACAGGCCCCTGTGACTAGATGTGGCTTTTCGCTTTGATCACCTAGCTTTATGAATAAGGTAGAGTATACTTTATTACATAAATTTATTCCTCATTTAATCATCTATCACCTCAGTATTACAAATAATTTATCTTTGGTCCTTGTTATAACTTGTATATTCCTCATACTGCTTATAGCACTGACATTTGTTTGCATAAGCATTTCTCTGAATTTCTCCTTAACTTTATTCCATTATTGTCCTCTACTGAAAACTTTATTGTATAATTTCATCCCTAATTGTTCCCTTTCCTTCACTAAATTTTAATACCACCAATATGTTCTAGATATCTTTATATATTGCATGCATATCTATGTTAATACATAAAAACAATAAGATTTTTCAATCCTGAGACAAATCACTTTTGCCCACTTTGGGCAGTAGCATCTCAGTCAAGAATGTATGTTCATAGTCAACATTTTGTAGGCATATGTTCAAATAATAATACAATCTTGACTTTAGAAATTTAACACAAAAGCTCTGCATGAGGCCAACATTAAAAATAAGTACACTTTTCTAATTTATATTTCAACCTACTCCTTGGTTTGACTTTCCCTTTCATCTATGTAAGACATTTATCCTAATTCAAATTATTTCTATTGAGAATGGCAGGTGGACAGACTCAAATGGTTAAGACAAAAATGTTAATATTGACTGATGAAACAGATTGAGAAAAATTTTGACTTCAGACATAGTTTAATTCAGAGTATAAAAAGCATCACCACAATTCAGTTCTTTCATTCTTTTGGGTCTGCCATGTTCTCTAGCTTTGACTTATTCCCAAATTTGTATTCTGTAGCCCATGGGTCACAATTTTGTAAATTTTTCTACAGAGTATATTTATTGAAGTCAGAAACCTCCTGCCACAGTGTTAGGAAGGGAATGCCAAGAGAGGAAGGCCTGAGAAACTTCTCAAACTGGATTATTTTAAGTACAATTCAAAGGAGGAGCAGAACACAGTTTTGTAATCTTGATATTAAAAAAGAACAAAGCAAGAAAAATATACTAGATATGCTGTAGAATGGTATTAGAATAAAAAGAAATAAATAGGCCAATGGAATGCAATACAGACCTAGAAATGCACACATCTACAGGAAACTGATCTTTCACAAAGGCGCTCAGAATATGCACTAGAGAAAGGGACATGTTCTCAATAAATGATGAAGGGAGAATTGGATTTCCAAAGGGAGAAGAATGAAAATAGACTATGTTTCACTATGCATAAAGGCCTACATGCAAGACTTGAAATGATGAAACTACTAAAAGAAATCATAGGATATGATTAGACACAGATTATAGCAAGGTTATTATAAAATCAGGCTGCAGATGCACAAGAAACAAAAGCAAAAACATATAAATAGGACTTCCTTAAACTGAAGTGCCACAAAGGAAACAATCAACAGAGTAAACAGACATCCTATAGAATGGGAACAACCTAAATGCCAATGAAGTGATGAATGGGTAAAAAAATGTAGCTTATACATACAAATACAATAGATTGCCCGTCAGCACTGTTATCTGTGACAACATGGATGGAAATGTAGGTCATAATGTTAAGTGAAATAGGTCAGGCACAGAAAGACAACTACAATATGATCTCATTCATATGTGGAATCTAACGTTTATTTAAAAGTTGAAAGTAGGAACTGGCACAGTAGAATGGTGGGTAAAGACACCATTTGCAGTGCCAGCATCCCATATGGGTACCAGTTTGAGTCCTGGCTACTCCACTTCTGATCCAGCTCCCTGCTATGGCCTGGGAAAGCAGTGGAAGATGGCCCAAGTCCTTGGTCCTTGCACCTGTGTGGGAGACCCATAAGAAGCTCCTCAATCCTGCACAGCTCTGGCCATTGCAACCACCTGAGGAGTGAACTAGCAGATGGACCTCTCCTTCTCTCTGCCTCTGCCTCTTTCTGTAACTCTGACTTTCAAATAAGTAAATAAATATTTAAAAAAAAGAAAAATAGAATAAAATTAGAATAGTGGTTATCAGAGACAGAGGAGAGTAGGAGAGAGGGAGGCATGAGTGAAATTTGGTTACTGGCAGTGGGTAGTAACAAAGTAAAATAGAATAAAAAATGTTGGTGTTCTGTTGCAGAATGGAGTGAGTAGATAATATACTGTGCACTTTTCTAAAAGTAAAACAAAGGATTTTGAATATTTTCATGATTAAAATGCTAAATGTTTGAGGATATTGCTGTCTTTACCCTGATTTGAATGTTATGTAATGGATATATGTGTTGAAACATCAGAAGACAATCCACAAATATATTTTTAGATGCTTATTTACTTATTTTTCATTTACTTGAAAGGGAGAAGGAGAGACAGAGAGAGAAAGAAATCTTACATCTGCTGGTTCACTCTTTAAATGCCTGCAGCATCAAGGGCTAGGGCAAGCTGAAACCAGCAGACAGGATCTCCATTAGCATTTCCCATGTGAGTGGCAGGGGCACAGTCACTTGTGCTATTATCTGTTGTGCTCAAGATGTATTAGCAGGAAACTAGATCTGTACAGCATAGCTAGAACTGAAATTGGCACTCTGATATGGAATATTGATAATTTTTATGTGTCAATTAAGAGTTTAGGATTTCTGTTACCAATGAAAATTATATTTCTTTGTATTTCATCACCTGGGGCATCTGCTAATCTCTGAACTAACCCCCGTAACTTACAAGTGCAAAACCATCAATAAGGACTATTGTTGAATAAGGAAAACAGCTTATAAAGTAAGAAATAGAGCTGGCAGAGGCACTGGAATAGAAAAATTAAAAACTGTTTTTTTTCCCATGGGGTTATGGGCTGAATAGTGTTCTCCCAAATTTGCGTGTAAAACTCTAAGCCCTAGTACATCACAATGTAAGTATATTTGGAGATAGGTTCCTTAAAAACATAATTAAGGTAAAATGATTATTTTACTATATTATGACTGATACCCTTATGAGACTGATTAACAACACTGGGAAAGTGACAGAGGGAGAAGACAGCCACCCACAGCCCAGGAATGATGCAACAAATGATGCAACAAATCAACCTTACTGACACCGCGACCTTGGACTTCTATTCTCCAAAATTGTGGTAAAATAATTTTTTGTTGTTTAAGTCACCCAGTCTGTGGTACTTCATTTTTGCAGGAATGTTTTTCCTCTTAAATTTTTATTAATATAAAAAGAACATATTTCATGTATTTTACAGGTACAGTTCTAAGAAGATAACCATACATTTCTCTCTCCTCCTTTCCCTCCCTCAATCCCTCTCCTTCCTCTCTTTTTTCTTTACTTTTTGCAGACATAATTTCAATCCACTCTACAATCACAGGCTTAATTCAACACTAGCCATCATATTGAATAAGTAAAAGTAAGAAGAACATAGATCCAGAAGAACATAATACCAGAAATTTATTTGTTCTTTATAATATCCTGAAGCATATCTTCTGAGAACTGTATCTGGGGATGAATCATGGTGGTACCAATACAA
The DNA here is from genome assembly GCF_033115175.1 of Lepus europaeus. Classification (NCBI taxonomy): domain Eukaryota; kingdom Metazoa; phylum Chordata; class Mammalia; order Lagomorpha; family Leporidae; genus Lepus; species Lepus europaeus. Next base: position 73,229,567 of record NC_084844.1, read on the forward strand.
TTGTGAAGAAAACCCCATCAAACCAATAACTACCAAAAGGTGGTTGAGAAGACTGACAAAGGCAAAACCATGGCAAGGTTTTATTGGGATGTTTGAAGCATTTTAATTGTTGAAGGCCAAAGAGCAATAGTATCTGGTCATTATGAGAAGTTTTAGATAAATCTAAACTTTTCCAAAAAATCTCCAAGGGAAACTGTCCAGATATCCTCCACCAGATCAACATCTTGGCTAAGTCCATTTGTTGAATAGGGTAAGTTTGCAAATTTCAAAGGAAAATTCTTAGGGATCCATCTCCAAATCCTCATTTGTCTGCTCCTGACTTACTTTTGTTTCCCAACCTTTAAAAATATTTATTTGAAAGGCAGGGTGACATAGAGAAAGGGAGAGACTTGGAGAGACTGGGAGAGAAAGAGAGAAAAAAAAGAGAGAGAGAGAATAGAGAGAGAGAGAGAAGAGAGAGAGAGAAGAGAGAGAGGGAGAGAGAGAGAGAGAGAGAGAGAGAGAGAGAGAGAGAGAGAGAGAGAGAGAGAGAGAGAACCATCCACTGGTTTACTTTCCAAATAGCTGCAGCAGCTGGGATTGGGTGAGGACAGGGCCAGGAGCCTGGAACTCTATCTGGGTTTCCCTTGTGGGTGTCAAAGGCCTGGCATTGCAGGTGGTGGCTTAAGGTGCTGCACCACAATGCCAGCTCCCTGTTTTCTAATCTTAATCTTTTAAAGGTAATCATTTTTCTTTTGTTAATAATGTAAAAATATAGGCAGCAATATCATTCCTTCTAAATTATTCATATATTTCCCTTTAATCACTATATATTTTAAATTTCATTATCTCAGTACAATTTTCTTTTTGTCTTCATATCAATCACATGTGTGTGTGTGTGTGTGTATCTTTTAACATCCTGATGTAGTTCAATTCTACTGCTGGGAACATGTGAGCATCTTGGTTGATTTTTCATTGTGAGGTTACAGGGTCCACAAAAACCCTGGATTTCCTTGGTAAAGTTCATACACCCAGTGTTTCAAACACAAATTGGGCCAAGGTAGTGATTCCCCCTTTCCAGATAATGTATTTTTAAATTTATTGGATTTTTATTGGACTATAAATTGGTGTTTCATTTTTTCAAGTTCTATTGGAATTTTTTAAGATTTTATTTATTTATCTGAGAGGTAGAGTTACAGACAGTGAGAAGAGGAGACAAAAAGGTCGTCTGTCTGGTGGTTCACTCCCCAAATGGCCGCAATGGCCAGAGCTGTGCTGATGTGAAGCCAGGAGGCAGGAGCCCCCTCCAGGTCTCCCACGCAGGTGCAGGGGCCCAAGGTCTTGGGCCATCCTCTACTGCACCCCCAGGCCACAGCAGAGAGCTGGACTGGAAGTGGAGCAACTGGGACAGAATCCGGCACCCCGACCTGGACTAAAACCAGGGATGCTGGTGCCGCAGGTGGAGGATTAGTCTAGTGAGCCGCGGCGCCGGCCGGAATATTCCAAACTTTTAAGAAAGAAAAAAAAGCTGAAATTTCCCAAACAAGCTTCAACTGGAACTAAACAGAGAATATATTTCAATTTTTTTTAGGAAGCCAGTGTTGTATATATGATGCAAAAAAACTCAGGATATGAATTAAAAATGAAATTAAATAGCCTCTGTTTCATAAACAGGTGATATCCTAAGCAAATTATCATATTAATTCATTCATACAGGAAAACATAGTAGGTCAATAAAAAAAGCGAGACACACTAAAATGTGAAGAGCATTCAACATTCTCAAACAGACCCAGGTAGAAAAAGTGAGGGAATTATATGATCATTTATATTAAGTGTCAAAAAAGCATTTAATAAAATTCAATATCCAGACAGAAAAATCAACTTCTGGCAAAATTGCAAAAACAGTGATTTCCAGTATGTGATCTAAAATGGACTACAACAAACTACTTAACACAAGATAAGGGAAAATTTTTCCCCTGGGAACAGACCCAGCCATGCCTGCCTTCTCCCCCATCTCTCTTTAACAGGGAAATCAAACAACAAAAAAGCATCAATCCTTAAGTAAACCAGCAACCGGATTACACCCATTACATACAGGCAATCAATGTAATCCTGAACTACATACAACTGACAAGTGAGGGTAACAAGATCACTGGGTAAAATGTAATTACCGGTTCATCCCATATGGGTGCCAGTTCGAGTCCCAGCTGCTCCGCTTCCCATCCAGCTCACTGGGAAAGCAGTGGAAGATGCCCAAGTCCTTGGGCCCCTGCACCCACATTGGGGACAGGGAAAAAGCTCCTGGCTCCTAGCTTCGGATTGGCCCAGCTCTGGCCTTGTGGCTATCTGGGGAGTGACCAGTGGACAGAAGACTTCTCCCTCCCCCTTCCCTACCCTTTCCTCTCTCCCTCTTCCTCTGCCTTCCAAATAAATGATCTTTAAAAACCTGCCATTACTAACAGCAAGAAATAGGAAATCATATCAAAGGGCAAAAGACTAGAAAATACATATCTAGAAGAAAAACGAATCAAGATTAACCACGCAGTATCTTTAAACAACGTTCAGACGAACATTACAGAAACTTCCCAAAGGAGAAATCATTGGGGATATGAAGAAACAAAGACCATGATCCGCAGTTGGCGGTGACTCACCTGGAGCGGCTTCTGCAGCTGACAGGGAACTCTAGAGGTCCCAAGAGCCCCGAGGAACACAGAGGCCACAGCGACCCCGCCCGGAAATCAGGACCTGGGCGGCCTCAGACCCCAAGCCCAGCCAGCACTCCTGTTGCCTGGCAACAACCTCCCCACGCCCACTGCGCCAGAGAGCGTGCTGATTGGCTATGGCCTTTGTGACACCCCTCACGCCCATTGGCATTGCAGCTGTCCAATCAGGGGCCCTGGTGAGGGCGGTGGAGCACTTCATCTTCTGTCGAGATCCCTGTGTCCTAGTGGCGTCCAGACTACAGCGGGAAGAGCGTCCCCGCGGTGGCTCGGCCTTCTCTGCTCTGAGAAGGGGAAGCCGGAGACCTCGCGAGCGGGAAGTGGTGAGTGTGTGGGGCCAGGTTTCCCAGAAGGGGCCGTGGGCGGATGGATCCTGTCAGAACCAGCTACAGAGGGACCTGGACTTCCCCCACGTGAGCTCTTCCATCCGCGGACCCCACCGCTGAGGGCTGGGCCGGCTCCGGACATGGGCGACAGGCCCCCTCCCTGCACCAGCGACCTGGGCTCGCTCCAGAGCCTCCTCTCAGTCTGTGTTTGTGCAGTTCGCCTCTCCCCAGGTCGTGTGGAGAGGATGGAGGGAGATCGGGGAGAGTGGATGGGTGGCGTTCACGCGGCGAGGAGGTTGGGGGTCATCGGTCCCTCCTTCCTCCCCAGCCGTGCACATTACAAGCTGGGGAAGTCAGAAATGAAAGTCTTATTTTGCTCAGCTCAGCTTTTCAGGCCAGGGTTGGGGTTGGCATCTGATGATGAACTTGCTGGCAGAGCCCAGAGGCAGTGCAGGCATCACCATGACACTTTAAAGGGTGCACTTTGGTGACCATTTCACAAGAGAGGAAAGCAGAGAATGCCCACCCGACCCTCCACTGCAAAATATCCGTGAGCATCTCCTGATTTTATGCTTCTTAAGCGCGGACATTAGAACATCAGTGGGTTTGTTTCCCTTTGCAGTCTTTGCAGGGTGACGTCACCTCTACCCACCCTCCTTTTTTTTCCTTGTCTTGGTTCCTAAAACTGCCTGGGCATGATGTCCAAAATACCTCCCTCCAGGAGTGCCTAATGAATGCCAGCCCCTGTGTCACTCGTCCTGGGGGGCAGCCCTTGGCCCTGAGCCTTTTCCTGGGAGCAGTGACTTGAGCTGGGTTCAAACTCCTGGTACACCTGCCATCGGTATCTCTAAGCCCTTGGGATGTTCAGATTTCCTTCTAACCACAGTTTCCATTGCTGGGAGACATAACAGTCAGTTACTCAGATGCTGTTATAACCAACTGGATTCTTTCAGACTTGAGAAGGGAGAAGGGCATCACAGAAGACAAGGAAAAACCACTCTAGCTAAGTAGAGCCAGACCTGAAAAGTTCGGGACCCAGCAATTTTTGGCTCCAGAGAGTTGTAGTCAGAGTGTAATGTGTACCAAGTGAAGCCGCCTGAGAGGGTAAGACTGCCTGTGGAGAAAGGCTTATGAATTTGAAAATTTGCACCTGTAGTGTGATAAAATGCATATTTGGTATTTGTCCCCATTTTCTGGTGCAGAGATTTTATTGTTCAAACAACTTGTATATTAGTACATGTTCTATGACTTTGATTTACTGAGAAGATAAATTAAAATATCCCTTGGCTTTCAGGGGTTCAATAAATTTCATACTTAACTATAATTTTCTCAAGATTTTTGTTTGAGATTGACAGTATTACTGTTTCCTCCTGTAAATTTACTTTTAAACTACATATAGTCTCAGTGTTTGTCATTATCATTATTTATTGTATTTATTGCCAAAACTGACAAAAAATATTTTATGAGACCACTTTTCCCAAAGACCCTTTCTGAGCCAGCTCCCTCTTAATGCACCATAGCAAAACAGCAGAAGAATGGCAAAGTACTTGGATTCCTACCATCCATGTGGGAGACCTGGATAGAGTTCTTGGCTCCTGGCTTCAGAGTGGACCATCAGATGGAAGATCTCTCTCTCTCCCTCACTGTCTCTGTAACTACCTTTACAAATATTTGAAGAGTTTCCAGGGCTGGCACCATGGCTCACTTGGCTAATCCTCTGGTTGTGGTGCCAGCATCCAATATGGGCACTGGGTTCTAGGCCCGGTTGCTCCTCTTCCAGTCCAGCTCTCTGCTGTGGCCCAGGAGTGCAGCAGAGGATGGCCCAAGTGCTTAGGCCCTGCATCTGCATGGGAGACCAGGAGGAAGCACCTGGCTCCTGGCTCCTGGCTTTGGATCGGCATAGCTCCGGCTGTAGCAGCCATTTGAGGGGAAAACTAACAGAAGGAAGACTTTTCTTTCTGGCTCACTCTCTGTCTAACTCTATCTGCCAAATAATAAATAAGTAAATAAATATTTGAAAATTTTCCTTGACTTCATTCTAAAAGTATGTCTCTGTTTACATGTGTGCTTTTTCTGTATATCACGGAATATTTGCAAATTTAGTATAGGCTATGGGAAGAGATCAGATCTCCTTCTATATTTAATCATTTAACATTTACACACAGATACACACATATATACATATACTTTTACAAACAAAACTATGACCAAAATAGGAATGGTATTTTGTAGTCTACTTTTCCTACTCAACAATGTATAATGAGCTTTTCCCTTCATGTTGTTAACTATTCTTTTTAAAGGTCATTTTAATTGGCTGAAAATATTAACCTCTCCTTTCAACTACTTAAGTTTCAACACTTTTTATATGATGAATAACTATAGGAAACACTCTTCATATAAGTCATGCATATGTCTGATTTTTAAGTTTAGACTGCTTTGTGTAAGTTGAATTACTAGGCCTGAGAATAATTATTGGGCCCCAGAGTAGGGACATTTTAAGTACTATGATAAATAATGCTAAACTTCCCTACAGAAAAGACACCAGTAATTTAGCTACCTACCAAAATTGTATAAGAGTAATTTTCTTGAGAAAATGCTTAGTGATAAGAGGTATTGAAGAATTTTAAAGGAATCATCAATTGAGTCATTAAAATGCCATCTCACTGTTGTTTTGCATTGGATTTGTTTTATTATAAGTGTATGTGAATTTTATTTCCTGTTGTCTATTTATCTTTCTTCATTTCTATACTGCCTTTATCAAGTTTAAAATAATCTTTATTTAAATGAATGGAGGGACTGGTGCTGTGGCATAGTGGCTAAAGCTGCCACCTGCAGTGCTGGTATCCCATATGGGTGCTGGTTCAAGACCTGGCTGCTCCACTTCTGATTGAGCTTCCTGCTGGGGCCTGGGAAAGTATTAGAAGATGGCCCAAGCCCTTGGGCCCCTGTACCCCTATGGGAGACCTGGAAGAAGCTTCTGGCTCCTGGTTTTGGAGAGCTGGGCCAATTGGGGATTAAAATAGCAGGTACAAGATCTCTCTCTCTCTCTCTCTCTGTCCCTCCCCCTCCCTCCCTCTCTCCCTCTCTCCTCTCTCTCTGCCTCTCTGTAACTCTGTCTTTCAAATAAATAAATCTAAAAAAATAAAAATTTAAATGACTGGAACAAATTTCATATATTTCACATATATGGTTTTAAGAGAATAATGATACTCCCTACTCTACCTTCTCTCTCCCTCCCTCCTTCCTTTCTTATTTTCCTTTTTATTTTTACAATGACATACTTTTTCTTTAAAATTTATTCATTTTATTTGAAAGTCAGAGTTGTACAGAGAGAGGAGAGGGAGAGCGAGAGAGAGAGAGAGAGAGAGAGGGAGGTCTTCCATCTGCTGGTTCACTCCCCAAGTGGCCTCAATGGCAGTGCTGAGCTGAACTGAAGCCAGAAGCCAGGAGTTCCTACTTCATCTCCTATGGACTTGAGCCATTTTCCATTGCTTTCCCAGGCCATAGCAGATAGCTTGATCAGAAGTAGAACAACCTAGATTCGAACCAGCACTCATGTGGGATGCCTGCACCACAGGCAGTGGCTTTAGCCACTACACCACAGCACTGGCCCCTACAACGACATTTTTAATTTACTTTATACACACAAGCTTAATGCTCCACTAAATAAAGAATTCAACCAGTAACAAGTTGTAAGTAAAAAAAATTGATCCTCACGAGTATAGACAAGGGCTAAAAAAGTCAAATGTAAAAACATCAATTTTGATCGTATGCACTACATTTTTTTAATTCTGTATATTAGCTAAAATAAATCAGAGAAACATGATAATTATATTTATGGGGCTGGCATATTTCACTAAACATAATAGTCTCTAGTTGCATCTAGTTTCTTGCAAAAGAAAGGATTTCATTCTTTTTAATGATTGAATAGCATTCCATAGTGTACGTGCATGTGTGTGTGTCTATATGTGTGTGTGTGTATATATATATATATCACAGTTTCATTAATTAGTTTTCAATTGATGGACATCTGGTTTGATTCCATGTCTTAGCTATTGTGAATTGAGCTACAGTAATCAAAAGATACAGGTAAGTCTTTCATAAGTGAATTTTATTTTATTTGGGTAAATTTCCAGGACTGGGATTGCTAAGTCATATGGGAGATCTATTTTCAGATTTCTGAGAAATCTCTATACTGTCTATCAATGCTGGCTATATTACTTTGCATTCACATCAACATTGGATTAGGGTACATTTGCACTACATCCTCACCACAATTTGTTGTTTGATTTTTGTACAGTCACTCTAATTATTGTGAAGTCAAACCTTATTATGGAATTTATATGCATTTTCCTGATGGCAAATGACCCTGAGCATCTTTCCATGTGTCTGTTGGTTATTTGTATTCCATCCTTTGAAAAATCTCTGTTTATATCCTTAGCCTATTTCTTAACTCGATTGCTTGTTTTGTTGTTGTTGAGTTTCTTGAGCTCTTCATACATCCTAGCGTTAGTCCTCTATGGAATTTATAGTTTGTAAATATTTCATCCCTTTTTTGATCTTCTCTTAATTTGCTGAGTGTTTTCTTTCCCTTGTAGAAGCTTCCTAGCTTCATGTAATCTCATTTGTCTATGATTGTGTTTATTGACTGTGTTTCCAAGCTGTTTTCCAAGAAGTCTTTGCCTGAGCCAATGTCTTGTAGTGTTTCCCTTGTTTTCCTTGAGTAGCTTGATGGTTTCAGACTTTAGATTTAAATCCCTGATCCACTATGAGATGATTTTGTATAGGGTATAAGATACTGGTTTTGTTTCATACTCACGCATACAGAGTTCCAACTTTCCCAACATCATTTGTTGAAAAGAATGCCCTTTTCCCAGTGAGCAATTTTAGGTCATTTGTCAAATTTCTTGGTTGTAGATGCATTAGTTAATTTCTGGGGTCTCAGGTCTATTCCATTGGTCAATCTGTCTAATTTTTTGCCAATACCAAACTGACTTGATTATACCTATGCTGTAATATTTATTGAAATCTGGTATTGTGATGCCTCCAGATTTAATTTTATTATTTATGATTCCTTTAGCTATTTTGGGTCTTATGATATCATATGAATTTTAGGTTCATTTCATCCAGATCCGGGAAGAATGTTTCAATATTTTGAATGAGACTGCATTGAATCTGTAAATTGTTTTGGGTAATATGAAGATTTTGATAAATTGTTTCTTCCAAGTCATGAACAGGGAAGATTTTTCCATTTTTTTCTTTTTCTGTTTACTTCTTTAACATTTTGTAACATTTATTAGAGAAATCTTTGGCTGGATCCTTGGTTAAATTTATCCCAAAGGATTTAAATTTTCATAGCTATTGTGAATGAGACTGATCTTACAAGTTCTTTCTCAGCCATGACATTGTTTGTATATATAAAAGTTTTTGATATTTGTGTGTTAATTTTATATCCAGTAACTTTGCAAATTTCTCTTATGAATTCCAATAATTGCTTAATGAAGTCTTTTGGTTCCCCAATGTATCAGATCATATACTCTGCAAACAGGGATAATTTGACGTCCTTCTTTCCCAACTTTATAGCTTTTCTTTCTTTTTGTCTAATAGCTCTGTTAAAACCTCCAGAATTGTATTGAATAGTAGTGGTGAAAGTGGACATCCTTGTCTAGTTATGGGTCTCAGTGAAAATGCTTCCAAGTTTTCATCAAAAAGTATCATTGTGACTGTTGATTTCTCATATATTATTATATATTTGACATATATTATCTTGTGTTGAGAAATGCTCCCTCTATTCCCAATTTGTATCATGAAAGGATTTTGTGTTTTATCAAAAGCTTTTTATGCATCTATTTTTTTTAATTTGACAGGTATAGTTATAAACCGTAAGAGAGACAGAGAGAAAGGTCATCCTTCCATTGGTTCATCCCCCAAAAGGCTGCTATGGCCGGCACTGCACCGATCCAAAGCCAGGAGGCAGATGCTTCTTCCTGGTCTCCCAAGCAGGTGCAGAGGCCCAAGCACTTGGGCCATCTTCCACTGCCCTCCTGGGCCACAGCAGAGAGCTGGATTGGAAGTGGAGCAACCAGGACTAGAACTGGTGCCCATATGGGATGCCAGTGCCACAGGCGGAGGATTAACCAAGTGAGCCATGATGCCAGCACCTTTCTGCATCTATTTAGATAATCATACATATGGTCTTCATTCTTCAATTTGCTAATATGATATATCATATTTATTGATTTGTGCATGTTAAACAATCCTTGCATAAGATAGATAAATCTTACTTGGTCTGGGTGAATGATCTTTTTTTTTTTTTGGAGGGACTGGTTCTTTATTTCAAAAAGACACTTATTGTCAATAATCAGTATCAAAACAGTTACACTATTGGTTTTTCTTTCTCCCAACAGGCCCCAAAGATACCACACCAAAGGAGAGTACATTTTAAGCCAATAAGCTTCAGGATGTACACCTAACAGACCTCACAGAAACCTCACCAAAAGTGGGGACAGGGTGGGGGAAGGAACTTGGAAAGACTAGCACACTGCCAGCCCATACTGTGGAATGCTCTCACAGCCAGAAAGGCTGGCCAGGGTCCCCAAGGCCAGAGAAGCAAAGTTTCAAAATAATCTAAAATGTAAAAGTCTTGTACAGAAGCTATTCAAGATTTCTCCAGCACTGACTGATACAAAGCACAATGAGATGGCACTTTTAGAAACAGCAGCTTCAGACCCAGCAAAGGGTGGTGAGATGAGTTTTATATGGCTAAATCAGTGGCAAAAACATAATTTTCTTTCTCTAAAGGAGGCAGGAAAAGCAGTGAAGTGATCACCTCAACCTAAGAGGCACATGATCCATTCTGCAAGCTGTTGGGAAGGGGCAGAGGTGGGGCAAAAAAATGGTCTCAGAGGTCTTACCATTTTAATTTGGTCACTTCTGATGAATGAAAAAACAAAACAAAACAGAAAAAAAAAAAAACAGTGTCCAAAGATACCTTAAAGCTGTAAGCCTGAACAGCATGAGGGGTTTTTGTTTTTGGCCAACTCCTCCCAGAATCACCTTTCTGGTTTGGCTGATGCTTTGTACAGAGCAGTGAGGTTCCCCACAGAGGCATCTTTCCTGGGCTCTGTCTGGCACCCAGTAAGGCAGACCCAACACCTCTTTCCCTGCTCTGTCGACAGGGCACTATGCGTTAAGCTGAAAAGTCACCTTCAAAAAGTAAGAAAAGGATTAGATTGCTCCTTCAGAGTGTGGAATTACTTGGAATGTTTTACAAAATGGTCACTACAACAAAAAAGGTAATTACAAAATGTGTACATCACAATATGCTTTTAAAGACACTTTGTATTGTGCTCACATTCCCTTAAATGTTGTTCCCAAAAGCGCTCAGCTTCTAGTTCCACTGGAATCTCTGGGAAGAGGCAGAGACAGTTTGGTGAAAAAGACATGGGGGTGGGGTCTAACGACAGAGGAGGTGGGTGGCAAAAGGAGAAAGCAGACTTCCAGTTAAAAGATCAGCCCTCAGTTTAGAGGTCAGCTCTGGGCAGGCTGGCCTCAGGTGGAGTCAGGGTCAGAGGGAGGAGCAGCGGCAGGATGGGACTGGGGTGCTCTACATCTCTTTCAGGTCAAGCAGAGTCTGGTCCAGCATCCTTTGTGTACAGAGGTGCTCCTCTTTGGTGCATTTCAGTTTATCTTCCAAATCATCAATTGTCTTTTCCAGCTTGGCTACCAATCTCTCAGCAAATTCAGCACGGGTCTCTGCCTCCTTGAGTTTATCAGTGAGAATCTATTTCTTCCTCATATTTGTCCTCTTTTTGAGAGTACTTTTCCTCAGCAGCACTCAGACACTTCAGGTTCTGGTCTATCATTCTGATCTGCTCATCCATCTCTCGGCAACGGGACTCTGCCAGCTCAGCTCGTTCCTCTGTGCATTCCAAGTCTCCTTCAATAATCACCAATTTACGAGCCACTTCTTCATACTTCCTGTCTGCTTCTTCTGCAATGTGCTTAGCTTATTTGAGTTAGATTTCCTGGAGTTCCATCTTTTCTTCATCTTTTAAGGCCCGGTTTTCAATAACCTTCATACCTCTCTCACTCTCATCAGCAGCTTTTTCTGCTTCTTCCAACTTTTGTAGGGCAGTGGCCAGGCGCTCCTGAGCACGATCCAGCTCCTCTTCCACCAACTGGATCCTGTGGTTCAAGGAAGCCACCTCAGCCTCAGCCTGCTCTTGGGCCCGCCTTTCTCCCTCCACTTCACGCTGAAGGCACTTGGCCCTCTCCTCTTCGTCATCTGCCTGCTGCTGCAGAACCTGGATCTTGCACTTCACCACCTCGATGGTGGTGATCCCGGCCATGGTGCCCACCCAGCTGCTTCTCATGCTCCAGCTCCTGTCTCCTCCACTCAGTGCTTCAGCCGCTTCTCCAAATGATCTTTCTGATATGGTGTTGGATTCTATTTCATAGTAATTTGTTGAGGATTTCTGCATCTATGCTCATCAGAGATATTGGTCTATAGTCCACTTTATTTGTTGTATCTTTTTCTGATTTTATAATTAAGATCATGCTAACTGCTTAATAGGAGTTTGGGAGGAATCTCATCATTTCAGTTGGTTTAAATAGTTAACATTAATTGGGATTAATCTATTTATTTGAGAGGCCAAGTTACAGACAGAGAGGGAGAGGCAGAGAGAAAAGTCTTCCATCCAATGGTTCATGCCCCAAATCCATTCCAGCTGATGCTAATGCACCCAGGAAAGCATCAGAGGGTGACACAAGTGTTCAAAACCTTGGACCTACGTGGGAGACCAGGATGAAACCCTTGGCTCCTGGCTCCTGGCTCCTGGCTGGCCCAGCCTCAGATACTGCAAGATTCTCTCTCTGTCTCTCTCTCTCTCCCTCCCCCCCCCTCCAACTCTGCCTCTAAAATAAATAGAGGGAAGTGCTTGGTGCAGCAAGATTAAGGCACCATCTGGAGTGCCAGCATCCCACATGGGTGCCAGTTTTTGTCCCATCTACCTCCCTGATGATGCACCTGGGAAAGTGGGGGAGAATGGTCTGGGTCTTTGAATGCCTGCCTCCATGTTGTATACCTGAAAGAAACTCCTGGCTTCTGGTTCAGCCTGTCCCAGCCTCAGCTGTTGCAGCCATTTGAGGAATGAACCAGGCAAAGAAGACCTCTCTCTCTCTGTAACTCTTTCAAATGAATAAAATATTTTTAAAAGCCCATGAATGAGAGAGAAGAGATATTGAGAAATCTTCCAACTTCTGGTTTATTGCCTCAAATTACCAAAAAGGCTGGGTCTGACCCTGAAACCAGCAGCCTGGAACCCCATCTGAGTCTCCTATTGGGGTGGCAGTGGCCCACCTACTTGGGCCATCCTCTACTGATGGAAGCATTAGAATTAACATTAGCAGGAAGCTGGATTCAAAGTGAGGCATTAGGCACCCAAAAGAGCTCTCATTTATTTTTAAATGAAAACTGTGTATGAAAGTTATTATTGAAAACTGAAAAGATTGTGAATGGGAGAGAGGGGACTTGTGTTAGGGGATTTAAGCCATGGAAATAGCCTCATGAACAACCAACAACCTTACTGTATTAATCATGTTAAAATATGTTCCGAAATCTGTATATATGAAATACATGAAACTTGCAGACCTTAAATACAATGAAAAAAAAAGATTTTTCCAGAAGAATTAAAGTTATTTAATCTAGGTCCTTTCTTCAGGACTAATGATCTTTTAAATTGAAAGTAGTTTATATATAAGAGTCGGAATAAGAGAGGGAGGAGATGTACAGTTCGGCACATGCTCAATCAGACTTACCCCAATGGTATTGTTAGAAATGTGCCAGGGGATTCCAATTCAGTCCCATCAAGGTGGCATGTGTACCAATGCCATCTCACTAGTCAAAGTCAGTTTCAGTTCATAATTGATCAAAATGATAGGATTAAGTGTCAAAGGGATCAGATAAACAAGACTATTGTTTGCATATACTAACTGATAGAATTAAAAAGGAGAGAATGGGGCCAGCGCCGTGGCTCAACAGGCTAATCCTCTGCCTTGCGGCACTGGCACACTGGGTTCTAGTCCCGGTCAGGGTGCTGGATTCTGTCCCGGTTGCCCCTCTTCCAGGCCAGCTCTCTGCTGTGGCCAGGGAGTGCAGTGGAGGATGGCCCAGGTCCTTGGGCCCTGCACCCCATGGGAGACCAGGAGAAGCACCTGGCTCCTGCCATCGGATTAGCGTGGTGCACCAGCCGCACTGCGCCGACCGCGGCGGCCATTGGAGGGTGAACCAACGGCAAAAAGGAAGATCTTTCTCTCTGTCTCTCTCTCTCTGTCCACTCTGCCTGTCAAAAAAAAAAAAGGAGAGAATGATCCAACGTGGGAAGTGGGATACACAGCAGACTCATAGAATGGCAGATGTCCTAAACAGCACTCTGGCCACAAAATCAGCCCTTAAGGCATTCGGATCTGGCTAAAAAGCCCATGAGAGTATTTCAGGCATGGAAAGTCAAGAAACTGTGGCAAAAAAAAAAAAAAACGGCCTAAGTGAAAGATCTCTGTGAGTGAGATCCCAGTGGGAAGAATGGAAGGGAAGAGAGAATTTCCATTTTGACTGTAGCCTTGTCTAAAAAAGATCGGAGTTGGTGAACTCAAGAGGCTTCCATAGCCTAGGCAGCTCATGACAAGGGTGTCAGGTGATTACTGACATCATAAGAGTGTCAATCGTTAAATCAACAACAGGAGTCACTGTGCACTTATTCCCCATGTAGGATCTCTGTCCTTAATGTGTTGTACTATGTGAATTAAGGGCATAATTAATACTCAAACAGTACTCTATACTTTGTGTGTCTATGTGGCTGCAAACTGTTGAAATCTTTACTTAGTAAATACTAAGTAGATCTTCTGTATATAAAGATAATTGAAAATGACGATGAAAAATGGGTTGGGAGAGGGAGTGGGAGATGGGATGGTTGCAGGTGGGAGGGAGGTTAGGGGGTGGGAAAGCTGCTATAATCCAAAAGCTGTACTTGAAAAAGTTATATTTATTAAAAAAGCTAAAAAAAGAATCATCAATTGAGTCATTAAAATGTCATCTACTGTTGTTTTGAATTTTTTTATTATTAGTGTGTTTGAACTTTATTTCCTAAGTTCATTGTTCAATTATATATCTTCATTTCTATACTGGATTTACCAATTATAAATAACTTTTATTTAAATAAATGGAGGGTCCAGCAATGTGGCATAGCAGCTAAGGGTGCCACCTGCAGCGCCGGCATTCCATATGGCTGCCAGTTCAAGAACTGGCTGCTCAACTTCTGATCCAGCTCCCTGCTGTGGCCTGGTAAAGCATTACAAGATAGTCCAAGTCCTTGGGCTCCTGCACCCCTATGGGAGACCTGGAAGAAGTTTCTGGATCCTGGTTTCAGATAAACCCAGCTCCTGCTGTTGTGACCCATTTTGGAGTAAACCAGCAGGTGGAAGACTTCTCTCTTTCTCTCACTCTACATCTCTGCCTCTGCACTATGTAACTCTGTCTTTCATACAAATAAAAAAATGTAAAAAATAAAAACTGTAAATGAGAGGAACAATTTTCATGTATTTGACATACATGGCTTTAAGAGAATAATGAAATTTCCCACTATACCCTCTCTCTGTTAGTGTCTACCTCCCTCCTCTTTCCTTTCTTATTTCCTCTTATTATTATTACAATGACATGCTTTAAATTTAATTTTACAAACAGGGATAACCCTCCACTAATTACGGAATTCAAGCAGTAACAACTTGTAAGCACAGAAAAGGAAAACACACACACACACACACACACAAAACAGTTTGCCTGTGATTTTCTGGTAAAAATTAATGGGAATTCCTCAGCAATTTGGCCAGTAATGGGTGGATGAACAAGAAAATCTGGTTCTGCTGTGGATAACTCAATACCATATCTTGCAACAGCCTCTTTGCTTTGGATTCCTTACCTATTTTTTGTGTATTTCACTATTTTTAATGAATTTAATGATGTTACATTTTGCTTCATGCTGGAAAATGGAATTCAGGTAACTAGAAGAATGGTCTTTTTAAATCAGGGCACAGGATTGCACTTTCTGGAATTCAAGGTTGTTTTTATAGTTTGGGGCACATTATCTGATAAGTCCATTGTTCATCTGCAATTCATCCTTTTTTGGTTTTTAATTAGTTTCTTGCTGTATCTCTTTCATTCATTAGTTATTCGGGAAAAAAAAAACCAACAGTTTTGACGTAGTATCCATTCTGATATAAAAACACTCTACAAACTGCAATATTGTGGTTCAAAATCTACAGGCAACACTGACCAAGATTATGTTTGTGTTTCTGAAAATGAAATTTAAGCCATTAATAGAAGAGAGGGATTTTAGTTTTCTGCAAAATGAGTTTGCCTGCGATTTTCTGGTTAGACTCAATCATAACTCCTCCAAAATTTGGCCAGTTTTAGGAGGATGAAATGAAACAAATCAGGTTCTTTTGTGGCTAACACAATCTCAGATCTCGCAACAGCCCCTTTGCTTTGGGCTTTCTTGCATATGTTTTGTGTATTCCACTATTTTAATTAATTTTATGATGTTACATTGTATTTCATGTTGGATAACGGAATTGAGGTAACTGGATGAATGGTCTTTTAAATCAGGGCATGGGAATGGGCTTTCTGGAATTCCAAGTTGGTTTAATACTTTTGGGTGCATCAACCAATACGTCCATTGTTCATCTGCAATTCCCTCCATGTCTTCTGGTTTTTAATTTGTTTGTTGCCATTTCTCTTTCATTCATTATTTATTCTTACCAAAGAAACAACATATTTCATGTTGTATATTTTCATATGCAAGCACACTATAAAATGGAGTTTTATGGATCAAAATCTACAGGCAACATTGACCAAGATGATGTTTGTGTTTCTGAAGATGAAAGTTAAGCCTTTCATAGAACAGAAGGACTTTAGTTTTATGCAAAATGAGTTTGTCTGCGATTTTCTGGTTATACTCAATCGGAATTCCTCACAATTTGGCCAGTTATGGGTGGATGAAATGAGAACAATCTGGTTATTCAGTGGCTAATTCAGTATGAGAACTTGCAACAGCCTCTTTACTTTGGGTTTTCTTGAGGATTTTTGTGCATTTCACTATATTTTTTTAACTTTTATTTAATGAATATAAATTTCCAATGTACAGCTTATGGATTACAATGCCTTCCCCCTCCCATAACTTCCCTCCCAGCCGCAACCCTCCCCTCTCCCTCTCCCTCTCCCCTTCCATTCACATCAAGATTCATTTTAAATTTTCTTTGTTTACAGCAGATCAATTTAGTATACATTAAGTAAAGATTTCAACAGTTTGCATCCACATAGAAACACAAAGTGAAACATACTGTTTGAGTACTAGTTATAGCATTAAATCAAAATGTACAGCACATTAAGGACAGAGATCCCACATGAGGAGCAAGTGCACAGTGACTCCTTTTGTTGACCTAACAAATTGACACTCTAGTTTATGGCGCCAGTAACCACACTAGGTTCTCATCATGAGTTGCCAAGGCTATGGAAGCCTTCCAAGTTCTCTGACTCTGATCATATTTAGACAAGGTCATAAAAGACAGGGTGAGGATAGTAACCAATGATCCTAAGAGTGACAATAATGAGGTATGAAAAATTATACAGCATTAAATGGGGAAGAGGACCATCAGAACACACAGGTTGGGAGTAGAGCCATTGGTGGTAGAGTAGAGGTTATGATTACGAAGGAATGAGGCCCAAGTGTGCTAGACAGGGTCTAGAAGAAAGGACAGAGTCATTATTAGAGGAGCTAAGAAAGGTGCTGTCTAAGCTACAATTAAGTTTTCTGATTGAGAGGCAAATATAACCTGACAGAAGGGGCTTGATAATAATCTGTTGGGCTTTAGGCCTTGTGAGTTAAGAGGCCCAGACCTATCTATCTCTTCACATGGGGTACATCCTAAGGGAGGTGTGAACCTCCTAGGGGAAGGCACTCTGTTGACTTTCATTACTTGGCTGGCCTGAGAGGAGAGCTGGCCAGGTAAAGGCAGGTGGAATCTCTAACAAGAAATTTACAGTTCTGCCTTCAATGTTGCTGACCTTACTTGGCCGTCCCCTCAGCTGCAGTGCTCACTTTGGAAGTTGGGCTGAGTGAAGGGCTTTTCAGCTTAGAGCCAATAAGATCTGTGGCTCTGACCTGGGCATCCTTCGACTCCAGGGCAGGTCCATTTCCAGTGATCCAACGATTGGCATAGCTGCCAGGGCTCTTCACAAGTTGACTTCTGCTGAAGCCTAGGCTTATCACATTGAAAGCCACTGCAGTGGACTGGCCTGTTGGGTCTCCTTGAGGGCAGATCACAGTACAGATCAGCCATTAATAGGCCTGCCACCCATTGCTTCTGATGCCTCGCTTTCTTTTCCTCCTGGTTTTTGTTAAAGCAGACCAGAGGATGCAAGTCAAGGGAGTGTGCATGTCCCATCTCTAAACTTCGGTGGCCTGAACTACAAGTGTATAGTCACAGGCATGTTCTGTAGTAGTTTTTCTAAGGTAGACAATGCCCATGAGGAAAATTATATTCTCACTTTGAAACTTTCTTTCCCTTTGGTCTGAAAGGGAGGTTTTTTCTACTTACTGTTTACTTCGCTGATGGCGAAGTAAATATAGCTACGAGATTATAACTTATGCTCTTATTTTGGCTATGCTATTACAGAAAAATGTTAGCCATTTCTTTTATAAGGTCTAAAGATTAAATTGTGTATCCTACAGGTTCCTTCATAATAGAATTCATTTCCTACCTTTAGGAGAATAGAGAAATGAAAGAACAAGTTGGGCTTAGAATAGAGAAATGAGGGAGCAAGTCCTAGATCGCTTGCTGACAATAGCAATATTACATGAATACTTAGCAAATAGTTTCAACCATTAGATAACAGCTTAAGAAAACATTTACCAGAAGGTCCAATGCCTTCTCGAAATTTTAAGAATCATGTATTTTGAAAAACCACTTAAATATCTAACGTGGGGTAGTTTGTTTAACCAGTAAACTTAAGCTCAACCATATAAAATGTTTTTAGTTTCTTTCTACCAACAAGTATAAAACATATGATACACAGATTCAGGTCCCACAAATTAAAATGTATCTTTGATTGATTTTAGCAGCTTAAATTTATGGACAATTTTATCTATAAGCCAATTAAAATAAAACTCTTAAAATTTTCCCATGTGGACATACAATATGTACACACATATAACATAACATAATAGACCAATATAGCAATTTTAATACTAGCTTTTAAAATCTTTAACTCTTTTTGTAGATTGCCAATTGATTTGAATTGCTTTTTGTTTTTAGTAACCTCAGTTAACCATACTTTCTCTCAGTTGGAACTTTTACTACATTATTGGCTTCATCTGCTTACAGAGCCATCCCAAAGTACTGAATACAATAGAAGGGGCTGGAAAAAGTCCATAGGAACCTATAGGAGGACAGCTAAACACAGAACCAACAACGCTTTAGTTTTATGAGCAGCACATCATATATAACTGTGGATGACAAAAGACTTTAAGTTGCCATGTTTAAAATTGTAAACTCATCAACCAACAAAAGGCACTTGCTTACTTCACAGTATTTTTGAAAGCACCTGTAGGATTTTACAAGTATTTAACCCTTTAGGCCTCTGGGGCTTTCTCATTAAGATAACTATCATGTCTAGTAACACAAGACCATTAGACTTTTTAATTCTCAAACATTTGTATTAATAGCATTTTCCATTCTAGAAACTTAAAATTTAGTACCATGTCACATCTTGACAGTACTTCTAATATAATCCAAATAGCCTGATTAGTTGGTATCTCTATAAGATGAGAGACATAGGTCCTTCGATTTTTTCAGTTGGGCCCAAACTGGAAAAACCAAAGTCCAGGATTTACTGGAAATTTTAGAGACCAGATTGTTTGACACTTTGATTTTTTGAATGCCTGTCAAGAATGCCAAGAAGGCTCAAAATCCAAAATATCTGGTTGAAATAAGATTCCTTAAAATCATGACATAACATAAACCAAATTTGATCATTGTTACAAGGTGATAATTCAGATCTTTGAAAATAAACACATATTTAAATAACCCATAGCTCTTACTAAAAATTCAGCTGTTTTTGAACAATTAGAATTTAACAGACATCAAGAGAACATAATAGATTACTTTAACACATTGCTTTAACAGAGCATCAGAGTTTAATTCTATGTCAAAGAGAAATTGAGCTTCCTGTGATCTTTTGCTGTGAGGTTTCCTTCCTTTACCTTCTTTCATATTGGTGACCGTATTTCTGTGTGTAGCACATCTTAAGCATCTTTTGCAGGGCAGGACGAGTGGCAACAAATTCTTTCAATTTCTGTTTGCTATGAAAAGTTTATTTCACCTTCATTCACAAATGAGAGCTTTGCAGGATATAATATTCTGGGCTGGCAGTTTTTCTCTCTTAGTTCCTGGGCTATGTCTCGCCATTCCCTTCTAGCTTGTAGGGTTTCTGATGAGAAGTCTGCTGTGAGTCTACTTGGAAATCCTCTGAGAGTAATCTGACATTTCTCTCTTGCACATTTTAGAATCTTTTCTTTATGTTTCACTGTGGTGAGTTTGATTACAACATGTCACGGTGAGGATCTCTTTTGGTCATGTTTATTAGGTGTTCTATAAACTTCCTGTACTAAGATGCCTCTGTCCTTCTCCAAACCTGGGAAATTTTCTGCTAGTATCTCACTGAAAATGCCTTCTAATCCTTTCTCCCTCTCCATGCCTTCAGGAACTTCTAGAACCCGAATGTTAGGTTTTTTAATAGTATCCTGTAGATTCCCAACAATATTTTTTAGATTTCTAATTTCCTCTTCTTTTCTTTGGTTTGCCTGTTTCCTTTCCTGTTCTCTGTCTTCTAAGTCTGATATTCTCTCTTCTGCTTCGCCCATTCTGTTTTTAAGGCTCTCTAATGTGTTTGTCATTTGATCTATTGAATTCTTCATTTCATTATGATTTCTCATCACTATCACAGTTTCTTGTTCTACTAGTTGTTTCATTTCATTTTGATTCCTCCTTAATATTTCATTTTCACGAGAGAGATTTTCTATCTTGTCCATTAAGGATTTCTGTAGTTCAAGAATTTGTTTTTGAGAACTTCTTAATATTCTTGTCAATTTATTGAGATATGCGTCTTTCATTTCTTCTATCTCATCATCTTCATAATCTTGAATTGGGGAGTCTTTTTCATTTGGGGGCGTCATAGTGTCTTCCTTGTTCCTGTTACCTCGGTTTTTGCATTTGTTGTTTGGCATTTTGGAGATATTTGGTTTCTTCACTGTGGTGTTTTTTCTTGTTATACTATGGCTCTTTATTAAGTGGACTGTCTGCTTTTGGTGGAGCCTTAGAGGCTTGAGATGAGTGTAGGCTGAGAGCTCTGTTTGGTTCCTCAGGGTTGAGGGTGTGCCAAAGGTGACACTCCCAGGTTAGGCATGGTAAATCTCCCTTTCTTTCATTCTTTTTTTTTTATTCAAAAGGGACATAATTCCACACAGCTGAATGTAATTGGAGGTAGTTACCAGGCGAATGATATACCTACAGGAGCCAGAGATCGGAAGCTCTTTCCAAGGACCACCCAGGGAATGTCTGCTGCCCTCAGTGTGGGCTCCAATTCTCCTGCAGTCTCCCACTGGGTTGCCAAGTTAGATCCGAATCTCCTGTTATTTCACCCCCTAGAGTCAGGTTTTTCTGCTAGGCTCAGGGCCAGTGCAGCCCTGAGGTCACCCTGCTTATGACGTATGTCCAAAATGACCCCTCTCTTTGTGTTGCTCATCTTTGAGGGGTGAGCGGAGAGAGAAACTCATGTCCATATCAGTCACTTTTTTTTCCTCTCTCTCTTCTAGTTAGCCTGGTGAACTTTTCCCCATGGAGTTTCAAGCCTTGTTCCCTCTAGTCTCCTCTTTCTGCTTTCTCACTGGTGTCTCGGGCTATTGAGGTTCAGCTCACCTTGCGTTCCAGTGTTGGTGTGTTGAGTCTGCCGCTGGTGTCCTGAACTTGGGCTCCCACGCTCTCCACGCAGGTCCACTGTGAATCACTAGTTCCAGAAGATTTTCCTCTGCTGTTTCTTCCCCTACTCTTCCTTGAACCTGCAGTATCTCCACTTTTATTAAACTGTCTGTTCCCGGACTATCAGTGTGCGCCCTTCCTATTCTGCCATCTTGCCACCCATTTCAATATATTTAAGAATTTTATGAGGTTACATTGTGTTTCATGCTGGAAAATGGAATTCACGTAAGTGAATAAATGATCTTCTTAAATCAGGGCAGAGGATTGAGCTTTCTGGAATTCAATGTTGGTTTTATAGGTTTGGGCACATCAGCAGATAATTTTTTATTAATATGCAATTATCTTGGTTTTTTTTCTTTTTTTTAAATTTGTTGCCATATCTCTTTCTTTCAGTTTTTATTCGAACCAAATTAAAAAAAAAGTTTTGATGTTGTACCCATTATTATATACAAGCACACTGCAAACTGGGGTATTATGGATCAAAATCTACAGGCAACACTGACCAAGATGATGTTTGTGTTTTGAAGAGGAAAGTTAAGACTTTGATAGGACTCCCATGGGGTGCAGGGCCCAAGCACTTGGGCCATCCTCCACTGAACTCCCTGGCCACAGCAGAGAGCTGTCCTGGAAGAGGGGCAACCGGTACAGAATCCGGTGCCCCGACCAGGACTAGAACCCAGTGTGCTGGCGCCGCAAGGCAGAGGATTAGCATGTTGAGCCATGGTGCCGGCTGTGAATTTCATATTTTTAATGAATTTAAGATGTTACCTTGTGTTTCATGAGGGGTAACAGAGTTCAGGTAACTGGATGAATGATCTTTTTAAATTAGGGCACAGGATTTGGTTTCATGGAATTCCAGGTAGGTTTCATAACTTTGGGTAGATCGGCCAATAATTCCATTGTTGATCTGCAATTCCCTCATTTTTTCTCATTTTGAATTTGTTGCCATTTCTCTTTCATTCATTTTTTATTCTGAACAACAAAAAAAACTACAATTTTGACATCGTATAAATTTTGATATTTAAGCATACAACAAACTGGAGTTTTATGGATCAAAATCTACAGGCAACACTGACCAAGATGATGGTTGTGTTTGTGAAGATTAAACTTAAGCCTTTTGTAAAACAGAAGCATTTTAGTTTTCTGCAAAAATGAGTTTCTGCATTTATCTGCTTACAATCAAATGGAATTCCTCTGCAATTTCGCCAGCTATGGGTGGAAGAAAGAGAAAAATCCGGTTCTCGTGTCGCTAACTCAAGATTAGATCTTGCAACAGCCTCTTTCCTTTGGGCTTTCTTGCATATATTTTGTGTATTTCATTATTTTTAATGAATTTTATGATGTCACATTGTGTTTCATGCTGGATAATGGAATTCAGGTAACTGGATGAATGGTCTGTTTAAATCAGGGCACAGCAGTGGGCTTTCTGGGATTCAAGTTTGGTTTAATTGTTTTGGGCACATGAGCTGATAATTTCATTGTTCACCTTAAATTCCCTCCATTTCTTTAGGTTTTTAATTTGTTTGTTGCCAGTTCTCTTTCATTCATTTTTTTATTCTGACCAAAAAAACTAACAGTTTTGATGTAGTATCTATTTTGATAAACAAGCACTCTACAAATTGGAGTATTATGGTTCAAAATCTACTGCCAACAAGAACCAAGACGATGTTTGTGATTGTGAAGATGAACGTTAAGCCTTTCATAGAACAGAAGTATTTTAGTTTTCTGCAAAACGAGTTTACCTGCGATTTTCTGGTTACACTCAAATGGAATTCCTCCACAATTTGGCCAGTTATGGGTGGATGAAGCGACAAAAATCTGGTTCTCCTGTGGCTAACTCAGTATCAGATCTTGCAACAGCCTCTTTGCTTTGGGCTTTCTGGTGTATACTTGGTGTATTTCACTCTTTTTAATGAATTTTACGTTTTCACATTGTGTTTCATGCTGGAAAATGGAATTCAGGTGACTGGATGAATTGTCTTTTTAAATCAGGGCACAGGAATGGGCTTTCTGGAATTCCAGGTTGGTTTAATAGCTTTGGGCACATCAGCTGATAATTCCATTATCCATCTGCAATTATTTCATTTCTTCTGGTTTTGAATTTGTTTGTTGCCATATCTTTTGCATTCATTATTTATTCTGACCAATGAAACAACATTTTTGTCATCTTATAAATTTTGCTATACCAGCACACTACAAACTGGAGATTTATATATCAAAATCTACAGGCAACACTGACCAAGATGATGTTTGTGTTCGTGAAGATGAAAGTTAAGCCTTTTTTAGAACAGAAGAATTTAGTTCTCTGCAAAACGAGTTTGCCTGCGATTCTCTGGTTATACCCAAATGGAATTCCTCTGCAATTTGGCCAGTTTTGGGTGGATGAAATGAGAACAATCTGGTTCTCCTGTGGCTAACTCAGTATCAGATCTTGCAACAGCCTCTTTCCTTTGGGCTTTCTGGTGTATATTTCGTGTATATCACTGTATTTAATGAATTTTAAGAGGTTACATTGTGTTTCATGCTGGAAAATGGAATTCAAGTAACTGAGTAAATGATCTTTTTAAATCAGGGCACAGGAATGGGCTTTCCAATGTTGGTTGAATCATTTTGGGCGCATCAGCTGATAATTCCATTGTCCATCTGCAATTTCTTCATTTTTTATGATTTTGAATTTGTTTGTTGCCATATCTCTTTCGTTCGGTTTTTATTCTGACCAAAAGAAAAAAAACACAACAGTTTTCACGTAGTATCAGTTATGTTATACAAGCACTCTGCAAACTGGGGTATTATGTTTCAAAATCTACAGGCAACACTGACCAAGATGATGTGTGTGTTTCTGAAGATGTAATTTAAGCCTCTTGAAGAACAGAAGAATTTTACTTTTCTGCAAAACGAGTTTGCCTGTGATTTTCTGGTTACACTCAAATGGAATTCCTCTGCAATTTGGTGGATGCAATAAATGCATATCAGCATAGACAGCAATTCAAAAAGTGAAGTTTGGCACCATGAATTTATTGGTAATCACTAACAAATATTTGTGAGAAAAAGGAAGATCCACATATTTAATTTTCAACCAATGAGGTCTCTGATTTAAAAGTCCTTTTGCACCTGGCACAGAGCCACAGCAGGTAAAACTGTCACTGTGGTGCTGGAATCACATATGTGTGCTGGTGTGACTCCCAAATGCTCCATTTCTCATCCAGCTCCCTGCTAATATGCCTGGGAAAGCAGTGGAGGATGGCTCAACTATTTGGGCCCCTACAGCCTTATGGGTTAACTGGAAGAAATTCCTGGCTCCTGGTTTCAGACAGCCCAGCTCTGGCCACTGTGGCCATTTAGGGAGTGAACTAGTGGATGAAATATCTCTATCTCTCCCTCTCCATTTGTAACTTTGCAGTTCAAATAAATAAATAGATCTTTAAAAATAAAAAACTCCAAACTTTCACAACTGCAGATGTGGTATTTTATTTCATTTAGTCATAATG
Source organism: Lepus europaeus (assembly GCF_033115175.1). NCBI lineage: Eukaryota > Metazoa > Chordata > Mammalia > Lagomorpha > Leporidae > Lepus > Lepus europaeus. The sequence continues at coordinate 73,254,170 of NC_084844.1, forward strand.
TAGAACCTTAGAATAGTATGTTAAGACTCACTTTGAATACTGGGCAGTACAAAAACAACATGGGATTCATAGGAGATTGCTTAGTATATACTTAGAAGGGGATATTGAGATTGTGGAAATGGGATTAAAAGACATGTACTTTGTGCAAAAAATATTTAAATCCAAGCATAAATTTTATATTATGTATTTTCTATTAATTTTTAACTCCTATCATCCCATATCTCATAATGAAAACACAGTATTACTTTTTTCCTGTATGAGAACATTCTATGAGTATCAGGTATATGATTTCATTAATATTTTGTATTTTTTTTATTTATTTGACAGATAGAGTTAGATAATGAAAGAGACAGAAAGAAAGGTCTTCCTCCTGTTGGTTCACCCCCCAAATGGCTGCTATGGCTGGCGCTGTGCCAATCCGAAGCCAGGAGCCAGGTGCTTCCTCCTGGTCTCCCATATGGGTGCAGGAGTCCATGTACTTGGCCCATTCTCCACTGCCTTCCTGGGCCACAGCAGAGAGCTGGACTGAAAGAGGAGCAACCAGGACTAGAACCCGGCACCCATATGGGATGCCGATGCCACAAGGCAGAGGATTAACTAAGTGAGCCACAGTGCTGGCTCCATGAATATCCAGCAGTGTATTTCTACCAAATTTAATGAAGAATGATTACTTCACTTTTTCCACATGTCGGACATGTCCAAGGAACAGAGCAGGACGAATGACTGGATCTATTTTTCAGCCCATTTCTATCATTTAGTTTTGCACATTCGTTTTATAATTTCATTGCCTTACCAGAAACAAAGGCCAGTTGTCCAAAATCCCACCTCATTTTCATCTTTTTCTTGATTCTCTTAAGTTGTCTGTTTATATTTTAATCCACACTCTGAAAATCCTTCAGAAACACAATTTTAAAGCAAAACTATTATGAGTTCAAGTTAAACAGACTTGATTGGAAGACAATGTGTATGCTACTGAGAGGGTACCTTCCAGGCCAGTGTTCTCATGTAGTGGATGAAGCCACCCTCTGCAGTACTGGCACTCCATGTGGGCACTGGTTCAAGTCTTGGCTGCTCCACTTCTGATCCTCCTGTCTGCTGTGGCCTTGGAAAGCAGTGAAGGATATCCCAGGTCCTTGGTCCCCTGCACCTGTGTGGGAGACCTGGAGGAAGCTCCTGGCTCATGGCTTTGGGTGGGTGCAGCTCTGGCCATTGCAGCCAATTGAGGAGTGAATCAGATGGAAGACCTCTCTCTGTCTGCCTCACCTTCACCCTCTGTGTAACTCTTTCAAATATATAAATGAATCTTCTTTAAAAATGTAGTGCACCCTAATACTGTGTGGAACATAATCAAACTAAAATGTATGTTATTTATTGAAATTCAAATTTAGCTAAGACTGCCATCTTTCTTTCTAAATCTGACCACTTTATTCAAATGACTTATGAAAGCTTATCACATTAACTAATGAAATGATGATAAACTGCTGCCTGTACTGTATCATTATGGTTATTCTCCCCTTATAACATAAAATAAGGAAACTCATATATATATGTATATATATATATATATATATATATATATATATATCTCAAGTAAGTTGAATCACATTTTGAAAACTCCAACCAATGAGTCAGAGAAAGATTTCACAATCAAAATTTCTGGTCCAAACTTACTGGCATACTCGAAACTTCTAAAGAAAAAAAAATGTTTCCATACCTATTCAAAGTGGAAATAAGCAAAAAATATTTTGAAATTTCTTTTGTGAAACCAACATTACATCAATTATGAGGCAAGTGGACCAAGATTTGAAATAATTTTTAAAAGCACCCCTTTCATAAGCAGAGATACAAATATTCTAAACAAAGTATTATTGTGATAAATAAAATCATACATGAAAACATAATAGATACATTGCAAGCAAGAGATAATAAAAACAAGATTTATTAAGATTACAAAACAAGGCTGGTGCTATGACTCACTTGGCTAATCCTCAGCCTGTGGCTCTAGCACCCAAGGTTCTAGTCCAGTTGGGGCACCAGGTTCTGTCCTGGTTGCTCCTCTTCCAGTCCAGCTCTCTGCTGTGGCCCAGGAAGGCAGTGGAGGATGGCCCAAGTGCTTGGGCCCTGCCTCCACATGGGAGACCAGGAGGAAGCACCTGGCTTCTGGCTTCAAATTGGCACAGCACACTGGCCATAGTGGCCATTTGGGGGGTGAACCAAAGGAAAGGAAGACTTTTCTCTCTGTCTCTCTCGCTAACTCTGCCTGAAAAAAAAAACTTACCAAAAAAGTCATGCAAGCAGGTAAAAAATACAAAAGCAAATCACAAGATCAGTTAGATTACATGTTGAAAAACATTTAATAAAATTTGGCATTTAGTGAAAAAATACTTGCTATCAGTAAAAATAAGCAAAAAGTGACTTCCTCAATCTGATCAAGACAAAACGGAACCTACAACAAACAACGCAGCTAATACAGGATCACTGCAAGCTTTCTTCCTGGAAGTAAGCCTAAATCAGGAGGCTGCCACTATTTATCTTCAATTTCCTACTGGAGGGTCATCAAGGAAATAAAATGGCAAAAAGTAAATCAAAGGTGTAAAGGTAACTTCTAAGGAATAAAATTGTCACATAGGATGACAATTACATAGAGATAATTCATTAAAATCTAAAAAGATACAAATAATAAACAATTTAAGGAGATTACCAGAAAGATTTCCATGATTTACTAAGTACCAACAAGAGATAAATATAAAAGAATATTAAAGGACATGAAACAGAGCAGAAAACAAATACCTACAAGAGACATAAAAGAAAAAAAGGATTAATTATGTAATAATCATAAAGATTCTTAAAATAAATATTAAAAACATCACAAATGAAACCACAGAGAATATGAAGACAAGGAAAAGGCTCAGAAGCCAATAAATGGCCATTACTCTCTAACTCACCTTAAGCAAGTTATTGCACCCTCCAGGTAGGATTCTCCCAGGAAGACTCATGAGGAAACAAGGGGAGTCCCAGGAGGAGGCAGGATCTTGCTGGTAAAAGGACACAGCCCTAAAGGAGGACCTTAGCACCAGAATCCAGGTTATGCCTCTCTACATATCTGGAGTGGCCTGAAGTTGCATCTCTGCTATGGAGGATGCTGATTTGTTCTATCTTTTGTGTCATCCATGCTGACTGCTGTGCAGGCCGTCCAATCAGGCCCAGTGGTGTAAGCACTAGGTAATCTTGCAGGATTTTGACACCATAGCAATCCAGTTCCAACTCTGAGAGAGGTCCAAGGAGCGTGTTCTGCTGCTGGGAAACTCTGAAGTAAAGAAAACATCCACTGTGCTCTGATCATTCACCACAGGACACCACACGTTTCTGATTCCTAGAAATGGTGAGTGTGTGGGGTCAGGAGTCCATAGTAGGGGAAGGTGGACTTGGTGAACATGAAGATGGGACATGGGGCTCCCAGAGATCATCTCTGCAATCTGTGGGTCCCATCCCATGGCTGGCACAGCGCTTCCCTGGGTTCCCTCTGGCCCTCAAGTTGGCGCCTGGACTGGCACCCAGAACCCCTTGAGTCCTGGCCCTTACCTGCTCTCAGAGACTTCTGGGCCCCAGAGCCATCTGTGTGATTGCAGCCCTGCGTCTCCCCGATTGTGCAGTGGGGACTGGAGTGGTCACCAGGGAGAGGTCAGGCTGTGTGTATGGAGTTCCTGCAGGGCAGGAGCTGTCATTTATGGGTCTTCAGTTCCTCTATTCCCAGAGTTTCTTGAGCTCTTCATAGATTCTGCAAATTAATCTTTTATCAGTTTCATAGTTTGCCTATATTTTCTACCATTCTTTCGGTTTCCTCTTCACTTTGCTGAGTGTTACTTTTGCAGTGCAAAAGCTTCTCAATTTGAAGTAATCCTATTTGCCAATTTTGGCTTTGACTACCTATGCTTCTGGGGACTTTTCCAAGAACTATTTCCCTATGCCAATGTCCTGCATAGTTTCTCCAATATTCTCTAGTAATTTGAAGGTATCCAGCTGTAGATTTGTGTCTTTGATCCATTTTAAGTGGATTTTTGTGTAAGGTGTAAGGGAGGGGTCATACTTCATACTTCTGCATGTGGAGATCCAGTTTTTCCAGCATCATTTGTTAATGAGACTGTGCTGGCTCCAGGGATAGCTCCTTTGCCAAAAATTAGTTGGTTGTAGATGCATGGATTGGTTTCTGGAGTTTCTATTCTGTCCCATTGGTCTACACATCCATTTTTGTCAGTACCAGGCTGTTTTGATTATAATTACCCTGTAATATATCTTAAAATCTGGTATTGTGATGTGTTCAGCTTTGTTTTTGATGTATAAGATTGATTTAGGTATTTAGGGTCTCTTGTGTTTCTATGAGTTTTAGCATCCTTTTTCTCTAGATCTAGGAAGAATGTCATTGGTATTTTGATTGGGATCACATTGAATCTGTAAATTGCTTTTGGTAGCATGGACATCTTGGTGATATTAATGCTTCCAGTCCCTGAACGTAAGTATTTCTGTGAGACTGTCAAGAAAACTTGAGAAAAGTTCCACTTTATTGCACACAAATTAATCAGTTTTTAAAGGCATCATACAAATCCATTTTTTGCATTGACATTGAATAAATAATGAAAGATTTTCTCTGAGGCTTCTAGTAAAAAATTTAAAAATATATTGATTTTATTATTTGACGTCTTTAATTTTCCATTCAAATGTTGTTTTTCTCCACTAAAACTAGGATTTTTTTCTTTTTACTTGTTAAGCTTGTTCCTTGAATCATTATGCCTTTTTACTATAGTGTAATTTAAAATGTTATCTCAGAAGCTGAAAAAAAAGACAAAGAAAGAAGAATAGGGTGGATCAGGAGGATGAGTTTATAATTGTGTTCTTAGAATTGTATCTATAATCCATATTGAATCTGTTAAACACTAATTAAAATTAAAATTAAAATTATCAATTTGACTAATATTTAAAATAAAATGAAGAAACACTGTAGATATCGTCAAATTTTGATTATCATTCTTATTTATGAGATTTGAAAGAAATACTATTTTCTCACCTTAAAATATCCCAATATATTAGAATTCAGAATTAAATTACTTTGTTGAGAAGTCTAGTTTAATATAATTCATTAGGTGGTAACGCCATGAGCACTGAAAAATAAACTCTTTATCATTTTTGATAAAACAGAGCCTTTAAAACATCATCACTGAAAACATTAAGAGACCTAAAATACAGCATTCTTAAAACCCAAGTGACTTACTCCCATTCAAGGTTTTCAAATATGCAGGGATAGTTCTTATGCCAAGCAAATAACCAAATAATTTTTAAACATATATAGGTAATAACTTATATAACTTCTTTTGGCAAATAGATGAGGCTATTTGTTATACATTTCAAGTAGTAAACATACTAGAAAAATGTCAACTTATAAATATACAAAGAAGTTTTTGACTGTAATAAAATAACAATTACTGATTTTCCAATCTTAATTTTCCACAAATTTTATCCTTTAACTCCAGAGTAAGCACTATAATGACAGAACAGTGGCTGATGTATTGAGATACCTAATTTTATGTAGTGTTATCACTGCTACAATTTACCTATGTGATCTTGAACAACCTATTTTACTTCTCTGGATCTCAGCAATTAGGATCCTCATGTGAAAAATGAAGTTTCTATAAGGTAGGTTGTATTCAAGATAGACTTCAGGTATCTCTCATGTAAGGAACAAAGCTTCTGTGAAAGCATTCTCAGTTGAGGATGCACTCTTCCTGCCATGGGGTGCAGCATCAGGAGCTGATTAGAGATAAGGAACTGATTAGAAATAGTAAGTGACCTTTTATAAAGAAGAACATTGAGTTCTCACAGAACTTTGGCTCCCACAAGGACATTCAGCTACTTTCTTAGGCTTGCTTATCCAGTAAACCAAGACACAACGCCAATGATGTCTTCACAATCATATTCTGAGGATTATCAAGTAATGTTACAAGTAATGTTAGAATATGCACATATACTATACAAATAGCTGATGTAACCTTTTCAATGGAGGAAGCACACTGGAGCTGCACAGGGAGCATTCCAGCAGTGCTCCTCAGGACAGAGTTTCTGTATCCTGTCTCTCCTTTCACTTGCAACACACTCATAGCACCTGCACCCAAAGAGGGACCCTTGGCAAGATGTGCAAAGGACAAATCATCATGCCCAGCAAGGGTTACAGATTTGTCACTTCATCTCAAGATCCTGGAACTCTCTGTCCCCAGCACAACAGAAAGACAAGATTGAACCACATTATCTCCTTAACAAAGACCTTGACCAGAAGTCAGGCAGCCAGGACTTGAACTGGTGCCCATATTGGGTACCGACCCAACACTGCAGTTGGTGGCTTTACCTGCTATACACAGTGCCAGCCCTGCAAAATTCTTATACAGTGGGCATATTGGATAGAATGGGAGAAAGATATGAGATGGTGCCATGGGATTCAAAAACTCTGGTTAAAATCTTGGTTACTCCAGAGCAGGACACTGTTTGGGAATATAGAGATTTGGCTTCCATACAAGCCATTGATAATTTACATAACAATGTCCCTATTAATTTGGAACAGTTGCTAGGAGAGGGAGCCTTTTCAGATCTTGGTTGGCAGAGTTGATTATTTTTGAAGGGAGGCTTATGTGCACATTTCTAATATTGCATTAGAAGCTTGGAAAAAGATTGCTGATGTTAAAGATCCTTCTACTTCCTTTTCTGTAGTTTGCCAGGGACCTACTGAAGGCGATATGTCCTTTGTGGATAGGCTAGAGAAAGCTGTTGGGCAGCATTAGATCATCAAGAAGCAGCAAAAGCATTACTAAAACAAATGTCTTGGGGGCCGGCGTCATGGCTCACTTGGTTTAATCCTCCGCCTGTGGCATAGGCATCCTATATGGGCACCGGGTTCTAGTCCTGGTTGCTCCTCTTCCAGTCTAGCTCTCTGCTATGGCCTAGGAGGGCAGTGGAGGATGGCCCAAGTGTTTGGGCCCCTGTACCCGCATGGGTGACCAGGAAGAAGCACCTGGCTCCTGGCTTTGGATCAGCACAGCGCCAGCCATAGTGGCCATTTGAGGAGTGAATCAACGGAAGGAAGACCTTTCTCTCTGCCTCTATCACTGCCTATAACTCTACCTCTCAAAAAAAGTCTTATGGAAATTCAAATCAAGGCTGCAAAAATATATTAAACACAGTCCACACTAAGCCTGAAACTACCACAGCAGAAATGACCAAATTGTGTCAAACTGTAGGGACTGAAACTTATAAAAATAACTTACTGGCTTCTGCCCTTAAAGCTCCTGATAAAAAATGCTTTGGCTGTGGGAAACAAGGTCATCTTTTTCTTTTTAAAGACTTATTTTATTTATTTGAAAGACAGAGTTACAGAGAGAGATGAAGATAGAAAGAGAGGTCTGGTTCATTCCCTAGATGGCTGCAACAGTAGGAGCTGTACTGGGCCACAGCAGAGAGCTTGACTGAAAGAGGAGCAACTGGGACAGAACCCAGTGCCCCAACCAGGACTAGAACTCGGTGTGCTGGCACTGCGGGTGGAGGATTAGCCTAATGAGCCATGGGTCCAGCCCTCTAGCAATATATTTTATATTGAAACTTAGATTTTGTACTTTGAAGAGTGAACTGGAGGATTGGAGATCTGTTTCTTTTCAAATAAAGAATAAAAAAATTCTCAGCATTTAGTTGTCATAATCTTATTTTCATATATAATATACTTTAATACAGAATGCTAATTCTTTAAACAGGCTACTTTTATCCAATATTTGGTTTTTAAATATTATAATATTATTTTGCATAAATTTGTACCACTATGTTTTTATAAATGTATTCTTCACATATTTTTGAAATATTTTACTTATTTGAAAAACAGAGAGAGACACAATGAGATCTTCCATTGACTGATTCACTCCCTAAATGACTGTAACAGCTGGGGTTGCACAAGGCCAAAGCTCAGACCCTGGATCTTCATGCAGGTCTCCCATGTGGGTTAACAGGACCCAAGCACTTGGGCTGTCTTCCTCTGTCTTCCCAAGTCACATTATAAGGAAGCTGGATGGGGGTGGAGCAATTGAGACTCAAATAACCATTCTGAAGTAGAATGCCCATGTCACAGGTCAGAATATGGCTTAATTCACTGTATCACAATGCCAGCCTCCTCTTCATATGTTTTTTTTTACTTATCTTACACATAAGATTTAGACAGTGAGAGGGAGAGAGACAGAGAGAAATGTCTTCCTGCCATAGCTTCACCCCCCAAATGGCCACTACAGCCAGTGCTGCACTGATCCGAAGCCAGGAGCTAGGTGCTTCTTCCTGGTCTCCCATGCGGGTGCATGGGTCCAAGCACTTGGGCCATCCTCCACTGCCCTCCTGGGCTACAGCAGAGAGTTGGACTGGAAGAAGAGAAACTGGGACTATAACCCAGTGCCCATATGGGATGCCAGCACTGCAGGTGGAGGATTAACCAAGTGAGCCACGGTACTGGCCCTCATATCCTTTTAATGTTTAATGATTAACATTTTGAATGCATAGAATCTTTTATGCATTGTAGTGTTTTTTTTTCATTTTCTTTCTCCAAATGTTATTTATTTTGCTTTTTTAAAATGATACTTAAGATGTAGTATTGTGATGCCTCCACCTTTGTTTTTATTATTTAGATTGCTTTGGCTATTTAGGGTCTCTTGTGTTTCTATATATCTAAGACATATTGCAGGGCAGTAATAATCAAAACATCCTGGTACTGGCACAAAAACAGACATGTAGACCAATGGCACAGAATAGAAATTCCAGGAATCAATCTACACATCTACAACCAACTTATCTGTGACAAAAGAGTTAAAAATCAATCCCTGGGGCCAGGACTGTCTCTTCAACAAATGGTGCTAGGAAAACTGGGTTTCCTCATGCAGAAGTATGAACCAAGATTCCTACCATACACCTTACACAAAAGTTCACTGAAAATGGATAAAAAATAAATAAATAAATAAAAATGGATCACAGACATAAATCTATGACCTGATACCATCAAATTACTAGAAAACATTGGAGAAACTTTACAAGAAATTGATTTAGGGAAATACTTGGAAAAGATGTCAGAAGCACAGGCAATCAAAGCCAAAATTGAAAAATAAGAGTACATCAAACTGAGAAGCTTTTGTACTACAAAAGTGAAAATACTTCACTCAGCAAAGTGAAGAGGCAACTGACAGAATGGGAATAAATATTTGCAAACTATGCAACTGATATAGGATTAATACCCAGAGTATATGATGAACTCAAGTAATTCAACAGTAACAAATCAAATAGTTCAAGTTAAGAAACGGGCAAAGGCTCTGAACAGGCATTTTTCAAGAGAAGAAATTCAAGTGGCCAATAGGCACATGGAAAAATTCTCAGGTCACTAGCCAAGAGGGAAAT